>NC_134593.1:10380272-10686438 GCF_037038515.1 Microtus pennsylvanicus | reverse complement strand
GCTTCTTCCCTTAAACTCTTAAATGCTGAGATTATACGGGTGTGCCACTATACTTATGGTGAGTTTTGAAGTGGAAAAAAAAATCTGCCATTCTAAAACCCTCATCCCTTGAGCATCAGTCTTGTTGAAGCTGATGGCGGAAGTGCAGATAGCTCAGAGATGGAAGGCAACAAAGTGGCACGCGTTGAAAAGAGATGTCTCGCCTTCGTACCTAACGCATTTCTCCACTCTCGTTTGTCTCCACTCCACCCCCATCCAGGCGCTGTTCCTCCTCTGTACCCCCTCTGATGGGCTGTGCTTCCTGGACTCTCCCGGCACTCATAGACCTGGCTCTCTAGATTTCTGTGAACCATCTGCTGTTTGATTTTCATACCCTCTTTTAGATTCAAAACTTCCATATTTGTTAGCCTAAGTTTACTGCCACATACTTTGTGCGAATTTCTGTTTTAAGCCTCATACATCAACATTAACATGGTGCTCTTGGAAAAATTATAAAATGACTGCTTTAACTTTTTTTATTGAATTAGAACATATATTACAACATCTGTTTCATAGTTACTATAATAAATAATGTTTCAGTTCTCAAGACTTATAAAAATATGAGTTATAAAAATAATTGATTTTGACATTGGCCCATCTATTTAATATGGTCTATAAAATTTTCGAAAAAAAATCCACATAACACGATTTCTTGATTTAAAAAAAAGCAATCTGCTGCAGGATGAAGACCTTTGAGTTGCCTCTGCAGAGTTCTTTAGAAACAACAACTAAAAGGCTAAAAAGGTATCAGTTCGCCCATCCCTGTGTTTGTTTCTCCACTGAAAAAATGAGTGGAGCTGATGTCTGGTACTTGTTTCTATGGTTATAAACTGTCCCTCCCTTCTGGACATTTACATTGAATCAGTCAGCCAGCTAGTTCTGAAAAAAAAATAAAGAGTCTGGGAGTAATTAAAATAAGAGCTATACATTTTTTTGCCATTGTACCATTTTTTTCTGTCATACTTTAACAAAATTCAAATCTGAAACAAGACAAGCATATCTCTAAATGTTGAGACTATATTAGCAAATAAGCTTATTAGTAATTGATTCCAGCTATTAAGGCTGCGTGAATAAGGATCCCCCCCATACAAGTTGTGTTTACCATAGGCTACAAATAAGGCCATGCGGGTCTGAGCCCTGGTGAACTATAAAAGGCACCTCTCAAAGGTTCCTGGGAAAAAACTCAGGAAGGGAAGGTAGGGTCAAACATACCCGTTGGTTCAGAAGTGTTCAGAGGAGCTGAGAAAGTAGGAACAGCCTAGCACCCATGGCTCCATTTTGTCCTCCAGTGTTTGCTCCGGAAACCCACACTGAACAGTAAATAACTGCTGCAGGTGAAGGGGGGAACAAGCCTCCAGGGATGGCTCTTGCCTACCTAGCATGGGCATTAACGCTTCAGTATCTGTGGCAGTATATGTGGTAGTACCAGCCCGAGGCTCCAGGAGACCTTCAGCAGGAAGGAAGGGACAGGAAACGCTTAGCAGGAAGTAGTCAAAGGCTGGCACCTCCCCACCATTTCCCTGCTATTGATGGAGACTCACTCACTAAGCCCACCATTTTCATTCTGTGCTGGAAAAAGAGGTTGCAGTTTTGAGAGGGCTGGGAGTTTGAACCCTACCGAGTAAGGCTGAGACAATAAGCCAAGGCCCCACTCGCCCATGGCCCTGGCAGGGCCCTGTGTTTTAAGAAGCCACCTAGCCTTGCTTATTGAGCAATGTGAAGGCCTTTCCAAGTACCTGAGACCAAGATTCTTGAAACTTACACAGGTTCCTTCAGATGACAGACCATAAGGACAGGCAAGGCTATTAACAGACTCAATATTATTTAATTGTGACATTTCTTTTAGTATTAATTCTGGTCCCATCCTCACCTGAGGCACTGGGGGATTTTAAAAAGGAAAAGGACGAAAAGCAAAAGGTCCGTGTTGCAAGATTTACCTGTGGTGACCATTGCCAGCTGATGCCGATACCTACGGCATATATAGAGTGAGTACTTAGGATCAAAAAAATATGGTTAATGCAACATTCTTCTAGACATGCTGCAAGCACGCATTTTTACATAAAAATCACTTTTATTTCCTGGGCCAACATTGACAGAATGGCATCACAAGGATGGACTTCTGCTTCATGCCTCATCCACTGAGAAGATGTTTGTTTCTCTTGTACTGGGAACTTGTCAGTCACTGTCATGTCAACTGCAGCTTCTCTGTACCATCAACAGACATCAAAGGGCATCACAGGGAAGCCTTACACACCACTGAGTTACTATCACCACACCCTGAAGAGAGTCATGATGGGGGTCAGATATTTATGAATGCTAAGCCAGTCTAGGATGTCTGTCCCAGAAGGATGTGAAGATCTGGAATGGGAACAAGAAATGATGTAATATTTAACAGAGGTCATACTTAGTGACCACAAACATTAATAAATTTGTGTCAACACTCTCAAGGGCTACTCCTAAAACAGTAATGAGATGATCTATCAGGCACATAAATACTTTAGAAGGTCTGCTGGTACTTTTTAAATCTTATATAATTTTCAATTATTATAAATACATAGATTGACAATGAGGCCTATATTTCGTACATTGAATGGTATGCACATACTATAGACAAAGCCTAATCAAGCAATCCTAAATCGGGAGACTACAGACATAAATATTACTGTGGATTTCAGGGCATGGAGACTGCTGTATCCAGTTATGTGACTTCACTCATGATGGTGTCCATTTGCACAAAATAGACAAAAATGGTGACATATAAATATTCTTAAAGCAAAATCTCTGATTGAAAGCATTGCAGACAACAGAAACATAAGTAACCGGGGATGGGGGTGGGTGTTGAGGTTTCAGCTACAGCACAGCAACACTAGCAAAAACTTAGCACACGCACTGTTCAGAATGGCAAGTTCAGAGTTACTTTTAAAAGCTTCGTTTGTGTGTGTGTGGAGAGAGAGAGACAGAGAGAGAGAGAGAGAGAGAGAGAGAGAGAGAGAGAGAGAGAGAGCGCAGTGGCCGTGAGCTGGAGCTAGAAGTAATTGTGAACAGCCCTGTGGTTGCTAGGAACTGGACTCAAAGCCTCTGAAAAAGCAGCAAGAGATCCTGACTGCTAAACTATTCCTCTATTTCCCATGGTTAGTTTTAAATTGAATTTTGACTAAGAATGTGAAATTACTTTTAACTAATAATGTTTATAGTTAAATAATGTTTAAATGACATTTAAAAATTAGAATAGATTTTTAAAATATTGGGTGTGGTATTGAACAATATATCAGATATTCTATTGTTCATACTGTAGATTAATATGATTGCCAGGTTTGTACCAATTCCTTCATTTCCACAGACTCAGAAATAAGAACTCTGGGGAGAAAAATAAAAATAGGATAGGGAAAAGAACTAGTTTATTGTATGGATAACTGAGATGCAATCCATAATTTAGTGAGCTTCCTTGAACTAGCTAAGATAGCTCCTTCATACATTTTACTGACAGGAAGTGACTTGTCATCTTCATGGACTATTCTTTTTTTTGGGAACACATAAACAGGACAGTCATATAGAAAGGAAAGAAAATAGTGCCTACAGGTATTTTGTCTGGTTAAAAATAAATTTCCCCAATGCAATATTTCTCTGGCTTAAATGTGGAAACAATTCAGTGTCCAAATAGGTGGACGTTCATATCGGAGAAGCCCCAGTACTTACTTGGTACTTGTGAATATAAGTATATATAGAAAGAAATTGAAAAAGAAAAAACTGTATCAAGCCAATAGGTTGTATTATGATGGGATACATTAATATTTATCCCAGTCCAGGCAGCAACAGAGACTGTAAGAAAGAGAACTCTCTTCGCCTCTCATTGCATGGACAAAGAACCGGCACTCCAGAGCTCCAGCGTGGCTGTGAGGATGCATGACTTAGTCCAGGGGGCACTGATGGCCTGGCCTGTCATTTCAGCATGCTTTGTGTCAAGAGAAAAGTAGTTATATTTTAATGACATCAAAAATAAAATTAAATCAAATGGTGATTTATTTTTTATACTGACATGCCCCCTGCTCTTTCTATAATCCCTAATGAAGGATGGAGAGCTGGAGGGCGATGGTGGAGTCTGTTTATTTGGAGGGTTTTGGTGTTTTGTGAGGATTGATCTCACTGTTTGGGACCCACATCTCTCACTGAAGGGCAGGCTGGTTGTCTGGAGATCCTCTTCTCTGGGCCCTGACTGAGTCACCACACGATCACATCGTGAAAGACTGAATAACTCGAGATGCTGGGCATTTACAGGACTAGCGAGTATCCGACCCCTTCTGTATTTCCTTTTCACACCATGCTGAGGGCCTCAGCTCTCATGAAGAATCTTCCTGAGCTTCACCTGCCTCTTGGCAGGCTAATCATGTGACATCTTTCATAGTGTCATACATCTTAAAAAGTATGCTTCCCATGATCTAAGGGAACAGATCAAATGCAAGGAAAGTAAGGCCTTGACCCTTCAGTCTTTCCATAGTCCCAGGAACACCAGGAAAACTTTTTCTACTGAAGAGAATAGAAGTAGTGTAAGTGGAGTGGAGACACAACTAATGTTGTAGGCATTTCTTCTGATGACCAGTTTCTCTTTAGGTCGTGATGTGGACCCATGGATGGGTTCTGCGGATGGTTTGCATGAGAGTCTACAGGCCCCTTCTTCTCTCATTCTGACCCTTTCGCAGCTCATCATGTCTCTTGAAATTAGAGCTTCTTTAGTAAGAAGCTCCTCCAGAGCAGCCCTTAAACCCAGAGCGATCAGGGAGACATGTAGAACCCGCTACTCAATGAACTACAACAGATCAAATGAAAATATCTCATTTCTTACCTCTTTCTATTTCTTGGTGTTCAGTTACATTGGCCCCCAGGTTGATGCATGCGTGTGTGCATATGTGCGTGGGTGACTGTGTGAAGTTACTACGTTGGAAATACAGTGTCATCAAAGCCGTTCTGATTTCCAAACCCTACACCAGAGTCCCGCCCTCTGTCAGGCTTTACAGAAGTGTCCGTTTTCTTTGCTGTGCCTAGTGCCTTTGGTATAGCAAAGGTAAGACAGGTATGGCTCAAAGATCAAGGTAATAAAGCCTAAAAGAAAATTAAGAGACAAAATTCCAGGACTATTAACCATAGGCTTTGTGAGCAGATTGCAATGAGAGTTAGCATCTTTTATGAGGCACTTTCAGAGCCCCATTTACTGGTTGCCACGACTGTCTTCCAGAGACACTGACACATAGAGAGATGTTGTACATTCCTGGAGTCACACATGGCACTGAAGGCAGAGTGACAACATAGCATCCTATAAAACTATGCTTAAACAAGGTTTGCTTTGAGTAAAACCGAGCTGCTATGACCAGCAGCATTATCTGTCTCTCCCATTCCGGACACAGATCGGAGAGGATGTGGAAGAAGGATAGGTGAAGAAAGTGAAACCATGGCTATGGCAGGAGTGTCAACAAGCACTAATAATCCATCCCAACAATCTCTAAACCATTGCCCTTTACCCAGAGGTGAGTGCCGTCCTCAGCCCTCCCCAAGGAAGCTGCTCTTTGTAACAGATGGAGACCGGGACAGAAAATCACAACCAATAAAATGCAGAGTGGTGGAGCCCTGTCCCAGCAGACAATCTACAAAACACTCCTGCACTTAAGGTTTAGGGGACATTGCAGAAGAGGGGGGCAGAAAAACTGTAAGAGCCAGAGGATCAGAGACTTTGCTGTGAGACTGTGTCTCCAAGTGATGTTAGAAGAGACACCCATAAAGTCATCACTAGGATGACTTGTCCAATGTGAACTGAACAAAGACAGCAACAGGCATGCCAAAGTGGATGGAGTGAATCCCGAGAGACCTCAGCCTACACAAAGAACCAGAGGCAAGGGAAAGTGGGTGAGGTGATCTTCCCCAGAGGAGAGGATATGAATTTGTTGTCCAGTGCCGAACAGTCAGCCCTGAAAACATACATGCAAGCAACATTATACATACTGAGTAGGTTATATTTAGGAGTATGTATGCATACACATAAAAATATGCAAGCAATAACAAATAGTGAAATAAATTTTTAGAGTGGGAATAGGCACATGGGAGGTTACAGAGAGAAAAAAAGAAGGACGAATGTTACAATTATAACCTCAAAAATTAAAAAAATGACACCACCAATAAAGTGAATTAAGTACAGAGATCCTGACTTAGGAAACAGAAAAACTGTTCACAATACGCTATAGGGACAAGGTATTTGATGAAGATTCTGTTTAAGGCATTCTTTAAGAAGTAACTGTACAGTTAATACCATGAGGCGAAAGAGAAATCTTGCTGTTTATGGCCTAGCTTACTTCCTACCTCCATCTTAATCTTATCCAATCTCATCCAACCTCACTGGAACCACCTGTCAGGCTGAACAAGGGGGCCATGCAAATGTTCAGTTTCAATTTCTTCATGGTACTTTGCGCATGACAATCACTCAAAGCGCTCGCTGTTTAGTGACGACACAATAAATAGACACCAATGTCTCTTTTACAGCTTCGTCAGCTCCAACAGTTGCTTCAGGAGAGAAACAGAGCTGGCCCACAGTGGCAGAGCAGGCATCTTTAACCCTTCCAGCTTCTATTCATTTCCGCAACCATGGAACCTTTGAGGACATCTTAACCCCACGCAGTACTTACTCACCTCAAAAAGCTTTAGCAAATACAATGCTCTCCATTTTGCTAGCATGTTCAAATTCTCACAAGACCACACAGCCCACATTTGCTCTAACTCCCTCAACTCCCTGCAGTGGTGCTATTTCTTATATCGCGTTAGTTTAGTGAAGAAGCAGCTTCACTCTTGCATCCCTGCAGCCGTTACTTTACGGCTTTTGTAACCTCCTTTCAATTTTAAGTTCTTTGCAGCTAGAGATCCCATGTTTGCATAGTTCACGCTCTCAGCAGCATGTGAAGTGTTGCTCACACGGTAGCAAATATTCAGCTCCTTTAGGAAGGTGATTGGAGTGAAGAGAGCAGAACCGAGGAGATGCTGAGAAGGCTCCGGCTTCCACAGCCGCCATCTTCACTCAGACTCACCGGGGAAGACAGTCTTAAATGGGGAATGTCCAGATCATGCGGGCTGATGGGTCTGTTCATGGGCCTGTGAGCAAGCCTCTGGAACATGTTCTAGTTCTAGTTAATAATTAAAGTGGGAGGGCCCAGCTCACTACAGGTAGTGGCACCCCTGGGTCGAGAGCCTTGTGTGTTATAATAAAGCAGGATGAATATAGTCAGACTTTTTCTATCCCACTAGCCGACTCCCAAATAACCACACAGAGACTTATTAGTTATAAAAGCTTGGCTATTAGTTTAAGCTTGTAACTAATGAGATCTTATGACTTAAATTAACCTATTTTTATCAATCTACATGTTCCCAAGTGGCTCGCGGCATTTACTTGTCTTCTGGCACGTTTTGTTCCTTCTCTGTCTGACTGGCGATGCCACTCTTCTCCTTGCCAGAGTTCTCTCTCCCTGGCTTTCCTGCCTATACTTCCTCCTGCCTAGTTATTGGCCATTTAGTTCTTTATTAAACCAATGAGAGCAACATATCTTAACAATGTACAAAAATACAAAAGATTATTCCGCAACAGGTGAGCAAGCTACTCCTCCATGGATTCCAGTTCTTTCCATTTCCTCCAGGTTGCTGTCCCACTTAAAGTTCCTGCTCTGACTCCCATCAGTGATGAACCGTGCTGTGGAGGTATGAAATGAACCCTTCTTTCCTCTGGTTGCTTGTGGGCATGGTGTCATCACAGCAGCAAAAAGCACAACAATGTGATCGATCTTCTCAAGCCCCTGCCACTGTCAGTCCCATGCTGTGGTGGCCTGGAACCTGCGACTCAGAGCTAAAGCCAACTTCTTTCTCCGAGTTGTTTTTTACCAAGATATTTCCCTTCAGCCTCAGAAATAAAACTAAAATATGCATGAAGAACCAGTAACCTCTATCATTTGCCTCTTCCACAAGTGACTTCATATGTTTGGGGCAAAAAGATTACATTCAAAACTGTATATTTTTGGTCCAGCTAACAGTGAGACATGCTGAGGTCACGTTATACCCAACGGCAATGCTCTTGAAGTTTATACACACACCTTTGGTACAATCAAAAATAGCACTCATGACAGTCGTCTACATTCATAACATGACTAACGCCGCAAAACAAATCGATTAAAATATTCTAGAACAAAGCATGCTATAGGACAGGCTCATAAGTCTGGAGAGTCACTTTTCTCGGGTGCGACGCCATCTTGCACAGGTACGGATGAACAGTAACTAAGACACTGAAACGCTGCTCCATCACTAGCCCCAAGCACCCCTGTGCCCTGCTCCTGTGTTTATGACACAGCGCACAGAATGGACTGCCAAGTGGGCCCAATTTTCAGTTCAAGAAGTGCTCAGTCATTTCTTCCACATCTTGACTCATGAGAAATGGTTTTCTGAATTCTTTCTGATGCGGGAAGTGCTCCAGAGAGAGCTCAGTAAGCTAAGGTCTCCTAGGAGTTCCCAGAGCATGCGCATCTGAGAAGGGACAGTATCCATATGCTTCTGATTCCTTCATACTGAGCCCGTCAAAAGACTGTGTTGCGAGGGCTGTTTGATGTGCGAGAATACTTGAGGGTTTTGAATGGAATTTTATACTTCCTTTCACCATTTTTGTAGTGAACCAGACATTGATGCAAGTAAACAAGCTTGGGCCCTTGAGAATCTGGGGTTTAATCTTATATTTGTAATGAGGAGGAAGTAGCTGGCAGTTGACAGACAAATAATCCTTAGCCTTGGGTGCACATTGGCACCATTCCCCAAAGGGCAGGAAGGGCTGAGGGTGAACAGGGAGACTCCACACAGAAGACCGTCTTTCATTTTGTGGTTGAGTCATTCCGTTCCAAAAGTCAGCCTCAGAGCTGAAGCAAATGCAATCCTGGAAGGTAGCTGAGGGCTCCCCTGCCAGCTTGGGAAGGCGGCTTTAAACATTTCTGCTGCACAAGTGTTTCCTTTTGAAGGATGAGAGACTACCACAGCTTTTCAGGAACTCGATGTGTATTCACCTGAACGCATCACTTCCTGCGTTGATGTGCTGAGGAGACCAGACAGGCATCGCTGGCTAACACTGAGAACTAATTAAGGCTGCTCTCTTACAAACATTTCGTGGTTCATTCCATTCTTCCCTGATTAAGAACAAAAGGAAAGAGGAGTCATTTACTGCCATGAGTCACTTGAGGTACAATGGAAGGAATTCCAAAAGGCTCCTGAGACAAAACAAAGCTGACATTATGAAAGCCACGTCTACACACTAATTTAAACTGTCAGCTCACTCCCAAGGAGGACTCCTGACAGACAGAGAATTAAGGCTTAAAAGACCTCATAAATCACTGCGATTAACACCACTGTGAATGACTTAAAATGTGTTTCTGCCGTGCGAGAGCTAGAGGGCTTCAAAGCCATCCTACCGGACTTGATGGGGAAATTGGTTGGGATAACTAGTAAGAGCAATTCTCAACTACAGTTTCTTGGGGTTTCCAAGACTCGGCATCACCCGCACAGTTATTTTAGATACCCGAGTGAGTGAAATACAATCTGCCCACTCTCAGGACTTAGGGGTATATAGCATAATAAAAAGTGACTTGAAAAATGTTAGAATTCAAAAACTATGATTTACAAATATCCAACATTTTTCAAACCCCAAACCATTAAAAATAACTAAAATGGCTCAGCTGCGGCTTTCACACCACTCTGTCCATCTCCCATTTCCCATCTGTGCCTCTTCCAACAATTCTGCTTCGTGCCCAGTAAGTATAAGGCATTAAGACTCAGCGCCCTTTCTCCCACTAGGTGAGTGGCTAAGCTCTGCTGCCAATACCGAGATGCCGCCACAGGAAATGTTGTTAGCATTTCATCAACTTTTGTATTTTAAAATGCTGGCTCTTTAGGGCTTTTGAGTTAAGCATAAAAGATCCCCCTCGCAAGCTGGCTGCAGAGATGGGAAGTCGCGAGAAACCCGTGTGTCCGCATGGTTTGAGAGAAGCCAAGGCACAAGATGCCAGTGAAGCCACTGAGAATGGTACAGCCCTTCTGCAAAGGAGAGCAAACTGTGAGCTCTGGAGAGTGAAGTTACAAGACGGTAACTCTTCTCCCACTCCCAAAGCCTCACCAGTTATTTCTCTAGAGGCAGCCTCCGCCCAGCACAAAGACCCCATAAAATCCTACATTGTTTCCCAAGTCCTCGATACACCCTGCATGATCTTTAACTTGGATCTTATCACAGTCCTGCCTTGTCCAGCAGTGAATTTCCTTTGCATACAGTCATTTTATTCCGTTCTTTGATATTTTTTTCCTCCACTCCCCTTTCGGCTTCAATGAAGGTGATGCAGAAGTCCACAGGGAGGAGTGGTTTCTAACTGCTGCGCTCTTCACACTGAACCCACTCTTAGCTGCCGGTCCCCCTCTCTCCGTGCTGCACCCCTCTCCCTCTGCACCCTTGTGGGAAGCACTCGGGCGTGGACGTAAGGAATAAACAGAGCACTAAGAACACCTTTGAGGAAGCACCTTGAGGTGAACTAGTTGGGTGAACCCCACAGCCAGCAGTGGGACATTCATTGTTCTGCTCCATGACATAAAATTGAGGCCCCAGTTTGGACATGGGTCTCAGGACCCCTTTAAAGATATGATCGGCTCCGAAACTTCTCTTCCATATTAGGAGTACGCCTGTCCTCTGCCCAATGGGAATCTTAGTTGAATGTTTTAGTGGCCTACAGGGCTTGAGTTACATTACTCTCTATCCAGGTTCATAATGCCAAAACTATTGTTTTTGGAGTGGGGGGCAGGCGGGGCGGGAAGTAGCAAACATGCAGTGTAACCAAGATTACTCTTCGGGCTGTTCTTCTGGATTCCAAAAGTGAACTCTGACCAGAAACTGCAAAAGTGATCTCAAGGACACTGTTGTAAAGCGCATCCCGCTTTCCTTGAGGGTAGACTCAGTCATATGCCCACAAATCTCCACCAAGTCACAGCCTTGGGGAAAAAAAAGACCTTCCACTCTCACTCTTAAAATGGCTTCCTTTGAAAAGCGACAATCGTCACAGAATTCCTTTGAGACAATCATAGAAGATGCTTGTTCTGGGGAGAGCAGCACCACGGTGATGTCTGTTGAACACTGCTCCCCGACAGGAAACCCAACCTCTTGGTGTTCCTGTGAAGACACTGTCTGCTTTTCCTGCCCATCCCTCACGGGGCTGTAGCTTCCTGAGGACTCCCTTTTAATGGTTCGCATGCACTTCCAGGCTCTCGGCTCACCATGAGCTCATAGATGCATCAGGCCCCTGTGTTTGCTTGTAAAGTTTAGTTCATAGAAAATTGTCCCCGGTATTAGGCAGAGACTCTGGCATCAGGATGGGCGAAGCAGCCAGCTCTTGAAGTGCTAGAATGGTCTGATTTGGTTACGCTATGTCAGGTTCCAAGTACAGGGATACCTTGCCAACCAGGAACAGAGCTTCGTGTTTGCAAGTCAAATGACCAGCCTTTGAGAACAACACAAAGATCATATTTGGATTTGGCCATATCTTGCTGACATTCCTCCTGTGTTTGTAAACACTGCTGACTTTGACCCCAGTCTCTCCCAAATCCATGACCAACACCAAACAGCCCCGGAGGAGCTGCAGAACAGAATGTGATTCTGTAATACAAAACAGGATGGCTTGCTAAACGGGCAGATCTGGAGAGAATGCCTGACATAATCCTGCTTACGTCTTTTATGATAATCATTTCCATCTTTAGAACACACGCAAACAAAGCTTCCTTGGACAGTGCTTCTGGAGTCTGCAACAGAATCCCCTCTGCTGGCCGAGCGGCAAGTGCTAGGGCACCGAGGCACTGAGCATGCGCAAAGCCACAACCTTGTCCGTGAAAGTTCCAAAAAGGAGAAACCAGAAAGCTAGCTAGCCTCTGGGGATGGGGGGTGGCCATCTTTTGATCTTTTGGATCCTTTGCTTCTGCAAAAGGCAAAGAGCTCAAACAGCAATGACCCCACAATAAACACTTGGAAAGAATGTTCCACCTGTGACTTCCTTACCCATATGCCCATTAAATAAACGCTGATCATATATATATATCCCTGGGTGTGCTACATGGGCAAGGACCATTTGTGAGCAGGGCTCATGAGCTGACATTCAATAGTGACCTCATATATTTAATAGGTATTTACAAATACATTCAGTTTCACCTATCAGAACATTAAAATAGAGTCCTCATTTGCATATAAAGTTGACTCAAACTCTACACTTTCTGCTTCTGGACAGCTGCTCTGCCCGTGTTTAGAAAGAACAAAATGGATGTTACTGTCATCTTTGTATGGAATCACAGTTCTATTAAAAAAAATTTGTGTCTATGAACTATAAGGTATTTATTTATGTTTATGAATAAAGGCATATGTGTGCCCTGAACAGAAGTTCAAGAACAACTTCCAATATTATTGGTTGCTTTCTACCTTGTTTGAGGTGGGATCTCTTTTTTTGTTCAGATCTTATGTAATTCTGTCCAGCTGGCCCTGGCTGGTCCAGGAGCTCTGAGGATTCTCCTATCTCTGTTTCCCATTTTCCCCGTAGCAGCAATGAGATCACAGATACATGCCAGCACATCTGACTTTGCACAGGTCCTGAGATTTGAACTCAGGTCCTCATGTTTGCCTGGCAAGTGCTTCAGCCATTGAAATATCTCCTCAGCCCTGGAATACCATCCTAAGAACTTCACAGTGTGTAATTCATTTGATAATAAAGGGTCATGTTTTGCAAATGACATTTTTCTGGTTCCTTCGTGAGTAACGTTCTGAACCTCTGCATGCAAGAAGGAAAAAAGACTCACACAGATGATGTGGGATCCCCTCTGTATGTTGTGAATATGTTTCATTACCATTAGTTAATAAAAAAACCTACTTCAGCCTATTGTAGAATAGCAGAATATAGCCAGATTGGAAGAGATATAGAGAGAGAGTAGGTGGAGTCAGGGAGATACCATATAGCTGCTGAAGAAGAAGGACCTGGAACCTTCTCAGTAAGCCATAGCCTCATGGTAATACACTGATTAATAGAAATGAAATAATTCAAGATGTAAGAGCTAGTTAAAAATATGCCTGAGTCATTGGATGAATGAGCAGTCTCCAGCTACAAAGGACAGTAATTTAAAGTGAAAAATGTATAACAATCATGTTGACTGAAGAAAGCCCCAATAGATAATATACATTACCAACACTATCCTGAAACATGTGTGCCGCGCACCACGCCCCTGTGTCTGCGTTCTGTGCGCTAGAACCCAATTCGCAAGCTTGGGGCAAGGGGCTGGAGGTTGAGAATACAGACCAACACACAGACCTGATGGAGGTGTGTCTTGTATTTATCTGTTGCTTTCATTGGTTAATTAATAAAGAAACTGCTTGACCCTAATAGGACAGAAAATTAGGTAGGTGGAGTAGACAGAACAAAATTCTGGGAGAAAGAAGCCGAGTCAGTGAGTCGCCATGATTCTCCCACTCCAGACAGATGCAGGTTAAGATCTTCCCTGGTAAACCACCTCGTGGGTTACACAGATTATTAGAAATGGGTTAGATCAATATGTAAGAGCTAGCCAATAAGAGGCTGGAACGAATGGGCCAGCTCTTCACAACACAGACCTTTTAACACTGATACCAAAGCCCCCCTTATTAGCGCCATGCAGGTTTAAATACACTGCAGTCAATGGCCAACAGGTGATAATCCCATCCTCTGATCTTATTGCTTCCCTGTGCCTTCCTCTAACTAGACACAGCTTCTAGTAACATTAATTAGAAGGTTCTAGGAGGGAAGAACAGATGAAGGCCAGGACTTAACTGGTCCCAAAAATGTATCCACTTATACCTGGTTAAAAGACATGAAATTGAGACTTATCAGTTAATTTAATGTTTTCATTTTTATCAAAAGATGTTTTAAAGTTAAATGTAATCTTTAATAAAAGAAAAATGAGTATGCACCGAACTTGAAGTCGGGAAGATTTGGGAGGAGACGCTTCCTCAAAGTTCAACAGACACCATGGTTGAAGTCTGCTAAAATTGGCGATTAAAATTCAGTTCAACTTTTAAAATTCATCGTAACCATGAGTCACTGCTCAGGGATTGCACGAGGTGCTAAGTGGCAGTAGAACGTTGAGGTTCTCAATGTGTGCGCGGTGCTGGAGGAACTGGAAAGCTGTTTGAAAAGACCCTTCCATCATTTCTTCTCTTTTCTGGTTAAGGAGATGTAAGAGGCAACCCCAGACACGTTTTGATCAGTTTATCCAGTCAATAATAATAGTAAAAGCTAATGGTTAAGTCAGAGTATGTAGCGAGCTGCATGGTGTCACACCTGATGGAGATGTATAATCAACTCCTGAGATGGCTAAGGCCTGACCTATGCTATGATCACGCAATGATTATCAGCTGCTTGCATATGCGTGAGCCTATGGGCGGTGCCCACCTGGCAGTTCGGGGTTGGCAGCCCATGCCTACTTAAGGGCTGGGAGAGGTTTGCCCAGAGAGAGAGAGGAAAAGGAGAGAGGAGAGAGAAGAGAGAGGAAGGAAGAGAGAGAAAGTGAATAAAGTCCTGGAATAAACTGCAGCAAGAAGAGCTCCGGTGGTCCCGTCATTCCTTGCAGGACGAGGGTGGCCGTGACAGGAGTAGATATTTTTTTCAACAATTGCAATTTAATTCAGATCAGTATTTTATAATTCTGCTGACCATTTTTCCATGCATGTACCATGTGCCACACTTTCTTTTCCTCATAAGAAGACAGGGGAGATTTTTAAACTTCTTTTTGAACTTAGAATCTGCCAATCTAATATAGTTGAATCATGATCAAATAGTAGCTGAACAGCTAAAAGCCAGAAGGCACAGAAGAGAGACTCAGGTATTCACCAAGATGATAAACTGCAAAAGGCTACTTTGTAATGGTCCAATGGCTCTTCTCAAATTGTGACTTGCTTCTTCGACACTAAGTTCCATTTTTATAAATTATGTAACCACAAATATTCTTTCCCAATTTAGAATCTTCCTTGAGATACTTAGAATGTCATTTTTTTTATTTGTTTGTTTGATTTTTTAAAAAAGGAAAACAGATAATCCTGGCTAAGTGTCAGCCCTTGTCTTCGGATGAACTGTGGAGCAAAAGGTAGCTGGAAGAGATGCTACAGCAGAAGCTGGATGCTAGTGAGAGCCCAGACAGTGAAGGCTCACCATGATTGCCAGAAAACCTGTCCCTACCCAAAGGACCCTATTCAGGAGATCTTGGTATGTGGAGGAGCTGTGTCGCCAACCTCAGAAGCTCTAAAACTTCCCGAAGTTCAGGAGAAAGAGTCACTGTCTCAGTTTGCCAGCAGCTGAGAGCAAGAACTCTAGGCATGGAATAACCAGAGAGCACCTTCTCAGCGTAGAAGTGAACAAGAGGGAGGAAAAGACAGAACAAAGTGGAAAAAGACTGTTGGCTTTTGTCAGTGGGTCTCCAGATCAGGCGGTGAGTCCTGGTTCTTGGGGAAACATTTGAAAAATGCGATTACAACCTCTATGCAGATGCGATTTCCCTGCGAAGGCATGCAGTAGATTATCATTATCGCAAGCACTCAGTAAGCGGTTCTATTAGTGCTGATCTTATTGCTTCCCTGGAGATTGTCAGTAGGTTGATGTATATGTTCATGTGGAGCTGCTCCAGGGAGCCCTGCCAAGACTTCCTACTGTGAAGTAGTGGCAGCTGAGATCAGGGGCAAGGCATGTGGGGGGGAGGCCACTCCAGCCTGTCGCTAAGGCAGCCTCCGTGTGGACCAGCTGCCCTAGCATCATAGGGAAGATTCTGCTCTCATCCTCACAATTATTCTGATTTGGAACATAAATGATACAGTGGTACAACCATGAAGCCAAGGGGGCAGTCCAGCTGGAAGTGGAAGGCAAACGAATGTAATGTTAAGATGGCACAATAGCTTTCTCTAAACGGTGAGAAGAAAATCCATTTTCTCGGCCGACCCAAGATTATGACTGTCTTCTCATCTGACCACTCAGTCACTGAACTGGTGATGCAAACTTCTGTTAACCAGAACCTCGATTTATCAGTAAAGTGAGGGGGACCCAAAGGGGACTTTACAAATAGTATTTGCTAGCCTGGCAGTAGCGGCACATGTGTTTAATTCCAGCACTCAGGAGGTAGAGGAAGACAGATCTTTGTGAGTTCAAGGCCAACGTGATCTATAGAGCAAGTTCCAGGACAGCCAAGTCTACATAAAGGGGGGGGAACCTACTTAAAAAAAAGGTAGAACAATTAATATTTGGTATATAAATTCAAACTTTGGATAGTTCCTTGTCCTGAGATTATAACCTTAGTATAGTTATATAACTTTAATATAACCTTAATAGTATGAAGAGCTAAAGTTTGGAAACAATTAGCGATAAATAAGTCAACATCTCAGTATTCAAGAGGCTGGGGCAGGAGGATAGTGTGTTCAAGGTACAGCCTAGGTTAGATGTGGAAACACAGTCAAAATAAAATAAATAAAATAAACCAAGACATTGTACAGCAGCATCTACCCAATCACCTCCAGAAGAATGCAGGAAGAAATGCTGTCTTAGCAGTAGAGGAAGGAGACGAGAAGACCATCGCCTTGATGGGAAGGGATGGGGGTTAGGAGGCCTGCAGAAAACACTTGCAAAGCTGCGTGAGAAACAGACTTCCTTCCAATACACAGAAATGAACCGAGTAGTGCTTCAAAGTAGCAGGGAGACTGCTTACACCCAGAAGTAGGCCACTAAAACTGAAATCCGTGCTACGGAAGCACTCCACAAGAGTGACTGAGGAGCACACTACACTCCACAGGAGTGACTGAGGAGCACTCTACACTCCACAGGAGTGATTGAGGAGCAGGCTACACTCCACAGGAGTGACTGAGGAGCACACTACACTCCACAGCAGTGACTGAGGAGCAGACTACACTCTACAGCAGTGACTGAGGAGCACTCTACACTCCACAGGAGTGACTGAGGAGCAGACTACACTCCACAGCAGTGACTGAGGAGCACTCTACAGGAGTGACTGAGGAGCACTCTACACTCCACAGGAGTGACTGAGGAGCAGACTACACTCCACAGGAGTGACTGAGGAGCACTCTACAGGAGTGACTGAGGAGCACTCTACAGGAGTGACTGAGGAGCACACTCCACTCCACAGGAGTGACTGAGGAGCACACTACACTCCACAGGAGTGACTGAGGAGCAGGCTACACTCCACAGGAGTGACTGAGGAGCACTCTACAGGAGTGACTGAGGAGCACTCTACAGGAGTGACTGAGGAGCACGCTACACTCCACAGCAGTGACTGAGGAGCACGCTACACTCTACAGCAGTGACTGAGGAGCACGCTACACTCTACAGCAGTGACTGAGGAGCACGCTACACCCCACAGGAGTGACTGAGGAGCACACTACACTCCACAGGAGTGACTGAGGAGCACACTACACCCCACAGGAGTGACTGAGGAGCACACTACACTCCACAGGAGTGACTGAGGAGCACGCTACACCCCACAGGAGTGACTGAGGAGCAGACTACACTCCACAGGAGTGACTGAGGAGCACACTACACTCCACAGGAGTGACTGAGGAGCACACTACACTCCACAGGAGTGACTGAGGAGCACTCTACACTACACAGGAGTGACTGAGGAGCACACTACACTCCACAGGAGTGACTGAGGAGCACTCTACAGGAGTGACTGAGGAGCACGCTACACCCCACAGGAGTGACTGAGGAGCTACACTACACTCCACAGGAGTGACTGAGGAGCTACACTACACTCCACAGGAGTGACTGAGGAGCACTCTACAGGAGTGACTGAGGAGCACGCTACACCCCACAGGAGTGACTGAGGAGCAGACTACACTCCACAGGAGTGACTGAGGAGCACTCTACACTCCACAGGAGTGACTGAGGAGCTACACTACACTCCACAGGAGTGACTGAGGAGCACGCTACACTCCACAGGAGTGACTGAGGAGCACTCTACACTCCACAGGAGTGACTGAGGAGCAGACTACACTCCACAGGAGTGACTGAGGAGCACACTACACTCCACAGGAGTGACTGAGGAGCACTCTACACTCCACAGGAGTGACTGAGGAGCACTCTACACTCCACAGCAGTGACTGAGGAGCACACTACACTCCACAGCAGTGACTGAGGAGCAGACTACACTCCACAGGAGTGACTGAGGAGCTACACTACACTCCACAGGAGTGACTGAGGAGCACACTACACTCCACAGCAGTGACTGAGGAGCACTCTACAGGAGTGACTGAGGAGCAGACTACACTCCACAGGAGTGACTGAGGAGCACTCTACACTCCACAGCAGTGACTGAGGAGCACTCTACAGGAGTGACTGAGGAGCACACTACACTCCACAGGAGTGACTGAGGAGCACGCTACACTCCACAGCAGTGACTGAGGAGCACACTACACTCCACAGGAGTGACTGAGGAGCACACTACACTCCACAGGAGTGACTGAGGAGCACTCTACAGGAGTGACTGAGGAGCACACTACACTCCACAGCAGTGACTGAGGAGCACACTACACTCCACAGGAGTGACTGAGGAGCACACTACACTCCACAGGAGTGACTGAGGAGCACACTACACTCCACAGGAGTGACTGAGGAGCACGCTACACTCCACAGGAGTGACTGAGGAGCAGGCTACACTCCACAGGAGTGACTGAGGAGCACACTACACTCCACAGCAGTGACTGAGGAGCACGCTACACTCTACAGCAGTGACTGAGGAGCACGCTACACTCCACAGGAGTGACTGAGGAGCACACTACACTCCACAGCAGTGACTGAGGAGCACGCTACACTCTACAGCAGTGACTGAGGAGCACACTACACTCCACAGCAGTGACTGAGGAGCACGCTACACTCCACAGGAGTGACTGAGGAGCACACTACACTCCACAGGAGTGACTGAGGAGCACGCTACACTCCACAGGAGTGACTGAGGAGCAGGCTACACTCCACAGGAGTGACTGAGGAGCACACTACACTCCACAGGAGTGACTGAGGAGCACACTACACTCCACAGGAGTGACTGAGGAGCACACTACACTCCACAGGAGTGACTGAGGAGCACACTACACTCCACAGGAGTGACTGAGGAGCACGCTACACTCCACAGGAGTGACTGAGGAGCAGGCTACACTCCACAGGAGTGACTGAGGAGCAGACTACACTCCACAGGAGTGACTGAGGAGCACGCTACACTCTACAGCAGTGACTGAGGAGCACGCTACACTCCACAGGAGTGACTGAGGAGCACACTACACTCCACAGCAGTGACTGAGGAGCAGGCTACAGAATGGAGCATGACAAAGAGATTCACCTGCCTGTGGATGGCAAACCGACAAAGGAAATCTAACCAGTGCACAAGAGGGCTATCAAAGATACACAAAAAGAAAATCTTAATGAAAATAAGCAGTGTTAATTACATAATTAAATTCATATTAAGAATCAAATAAATTTAGCAAAGAATAGGAAAAGCCAAGTATGGTAAAAAAAACAAAAAAGTATATACTTTTAGAAAAATAGATGATCCTACTAAAATCATTAAAATAGAAAAAAAATCAACAAAAAATTAGACTTCCCCTTGATATTAAAAAGGATTTAATCTGTAATCCAAGATTTTATATTTAAAAATAAAGAAATTTTCAGATACAGACAAATTTACAATTACAATAATTAGGTTTTTAAAATAAAAGCTGTACTAGGGACTAGACAGTTGGCTCGTTTTCCAGGAAACATTCCCAGGAAAAATTTATCTTTGAATATGTGAAGAAAAGTTCAATTTCTAAAATAAATAATTACATCCTGGGGGCTCTAAAACAGGGAAAGAAACACAATAATTGTTTGCAGTACACAAGGAAGTAAACATACCAGCGTGACGCTTTTATCTTAAACTTCTACACCAACACAAACGACACGACCCAAGGGAGAAGCAAATTGTATGTTCAGTTACATGGGAACAAGAGGGCGTTCTTTAGTGAATTCAGAATCAGCATGGAGAAGGGAGATGGCTTGGCCCTCGGGGCCAGCAGAAAGCACAAGGCTGTGAGACAGCCTGCCTGGAAGGCCATCCCTCACAGTGCAGCAGTTGGTTCCACATAAACAGGAAATTTTAAGCCCCAAATATTTTGACTCAGCCTTGTTTAAAGTATGGGGGGGCCGTATGTGATGAGGCTAAACGGTGTTTAAGCTGGATGCATGGAGGCAGAGAAGAATTGCTGACACCACCGCTCGCTGGAAAAACGGAGGAGTTGACGTTTTTACCTAGAGAAATGCAAGAAATAGACTCCAGGAAGGTGGGCTCTATTTACCGGATACTTCGTTTGCATCTTGCTGTCAGGAAAATTGAGTTCTATCAGTCACTTCACCAAAAATGTTCCCAAAGCATTTCCAACAGTCATCTCCATGGACTGTGCTCCTTGACCTATGACCTAGGGCTAGTTTATATTAGAAACAGGGCTTCCGTAATATTTTACTTTTAAAAAGGCTATTTTAGCATTTAGAAGATTTTATATACTTGCATGTCTGTGTATCGTGTATGTTTGTGTGAGCACATGCATGCAGACGTGTGTGTATGTGTATGGAGGTCAGAGGGTGAGGTCAGGTGTCTCTGTAGCTCTCTAGACAGTCTTTCACTGAGCACAGAGCTCACCAACCTACTTGGCTGTTGTGGCACCCAGCTCTGGTGGCAACCAGCCTGTCTCCGTCCCACCCACCCCAGCCTAAGGTTTCAGGTATGTGCCATGACACCTGCCTTTTATTATCATTATTATTTTTAGTGGATTCTTTATGTTTCATTTTGTAACAAATTATTCAAAAGGAGACTTCAAAATATAAACAAAAAGAGCAAAAGATTCTAGTGCCCTATGACATTGGAGATACTGAAAATCGAAGGTGCCAATTAAAAAGCACAGAGGTTAGCCTATGTTGGAGCAACATGCAAAGCTCTGGGAAGAAAGGTGGTTCTTGATTCCCTGTGGTTCATTGAGAATCCCTGATTCATCCTCTAACTCCATGGGCTTTGACATCCACATGGATCACAACTGTGCTTTTCAGAACCCTGGGGTTGTGCTGCAATTAACATCACAATGGAGTAGATTTCTTCGATGATCTGATGATGCGGACCAGAGGTCTTACTCCACAAGTGTTTATCGCACCACTAAGTTCAGAAAAAAAAATTGTAATTATTACAAACCCAAGGGCAATGATATAATTTAAAGACATGTTCTTTTCATCAGGATTTGCCGGTTGGACTTCAGAATGTAGAGAGGCACCGTGAAGAACGGTTGGATTAAAAAGTATTTCTTATATTTTTTTTTAGACAAAAAGGGAACTATTCTGAGATTAGAAGAAAAGCCCCCCCCCCAAAAAAAATTGATGTGGGCACTGGAGATCTGGCCTCAGGTCTTCATGCTGTGTGACAAGCCCTCTATCAACTGAGCCAGCCCCCTGCCCTTTATAGTGTTTTGTCCCTAAACTCCGAATTTGTCCACTGATCTTGTGACAATTTCCTCACCAATGATGTTTCTCCATAGATCTTGCTGTAAACAATCTAATTCCAAACTTTAAATTTCTCCACAAACAAAAAAAAATGTTTGTAGGTTTTTCTAATCAAATATTTTACAAATAAAGTGGATTTTTTAAAGCAAATTTTTTATTGAAAATGGAAAGCCCCACCCACTGTAGCTCAAAACAACAACAACAACAACAAACTGTGTAAAAGCCAGAGTACCTGAAGGTGACATTGGTAGAAATTAAAAGGAAAATACAGTCATATTTAAAAAATTATGGTCAATTTATAAAGCAAGCTAAAATGTATATATATTTACATATATATTTAGCTTGCTTTATAAGCATATGCGTGTGTGTGAGTGTTTGTGCGTATGTGTGTGACACACACCTCAGATGTGGGCTCAGATGCTCAGGTGAGACAACACTGGACCCACCGAGAGGGAAATAGCCACCCAGTATAATACTTAGCTTCATGAGGTATATCCATCATCATATCATAAATAAATAAGTACACTTTAGGTACAAATTACATAATAAACCCATATAGGAAGCTCTCCAAAATTAAATTGGAATTGCAGATTAAAATTAGTGTTATAGGCTTAAAGGTATAACTGATAGGACATTGGAAGCAAAAACAAAAAAAAAAACAAAAAAATGAACAGAAAAACCCAAAAAACTCCAAAACAACAAGCAGAAAAGAACAACATTTAAATACAAATACACAGTGCAAACAGAGGCTAATGAGAAGAACACAAAGCAGCAATACTGTGTGCCAGCCAAAGCCAGCTGCCTGTGCCCAGTCACAGATAGGAAGAGTCATTTAGAATTCAGTCACAGGTGTGAATGAGTCTCCAGAACAGAAAAGCCAAGAAGGAAGAAACACAGAGACACCAAGATGGGGAGATCTAACATCTTTAGAGGGAGTCAAGGAGATATTCATACTTTAAAAAAATTAAAAACATAAACACACAAATAAAATAAATACCTTGTAAATATTACAAGGTGAATTCTAAAATAAAATAATTTAAAATATAAAAATTGAATAAAGTGCCCAGAAAATAAAATGAAAACTAAAAACTGAAGAAAATGAGGGTGGGACTGGAAACAGGATCTACATAAAATCGACCTAATAAGAAAGGGGAATTCAGAGGAAGAATTATAAAAGAAACATGAGTAAGTTTCCCAGAGATGAAGAACACATCAAATTGGTAAGATGATTTACCTAAGTCAGCTTAAACAAAAAGAGATCTTTACTTAGGAATGCTATTGTGCGTTTTCAAAACACCAAGGTTAAGAATGAAAGTTTAGGAAACTTACAGAGAGAAACAAAAAAGATTGTCTAGTAGTGAAAACAAAATAAAAATGTTTCTCCCTCTCTCTCTCTCTCTCTCTCTCTCTCTCTCTCTCTCTCTGTTTCTACCCACCCCCACCCCCAACGTCTTGGTAATATTTATTTGTGTGAGAATGTTTTACCTGTGTGTATTTTTACCTGTATGCATACCATATATGCCTGGTGCCCACGGAGGTCAGAAGAAGGGATCCAGTCCCGTGGAACTTGAATTACACATGGTTGTAAATCATGTAAACCCAGGTCCTTTCCAAGATCAGTAAGTGCTCTTAACTGCTGAAACATCGCCCATCTCTGAAATATTCTTGTTTAAGAGACCTGTGGTCACACAGTGGAAACAGCATAAGGAATAAAACTCAACTTGTCTATAATTCAGGCTTTACAGTAAACAAAGCTTACATAGAAAAGATGAATTTGGAAATGTGGGGTTTTCACAACATGCAGGCTTACAGAAGAGAGTATGACTATCAGCCTTGACTCAGAAAAATAGGAGGGGAGAAGGTGGGAGGTAGAGTATGGCAGGGTTTCAGGATCAGGAGAGCACAGGAACACGCTGGTCTTTAAAGTGTAGACTCAAGAGACTCAGTTGACAGCAGATGGATCAAGAGGACAGATCGGAGGAAATGATGTCTGTAATCTGGGGAAGATCAAGTTAGAAAGACAGTGGGGATGCAGCAGATCAGGTCTAGATTCAGGAGTCAATATCTGGAAGGAGCCAGAGCAGGGAGGGAGCTGAATCAGGGAGTCACTTGCCTTGTGAGCCTGCAGGCTGCAATTCCATCCCAGAACCAGAGGCAGATGCTCCCCAGGGCTCAATGGCCAGCCAGCCTAGACAACTCACAAGTTCCAGGCCACTGAGAGACTTGGTCTAAAAAGACAGAAAGAAAATTTTAAAAAGGTAGACAATACCTGAGGAACAACAAAGAAGGTAGCTTTCTAACACACACACACACAAACACACAAACACACACACACACACACACACACACGCACACACATGAGAGCGCACACATAGACCAGACACATCTACCTACAAACTCATATGTTCACACATACACAGAAATGCTTTTTTAAAAGTACAGAATAGATGTATACTGGAGAAATAAAGGTACACATTTGAAAAAAGAAAGTAGGATTTCCACAGATAAGGGAAGGAATCAGAAGCTGCGTTTATTTCAGACTTTCCTGCCACATCCAGGGTTAACGAAAGAGCAAGTCGAAGAGTTACCTGTCAAGCGGAAGGAGAGAATCACTGAAGGAAGCTCTCCAGAGCAAGCCTGGAGCTGACCTGGGCTGTCTGACTGCCATAGAGAGCAGGGAGCCCCTGCTACATAGGTAGATACGCAGGTCTGGCAGGGCTCCATTGGCCTAAACTAAACACTGTGCACCTAAACTAACCTCTAAGATGCTTCAAAAGGTTCATAGTAAGCTGCATAATTCCAAGTGTTTGAAATATGATTTAAAGAAATACCAAACAAATCTTCAACTAATAGTGAGAAATTTATTTATTTTTTTGTTCAAAAAACTTTTTATAAGCGCTCTGTTGGTCAGTTCCTTTTGTCTTAAGTAGCTTTTTCGAATGGTGGATAATTCCTCAAGGAACGCAATGACTGTTAGAGTCTTCTTCATTGTCAATTTACCTGTCCTGATATCACAGGAGCAGCGTGTGACCCAGTGTTTCTTCAAGCAGGTGCTAACTGACCCCTTCTTTATTTATATCATGTTGGGATTCATCACCATTGTTCATGACCTCCCTCTCACATAGGCCATGCTTCAGTGCCAAAGACAGAGTTCCTCCGAGAGATCTCTGCTGGGCTTCATGAAGTACGCTGAGTGTGTGGTTAGTGTGATCATCCTCTTCCCAGGGTTTGGAATCCTCTAGATGTGTCTCTGTGCATATCCTGGAGGGATTGTCTAAATTAGATTAGCTTCTGGCCATCAGTTGGGGTCCCCAGTCTACAGAAAGGCAACGGAACCTTTCTGTGGACTGGCATCCCAGGTTGACCAGAAAACAGAAAGCAAGCTGAGCCTGCTCTGCCATTACTCTCTCCTTCCTTGCAGCAGATGCAATGATGCATGCATTCTGTTACTGCCGGAAATTCTTCACCGTGATAGGTAAACCCCAGACCAGTGCCCAATAAACCTTTTCTCCTTTCAGTTTGCCTCTTGCCTTATCACAGGAACTGCTGAAGAAGTCAATACACACAGTCGCACTCTATTCAGAACACAGGAGAGTCGTGAATGCAACAAGATTCTTTTTTCCTTTTCCTCTTCTCAGCTCCCAGGCCTTGACAATTGCCTAGTGAGCATGAGTGTAACAGAGGCTCTTAAAACATTTTCACAGTGAGAAATTTATTGTACATGTTATTCAATTAAAAATGGCGCTGCGTGCAAGGAATGGGTGAGCTGGGGCTCACAGTGGCAGGGAAAACAATCAGCAGGAAGGGATGCAGAAGGCACAGGAGGATGCTGTTGAGCAGGCAGGATTAGAGAGGTGTCAGGCAGGGTCGGTGTGCTCAAGAAAGCCAGAGAAAACATGGCCATGAGGTGGGGGAAAGACTCCAGGCAAACTCCTAGAGTTCTCTACCGTGATCTCACATAAGATCAAACATGTAAAAATGAGACAAAAGAGAATCTAGGTATCGTGACCCATTCATACATAGAATCTATTGATTTTCGACAAGAGTTCTCTACCGTGATCTCACATAAGATCAAACATGTAAAAATGAGACAAAAGAGAATCTAGGTATCGTGACCCATTCATACATAGAATCTATTGATTTTCAACAAGATTTCAAGCCATTTCATGAGCAACAGCTAGCTAGTTTTCCTCAATAACACTAACGCAATGATAAAACTCAATGCAAAAATGGTTTATGCCTTCTTCTTAGACCTCAAATTGGCTTTCAATGAATCATAGAACTCAAGTTAAAAACTGAAATTATGCAAGAAAATATGAGGAAATCTCTGTGCTCTTGATTTAGGGGAAAAAGTCTTTAAAACACAAGAAAGCACAACTCATGAAAGAATAATAAAATAATTTTTTTTCTCAAAATTAGATTTTCTCCTTTGAAGCACAGCATTAATAAGAGGAAACAGATGAACAGTAGGCTTAGCAAACGCACTTACAAAATGCATATCTTGTAGTAAACTTGTGTCCTGGACAGACAAACAATTCCTGTGAGTCTACAAAGTTTTTTTTTTTTTAAAGCAACTTAATAACAAAGTTAAAAATTTCAATAGAGACTTCCTCAGAGAACACTGCATGTCAAGTAGTTCTGTGATAGGGTATTCCATGTCCTTTGTCGTTAGGAAAACACAAACGAAGATCATGTGCATTGCTGTACACACCAGATGGACAAAGTGTACACTCAACTGCCAGGCCAAGTTCATGCAAAGAAGCTGAACAATGAAAACATATTTGTGATCCAGTATTACAGGTGAAAACACGGCTGCACCAAAGGACTTGAACAAGAATGTTGTGCAAGGGGCTCATGGTCACCAGTCACAGCCTGAACAGCACAGACGTCCTGTTTATAGCACAGACGTTCATTGGTGATGGAACAAATTGAACAAGCCATGACGGAGCCACAGAAGAAAATACGATTCAGCAGCAAGAATAACTGAGTGAATGGTTTACACAATGCCACAGGAGATTCTTAAAATGAATCAGATTAAAAGGAGCCGGATACAAAAGATGTCTCCTGTTATGTGCAATTATCAGAAAATAAAAAAATAAAAACAAACACATATTAGTAGTTACCCAGAATGGATTGAAAGAAGGGATTTGATGGAGGAGGGTCATCTTTCTATCTGTTGTTTCATTGGTTAATTAATACAGAAAACTGCTTCGCCTTTAATAGGACAGAAAATTAGGTAGAATTCTGGGAGAAAGAAAGCCAAGTCAGGCATGATTCTCCCACTCCAGACAGATGCAGGTTAAGATCTTTCCTGGTAAGCCACCTCGTGGTGCTACACAGAATATTAGAAATGGATTAGATCAATATGTAAGAGCTAGCCAATAAGAGGTTAAAACTAATGGGCCAAACAGTGTTTAAAAGAATACAGTTTCCGTGTAATTATTTTGGGTGTAAAGCTAGCCGGGTGGCAGGACGCAGCCCACCACTGCTCATAATACTACAGGGATTGACTCTAAAGGGTCCAAAGAATGGTTCTGGGGTGATGGAGAGTTTCTGTGCAATGATTACATTGATGACTATTGTAGATATTCACCAAGACTGAACAAATTTTGTACTTAAAATGTGTAAATTTCACTGGGCAGTGGTGACACACAATTTTAATCCCAGCCCTTGGGAGTGGATCTCTGTGAGTTCGAGGCCAACCTGGTCTACAACAGCTAGTTCTAGGACAGGCTTCAAAAACTACTGAGAAACCTTGTCTCATAAAAACAACAATAACAAAAAAAAGAAAGAAAGAAAAGAAAACTGTGAATTTCATTCTGTGTAAATTATTCCTCAGAAAAAGATGATCCTGAAAGAATACAAGTGACTATCAACGGGAATATATATGCCTGGGGTTACCACATCATTTTCTGCCATTGGGATTTCTATACTTTTATTTAATCCACACCACACATCAACGTGATCAATATACTGCATCCTTTATGCCAACAATAAAAGCATGTTATCCACAAAACAACCAAACTGTGAACATCTCATTCATAAGCTTAAGAACACATTTGAAACCTCTTCCGTACAGAATATCAGAGAGAATCAACACTTTGCCAATTTTTTTTGATCACTTCTTTTAAACATTTCTGCCTCCCAACACTCTAAGTATATGCCCACAGAAAGTTAAAGTGCAGTCTTACACACATGTAAGTGAACACACACACACACACAGCTTGTGATTTCCCGAGCAACAACTCTGTCCCACAGAGCAAGGGTGCTGTGAAGTCTGGAAGCTGTTTTATGCCCTGTGATTCAGTGTCAGGCCCCCATTTGGTGGATCAATGGCTGTTTACAGTGATCGTTAGCTAAGTGAGCTTGGTTTACAGTAGACGCTCTGAAGGGGATGCCGACCTCATAATGTGGAGAATTCTTCGAAGTTCATTCCCATTACGGCACGCGATGGAGACAAACCGCACTGACTTAATGGGTTTGGATTTTAAATATTTAGTTTGTGGATGAGATGCTTGCCAGTCCTCTTACGTGTACTAGCCAATAGAGAAGTCCTGCTTAGGTTGAACTAATCAAGAATGTGTAAATTTGTTTGTCAATATTACCTCAAACCTGTGCCACATAATGGGAGTTTGGGAGCTTATGAATCAACTCAAAGAGCGTGCTGATGATCATTTAACAGACTGTGTGGGAAATTGAGTTTCCTTCAAATTTATGAACTGATGGAGCCATTCCTTATAATGATTAACAATGAGTCATAGAAGAACCCAAGGGTCATGCGCAGGCGCAGGCATCCAATGTCAGGTGTGGAGAGAGTGAGAACAGCAGAGACGAGGGAAAGGTCTCCTGACATCTGCCGGCTAATTCTCATTTCTAGAGTGAAGACACGGACTGGAAAAAATGTCAAGGCAAACATAGTACCTAAAAACATCCCCCAAATGGGTGCTTTGTGAAAAGGCCGGGTCACAATCCCCAGAAGATGATTATTAGTACAAGAGCAATAACTTAAAGGGGGCTGTAATAATATCACAATATGTTTACCTAATTTGGAGACAGAACATAAGCATAGGGGAACAGAGGGTGGCGGCACACACTTCTCTCTAATAATTGATGCTTTTACCTGAAAAACACACCCTACACACATTCCAAGGCCCAGATGTGAGACATGTTCGAAAGTACAGAAAAAAATAACTGGAGCAATTTTATAGCAGATGGTGAAATAAAAAGAAGGCACAGACACGGAACTTATTGCCTACAAGGGACTTTTGTAACGCACTGTGAGCAATACTTCAACAGAAGAAGAGTTTGTTCAACAGATATGGAATGAACATCTGTCTTCTGCACATTAAACACACTCTCACTCCCACATCACCAGAATCTGATGAGACACACATGTGTTAGTTACCGTATGCCATGCTTTATGACCACGTGTTACTGCCAACCATGCTTTGTGACATACTTGTTACCGTTTGCCATGCTTTGTGGCACACATGTGTTGTACAAATGAAAACCAAACATAAAGGACATAATAACCCACCTGAGTTCGTATAGCTAACTTGTGGTAGAATTGGAATTCAAGTCCAAGGTGTCCTGACTGCTAAACCGCCAAATATTATCAGGTGATACATATTTAAATTCTGAACAAATACATATAAAACAGAACTTTTGAAATTTTGCTCTTTAAACAAAAATGTGATTCTAAGAAACTCTACTTACAAACTTTCAGGTTTAATTGTAGTGATATTTTGTTTATAATCTAAGAAATAAAGCTTGCCTGATGATCAGAGAGCAGAGCTAAACCACTAGATAGACATAGAAGCCAGGCAGTGGTGGCGCACGCCTTTATCCTTACACTCAGGAGACAGAGACAAAGAGATCTCTGTGAGTTCAAGGTCACCCTTGGCTACACAAGATTGAATCTGTCTAAAAGAGAAACAGAACTCACACAAAGGTGATCCCAGCAAGGGGACCACATGCCTTTAACCCCAGCACTAGGGAGGTGGAGACGGGCGTGATATGGCTGGGTGGAGAGAGGAATATAAGGCAGGAGGAGACAGGAGCTCAGATGCAGTCAGAGGACTCAGTCTGAGAAAGCAGTCTGAAGTTTTGTAGCGACAGCAAGTCTGAGGATTCGCAGAGACAGGATCCCCTCTTTGGTGTGAGCATTGGTAGAGGTAAGAACTCTCCAGTGACTGAGTGCTCTGCTTCTCTGATCGCTTAGCTTTCACCCCTAACAGCTGAATCCAAGTTTTTATTAAGACCACCTAGAATTCATGCTACATTTAGTTCCTTTATAGTATAAACAGAAAAGAGATCAATGTTCCTCTTGTTTTCTTGGTCATTTTAATAAAGAAACGGTACTTAAGGCCTGTCAGACCACCATCATCTCCATTTCTGCATCACTGTGTCTCTCAAACACAAAGTTCAGTCCTATACCAGACACCATGGTCTATACACATAAGGAATTTGTGATCTAAAGTAAAAGAAAAAAATACATGAAGTAATTAGAAATTACATTGTTAACCATGTTCCATGTGACTCTGACTAAATAATTGGCAAGCACAGCTATGTATAAAAAGCCTATAGTATCTCTCGTGTGGTCCAAAGAAACCTTAAAATCCCAACACAGTCTCAGGAGAGCTTCAAGGTCACGTACACTTTCATCACGGTATTTAACTCTGTTATGAACTTAACAGGTGTATTGCCCACTGCTCGGGCCTTGAGATACAGACTCTCAACTGATCCAGGCTCAGCAGGTGATTGTTGCTACATAATGATGCTAAGTAGGTGACTTGGAACTATGAGGGGAATTTCCCCAAGTTCTTAAAAATGATTCCTGTCATTACCTTACCCAGAACGTTCACCCTCTGTGGGAGGAAAGGCTTTTGTCTCCACTGGAGAGCCTGCTTAGATGGAGTCACTGGACCCCACTCCCAGATAGTCTGAGGTCCTGGGGGTGTTGGGAATGAATGCTGTAGAGCTGCCCACTCTCTCAGTACCACCCACGCAACTGGCTGGGCTTTAGTGGGCACCGCCTTAAGTGACCTTCCTGGAGACTTGTCTCCATCCCTGTTCCTCCAAGGCTTCCCTCCTGAATACAGTTGTTTTCAAATAAGTACTTGGGGAAAACTTTTGAAACATACACAATTAAAATATGTTCTACAGATCCACACTTGGGACACACGAGTTGGAGGTGGATGGTGTCATCTTAAGGTGATTCCTAGGAAATGCGAAGTTATGTAGGTAAAATCCCCCGAATCCGGGGTTCTAAGCAAACAGCGCAGAGGCTCGTCCAAGCCTGCTTAGTAGGTGAGAGAGCTGTTTAAGGAACACTATCACCTACAGTTGTTGAGAATGTGCACTTGCCACCCTCTGAAGCTTCCATTGCACCAAGCACGATTCTAGAAATCTCTGAGGGCCTGTTGTCTCAAGAGAGTGCTTGCCAGGATCTGACCAAATTAGGAAGTCCCCCCTTGAGCTGCCCTCTAGACAGGAGAACACACAAAGGAAGTCTTCGTCTGAAATCTTAAGTAAATGAAAGTCAAGTGCGGGAAATGGAACATTAAACTTTCCGACAGCCAAGCTGCAATACAGTGCAAACCTGAGATATTTAACTAAGAGCGGAAATTCTGCCTTACCACGCAACAGCAGTTTTGACAACCCAGGGCCCCTAAAGCTGAAGGCTTTTTCTGGAATAGCCTAACGTATTATTTAACCTATCTTAACGAGCACTGTGGTCACACATGTCAAAATTTGGGGGTGGGGTTCCTTCAGAAAAAAGAGGGGGAAGAGAATTGTCTTAGAAAGGGATGCTTTGGGCACACCTGCCTTTGGATAGACTGTTTCTCTTCTTGGGGATTTAGGTTATGATTGACATATCTTTTCTGAAACTCCAGGCTCCCAGGAAGCTTTTTCATGGGTAGGGCTGCCTTTGACCAGCTCTGTTCACAGTCTGGAGTTCCCAGTTATTTCTAAACTAAGAACTTCACAAGGTCTACAGGTCTCAAAGTTTGTTAAAAAGAGGCTAGTGCCTTTGTGTGCAGCACACTTTCGGGAGGATCTTCTATGTGACCCAGCTGAGGAAATGGACAAGCTGTGTTGTTGTGATGAAAGAGGGGTGAAACTCGCCGGACACCCCACAGGCTGAACTATGGGAGAACTGGAAAGCCTGGAGGCAGAGGAAGCCTAAGACATTGGCTTTGTGGAAACGACAGAGTCTGAACTTGGGTAAGGGAGGACAGAGCAGCAAGTAAAAGACTAACATCACAGTCTTACCAGTGTGTCTGTCTGATAGCATCCCTGGGCAGGGCAAACACAGACTGCCCCAGATTCTCCCGGGAGCCAGATCAGCGTAGTCACAGAGCAAGCCCCCCAAATAAATAAATCAAGTAACATCTTTGTCTGGAAATATTATTAGAAGTGTTTGTTGTTTGTTTGTTTGTTTTTCTCCCTTTGCCCTGGATATCTGACTTTCTAGTGTAAAACATAAAGCTCCAGGAGGACCCATTCAATTTTGTTCCTTGTTTGGAGCAAATTCTGGAAAGGAATCATGCTGGAATGCCTAGGATTTGTATACAGATTTAGGATGAGAAAGACATCTGCAGCCGTGCCCTACCCCCTGGAGACAAGAGGAAGGCATCCTGATGGAAATTTCATGACCTCAGATCTTCCCCAGCTGCTTCGCAATCCATAGTTTCAATTTCCCCCTCAAGAAAACCTGTGTTTGAAAGGAAAGAGGGATGGTTTTTCAAAACGTTGGGGCGGGGAGTGAGAAAATATAGCAAAATGTAGGAGGAAGCTGTTGGAAATGAGGCCAGCACAAAAGAAGCCGGGAGGGAGGAAGTGAAGGGAGACAAGGTTGAGTGACAAGAAGCCATGCTAGAACGGCCGCCCCTTTGCCGGCCTTTATTGTGAAAAGTACCACGGGGTCCTGAGCCTCCTCCAGGGGCACACCCATTATCAGGACTCTGAACCATCTGTCTGGATGGCCTCTGGTATTTCTGTCCTTGCGGAATAGAGGAAAGACAGACAGAATGCATGGGCTGGAAGAGGCGATGCATGCCAGAGGAGCCCTCGAGGATTGCAGGAAACCGACCAAGCCGGTCTGAAGAGCCAGACACCTGTGTAAACTGCAGGAGCCCAGATGAGCCCAGCTGAGTCGATGGAGACAACACATGCATGTGGCAGTAGGGGGCAAAGTCACACAGAGACAAAGACACAGGAGTGAAGGCAGGTGTGCGCACGCACACACACACACACACACACGCACAATCAGGAACATGAATGGAGACAGAGTAACTCAGGGCAGAGTAACACTGAAGAGAAACATTAAGACCTGCAAAATGATCTGCCTAAAAGTTTCTTTAAAGTGACATTACTAAATTATCTTGTTTTCATTTTCATAGACCTTTATTTGCTAAATTTTTAAAAAGTATAAATTGCACCTTTTATTGGGCTGAGTTCTGAGTTTATTACATTTCATAATTTGTCACATCCAGAGAGGTAGCGCTTGTGCTTGTTTTCTGAGATACCAATACCGGGATCAATTGAATCCGACTTTCAGGGCATGAGCTAAAACAAGGCCGTGCCCAATCTGTTTAAAAGCTGTTTGGGTGTTGGCAGTGGCTCACATTTCACCAGGGGAGTGTTTCTAGGAAATGAACTTGCACATTAAGGGGAGGGGCAAACCCTAAGAAAACTTGAAATCAGAATTCTTAGAGAGTGAATATGTAATATAAAAATAATAACTCTCATGGAATATCACTAAGGTGAGGTAATTTTCACTTAAGAATATTTATTCTCATGGTTTCTGTTGTTCCTGTAAGAGTTTTGTAAGATATTATTTCCCAAAGCATGTTCCATGTCATACTAATATGCAAAGGCTCTTTGGTGAATAAGGTTACAGGAACTTGAGAGGGGTTACACATCTCCTCAGCACCTCTGCACACGTACCAAATACCACAACACAGAGAGCATCATATGAAACTCTCTCTGTAAACTAAGCTTATTTTTAAAAGCATTTTCCGATCTTATGTGACCATCCAGCATAATGCCTACAAGGGTTATGAGGAAACAATACTGTAAGGAATTCACTTATAAAAAGTAGCAAATTCCTATACAAAGAAAGATAACTCATTGCCAACCACAACTTCTAGTAAGCTTAAAGAGACAGAGCCGGTGATTTATGGAGTTAAAATTATAAAGACATAGCAAAAGAGGCCTGTTAACAAAACAAAAATGAACCAACATTCAGAAATTTCCAAATTCATAGTTACCTAGCATATCTTAAGTGAAATTTCTAGTACATTTTTCGAAAGGCTTCTGGGGAATGTGGGCTAAATGTGGCTCTGGGCCTAACAGAATCATAGTTCTGGCCACGGGCAGGAGATGCTGGGAGTGAGCCACAGTTAGAGGACTCAGATGTGCCTGTTTCGGGTGGTTGAGTGCCCACTGCCCATTGGGTGGAAGAATGAGGTGAGATCCTGTCCCTGACTATTCACTTGACGATGGCCTGAGCACTTTTCAGGGAGCCAGCATCAGAAGAGGAGGATGCTGGAGGTGGATGCTGGAGGAGGATGCTGGAGGTGGATGCTGGAGGAGGATGCTGGAAGAGGATGCTGGAGGAGGATGCTGGAAGAGGATGCTGGAGGAGGATGCTGAAGGCAGATGCTGAAGGCAGATGCTGGAGGCAGATGCTGGAGGCGCTGGAGGTAGATGCTGGAGGTGGATGCTGGAGGTGGATGTTGGAGGAGGATGCTGGAGGCAGAGGCTGGAGGTGGATGCTGGAGGAGGATGCTGGAGACGGATGCTGGAGGAGGATGTTGGAGGAGGATGCTGGAGGAGGATGCTGGAGGAGGATGCTGAAGGCAGATGCTGAAGGCAGATGCTGGAGGCAGATGCTGGAGGCAGATGCTGGAGGTAGACCAAATGAACAATTAGTGAAAACACTAGGTTGATTCATTGCTATGTGGCTCACTAGCTTGCACACATCTGTTCCGTAAGCAACACTAGCTTGATAGAAAGGCCTTCAGGGAGCCCTGAAGGTGGGGCCAATCTAGTATTAGCAAGGAACACAGGATGTGAAACAAAAGTCTCAGGAGGAGAATTGAAAAGATGGAAAGTAAGGGGAAAGGTAAGGGTATGCAAACTTGTTTTCCCCCAGTAGACCTAATGAGCCTAGGAGAAATCTCCCTCCGTCGTCCCTGAGGGCATTCGTACTAGTGCCTGAAAAGTGAGCAAATAAAATGACCTGTTCAAGTGAAGCCTTTATCATGGAGGGTGGCTTTTACACATGGGTTTGGAGCGAACGGTTGCTAGGAAATATGACAGAATGAGGAAACAGACTGTAAGTGATATTCCGGGTGTGTGCAAGATCGGGTGCGGTGGGCAAGATGATCTAATGTAACTACATGTAACTAAATACATTTTTCTTCTCTGGTTGATTTGGCATCGATTTTGAGTCTTTATTTTGAGATTTCCAAAGCACACCTCTCTAGCTGGGTTTCAGAATATGAAACCTGATATACATTCTTTTAAAACCCAATGTCCACACAGCTCTTTGTAAAGAACAATTTAACAGAAGGGTAATAAAGATTTCCACTGGGTGTTTTATCAGGTCAAGATTTTGTTCAAGGCTCAGTTTTCTTCATAGAAACAGGTGTGGTTGGATTCTGAAGCAAAAATATCAAATAATCTGCTAACAGTGACAAAGCTATGTTCTGAGTTTCATTCTTGTTGCTCTCTTTCCCAAAACCTCACCCGGACCCACCCCTGAGTATTTCAGCAGACTACTAAGCCAATAGCTGGGTGAATCAGACCATAGCAACTGGCTCCTCTGAACACTAAAACAACAAGCAACTCTCACACCAGCACCACCTGAGGAACAAAAATCCCAGGCTGGGGTTTGAAGCAGCACCTTGGAAACATGTCACAGACCCCCACTGGCGTGAACTTCCGTGTGGTTCCATTGCCTCTCAGGGGAATCCTTGCTAAGGGGTGAAGGAAGGGTTCTGTGACTTGGGGTTGACTTGACTGCTGAAACTGTATCAGAAGAATGGAAATGTAAAGGGGTTCATTGTGTCCAACACTCACACACTGTAGAATGAGGGGTTCATCACTCACTCATGAATAGCTCATATAATGGTGGTTCTGTGCAATACCAGGGCCTGGTAACGTTGGAGCCCTGCCAGTGTTCTTAAGTATACTCTGATGTTCACACAATGGCTTACTTAAATGATGCATTTTGTAGACTTCTCTCTCTCTCTCTCTCTCTCTCTCTCTCCCTCCCTCCCTCCCTCCCCCTCCCTTCCCTCCCTCCTTCCCTCCCCACTAGTTGTTATGAATGGCTGGAGCTGGGAAATATTAACTATGAGTCACAGAGAACTACTACCAGATGGTTTTATTTTGCTCAAAAAAGTATTATTTTGTTGTAGAACATACCCTGTAGGTCAGTATGTCAGCTGTGATTGAGGGCTTTGGTATGATAGCTGAAGCACATCTGTAAGGTGGGCTTCCACTGTTTATGTCTATGCAAGTCAAATTGTCAAGCACAAGTTTCTCAGTTGTAGGTCACCTATCCAGGGACCTCCCAGTCACTCCAGGAAGGTTATAAAGGCCACGTGAATCTTCACCTCCTCCTCCCCATGCCTTCTTCTTACCTTTCTCCTTTTCTTCACTTTTCTCCTCCTCCTCCTCTTCCTCCTCCTCTTCCTTCTCCTCCTCCTCCTCCTCCTCCTCCTCCTCCTCCTCCTCCTCCTCCTCCTCCTCCTTTGTTTCTGTCCTTTTTTCCTCCAATGCAGAGAGACTATGTAGAGGCTGTCCTTCAGCTCATAATCCTCCTGTCTCAGTCCCCGACTGAGAGATTCACTATGTAGCCTAGGCTAGCCTAGAGGTCACAATCCTCCTGTCTCAGTCCCCAGCTGCTGAGATTACAGCTTTCTCTGCCATCCTTGGCTAAAGGGGTGTTTCTGGGAAGGGTGGGTGCACAGCAGCACTTACCCCCTTAACCAGGGAGTGTCTTGTGTGCTGCTCTTCCACAGGGGTCTCTGTAGCCTGGACTCCCATGAGATCACCTGGAGACACGAAGCTAGTCCCTGTGCGGAGGGAGCACAGAGGACTGCTAACCAGAACACCAAGAATGTGAAGACCTGTAACACGTGAGACAGAAATTGTTACCTAGGCATTGACGGCTTTAGGGTCATTTGGGAAACAGATGCATGGATCGGAGTAGATCACATATGAAGGCAAGCTAAGAAAGACTGAATCTAGAACTTTAAAAGAATCGTCCAAAAGAAACAAAAAGAAGACAATGGATTCTCAGAAAATTCAGAAGTAGTTATATATAACACCAATAAACAGAATTACATGTGGTCCTCAATAGTGGACATTCCTGAAATAGCAAAACAATTAAAGGGGGGAGCCTCAACTTCAAGGAGGGTGACCAAACTAGGAAATTTTGAAGTGAAAATGAGAACTATGAGCAATGATTTTGGGACAATAAATATGCTCATATTAACACACAGACAATATGCTCATATTAGCACACAGACAATATGCTCATATTAGCACACAGACCATATGCTCATATTAGCACACAGACAATATGCTCATATTAGCACACAACAGACAATATGCTCATATTAGTACACAACAGACAATATGCTCATATTAGCACACAACAGACAATATGCTCATATTAGCATATAGACAATATGCTCATATTAGCACACAGACCATATGCTCATATTAGCACACAACAGACAATATGCTCATATTAGCACACAACAGACAATATGCTCATATTAGCACACAACAGACAATATGCTCATATTAGCACACAGACCATATGCTCATATTAGCACACAACAGACAATATGCTCATATTAGCACACAGACCATATGCTCATATTAGCACACAACAGACAATATGTTCATATTAGCACACAACAGACAATATGCTCATACTAGCACACAGCAGGCATATGATCATATTAGCACACAGACAATATGCTCATATTAGCACACAACAGACAATATGTTCATATTAGCACACAACAGACAATATGCTCATACTAGCACACAGCAGGCATATGATCATATTAGCACACAGACAATATGCTCATATTAGCACACAACAGACAATATGCTCATATTAGCACACAGACCATATGCTCATACTAGCACACAGCAGGCATATGCTCATATTAGCACACAGCAGGCATATGATCATATTAGCACACGGCAGGCACAGTGGGAAGCATTCTCTTTCTACTTTCAGCTTTGTGCCCTCAGACAGCCTCATGCCAAGGGCTTCACCACTGGTTACCTAACCCGACGCTCTGTCTCACTCAACAAGTTCAGGGAGGGATGAGAATTCTTCCTATGGGAGGCAATCAGCTTCATTTGTCCATTCCTAAGTGTTGTTTCATTTTGAATCTTAGGATTTTATAAGTTAATCTTTTGTTACTAATTCTTAATTTCTCTGTTGTAAATTTTAAGAATACAGTCTTTTGACATTGACTTGAGACTTTTAAGTTTATTGAAAATAAACGTTCACAGGTACTGCTTGTATGTTTGGAAACATATTATTTTCTCTTCAGTCAAAGTCCACTATAGTAGCTTGAGCTTACTATGTTTTTCAGATCTTAAAAATATCTGCTTTATAAAATCAGCCATGATCTGTTATTTCCTGAGTGACGCTCTCGGAACTTGCAACTTAAATTGCAGGCTGCTATTTCCCTGCCATTCTGGCCTTCTCCTATACTGCTAGGTACGTACCCAACTGGGGCAGACATGTCAGGAACAGCTTCAAAGCAATGAGGGGAAACTGACAAAGGCCCTTCAAAGGGGTGAAGAATAGGCGAAGAGCTGACTTCCTGACAAAAACCAAATGACAAAGTATACTCAAAAGAACTGGAGAAAATAGCGACTAGCTTAGCACTTTCTTTCCTGTGTCTTTCCCAGTGAATGTAGAACAGAGACACTTTCGTAAGGTGAAGTTCAGAGAGTTTGCTGCCAACTTACCTTAGCAAGGAGAAGCCTTCCTGGGTCCCTATCAGAGCAATGCTCTAACGTGCAAAGTATTGGGTGCAGAAAAGCAAATGAGAATTTAATAAACTTGTAAGTTAAAACAAACATTGGGAACATAAACAATAACAACAGTCTTCTGCATAATTCTAAAGAAAGATAATACTCAAATATACTATTCCGAAAACACCGGGTGAGCTATCTTCAAAAATAAACTATTGTAAAGTTTTCATATTATTTGGATGGATAATGTATAAATCTTGCAAATTATATCTTATAAAAGTTAGAAAAATGAGGGCTACATATCTTTAAGATATCTAAAGGAGGTGACATCTCTAAGTTAATAAAGACAAAAATATTTAGTTATACAAATATGTCAACTATGTCAAAGGCCATCCCCAGTGACACACCTCCTCCAACAAGGCCACACCTCCTAAACTTTCCCAAACAGTTTTGCCAACTGGGGATCAAGTATTCAAATACATGAGCTTATGGGAGCCATTCTCATTCAAACGCCACAGCTGCAGACAAGGGATGAGTATGTGCTCTTATTGTTTCCTTCAACATAGAACTAAAAGTTCTACTATAATAAAAGGAAATAAGAGGTACATATATCTAAAAGCAAGAAACAGGACTGTTCTTATTTACAGAAGGCACACCAGCCTACATGGAAAATCTGCACAGTTCTTTTTAAAAAAGATATCCAGGGGAGTTGTATGGTTAAATATTGTTGTCAATTTTTCTGGATTCAGAATCACCATAAGAACACACCTGTGGGTGTGTCTGTGAGGGTGTTTTCAGTTTGAAAGGTTTTAACTGTTTTGGAATATTTATTTAGCCAGAAAGATGTGTCTCTGCCTGACACACCTTCTGATTGTTAATAAAGAGCTGGTTCGGCCAATAGCTAGGAGGAGGGAAAAGGCAGAACTTCTGGGGAGAAAGAGGATGCTGTAAAGAAGAGAGAGAGGAGGATGCCAGCAAGACATAGAAGGGGTTGGACATGCAGAATAGTGGGAAGGTAGAAAGCCACATGGCTGAACATAGATTAATAGAAACAGGTTAGTTTAAGTTTTAAAGGCTAGTGGGATGGGCCTAAGCTAAAGACCAAGCTTTCACAGGTAATAATAAGCCTCCATGCCGTTATTTGAGGGCTGACCGGCTGATAAGAAAGTACCGCTACATAACTGAGGGTGGAAAACTCACCCACATGAATGGTTTCATTCCAAGGAACAGGGTTGTGGACTAAATAAAAAGCAGAAAGTGAGCTGAGCACCAGAGCAGAAGTGAGACATCAATTAGAACACGGAGGAGGATGTAAAATGTTATGTTTTGACTGTGGTTTGTCCGTAGTCTTTGATGGAGTTGAAGAATTGATAGATAGTTATAGTTTTTCTTTGTTATGATAAAAGATAAAATAGATCTAAATATTGTAATTGTAATTCTTGCTTGATACCTGTTATATGTAATTTTACTATGTTAAAGCCTTCCTTTTTGTTTAAACAGAAAAGGGGAAATGGTGTAGGATATGTTGTTTTCATTGGTTGATAAAGAGACTGCCTTGGCCTTTTGATAGGGCAGAAACTTAGGTAGGTGGGAAAGACAGAACTGGATGCTGGGAAGAAGAGCACAGTCAGGCAGATGCCATGATTCTCCTGCCTGAGACAGATGCTGGTTAGAATCTTTCCCAGTAAGCCACAAGCACGTAGTGATACACAGGATTTAATAGATATGGGTTAATCAAGATGTGAGAGTTAGCCAATAAGAGGCTAGAGATAATGGGCCAGGCAGTAATTTAATTAATACAATTTCCATGTGGTTATTTCGGGGGTTAAGCTAGCCAGGCTGCAGGATGCAGCCTGCTGCTCCTCATACAACAATAGCATACCTAAAGAGGCACTGGACTGCATAAAGAACTTCCAGGCACAGCAATGTAAGAGCAGACATGAACTGGGCAAACACTATCCATAGTATATTCCCACCATGGATCCTGCCCGCAACATTCAGTGTGGAAGTTGGCAGAATCTAGATGAGGTATTCATGGGCCTGCCTGTACCATCTTTGCAATTGCTTATGACTCTCTAATCATTCTCAATTTGAAAAAGAATTTTTTAAGCTCCAAGGCTAATAAAATCTAAAATAACAACCTTACTGTGATATTTGACTTTGGTTTTCAGCTCAACTGGATTCAGAAATGTTCAGGTGAGTGAAAGCATTTGCCATCTGAAGGCATTTGCTGACATCAGGAGGGCCTGGAACTAATGTTCTCTTGACCGATTCATAATTCAATGACATTGCTGGATGAGGGCGGAACTTGTCTTGAGGATGATGCCGCTGGGGTGTGTCATTGAGGGCTGTATCTAGGCTCTTCCTGTATTCCTTTTGTATTCTTGTTGTCTCCTTTTGCAAAGTAATGATGTCAGAAATCGTGTACACATTCCTACCACTGTGACGTTCTGTCAAGCCCGTGAAACCCAAGCCACCAAGGAGTGAGAACTCTGAAGCCAGGGAACAGAGTAGGGATTATGTCTACAAGTTCCAAGTTAACTCTGCTCACAAATCCAGAGAAAAACTTTGGAAACAAGGAGAAGACGCTAATGAAAAATGAGTTTATGCAACTCGTAACTTTTTACTAAACAAACTTACAGAGCATTTGAAGAAGACAACTCCTCATTTTTAATGTTATTTTTAAGAACAAACATTCTTTGTTTTCTTTTTGTTGTTGTTGTTGGTTTGTTTTTCCTTTTTCCCTATTTTTGAAGTAGATTTTCTTCTCATGCATTATCGCCCAATTGTAGTTTCTTCCCTCTCCTTTCCTCTGTATTACCCCCTTTTCTGTCTTCCCATTAGAAAAGAGCAGGCTTCTAAGAGATGACAACCAAACATGACAAAATAAAAATAGGATAAAATAAAAACCATAATATCAAAGGAGGACATGGCAACCCACAGGAGGAAAATACCAACCATTCGCAATAGTCGATGGTAATAGAACATAGAGATTTGCCCAAGTTTTGTAGTCTAAGAAATAAAAGTTATTACAAGAAAAAAAAAGAGTCCAAGGAAATTTGACTTTTTCATTTTATTTTGGCTGTATACAAGCAGGTGAGCAGTATTGAGTAAACTGCGGTTTTGCATATCCACATCAGGCCATGCAGACAGAAGCAGGAGTCTGATCGAGTTTGACAGAGCCGGAGATTAATGACAAATCTAGCACTGCTTCTGCTTTCCTTGGCAGTCGTGAGATTCCTGGGTGTCACTAACTTAGTGATTCTGATTAAACAAATATTTACAGCATGAGACCATCCCTGAAAAAAATGGTCGTGTAATTATCACAGACAAGGGAACAAATGTGGTGAGAGCCATGTCATGATTTAGGAAGGAACCCTGCATGCAGGATGCTGTGTTCACACCCTGGTGTCCTCAGAAAGCAATTACAGGATGGCAGAATATATTATCTCTGTCAAAGTCAAGATCCATGACATATGACAGAGTTTAGAAGTACCCGGCCTGGTACTCTCACAAGATAGGCAAGCACAATGAAACTGCACCAAACCCTTAGTTTCTCGGATGCCCCCAAGAGGAGGCAGTTCCACATTTTGTAGATAATAATACCAATGCCAAAATTCTAACATTAGCTCACTGAGAGCTTTATTTTGTGGAAGTTGATGGAGATTGAAACACATTGAAACTTCTTGAGACAGCAAATATTTCCCATAGGGCAATTGATAAATCCATTTCAAGGAAGGCCATGGAATAATGTGTGTGTTGAACAAACGCTAAGATTCAAGAGAAGACTTGATTCACTTGATTGTTGCTCACTTCCAAAGCTTGAATAGAAGTCCCTATGTGCTTTGCAAAGTGGAAATGGCAGCCAATCTTGTCCTCTCTTGCTTCATAACAAACTATATTCAAAAACAGCAACCCAAACCCACCATTGTGCAACCCTTTTAGTTTGGGGGTGAGGTGGGGTCAATAATTAAAGCAAGACCAAGAAATAAAGTCTATGCTCCACAAAGTCACTATGGAGATGTCTCAACAGCTGGGGGTAGGATGTATTTGAAGGTGTATTCCTTTACTTTTCTAGCAGTCCATGGTTATTGTTAACTAGGGCTTTTTTGGGGCTATGAAAACAAGTGCCACCTCCCTCTGGGGCTCAACCCACCCACGTGAGCCAGTTTGGACACAGCAAGTAGCTTCCAGGTATGGGGATTATAAGATAACAAGATGGAATGTGTGACATTTAGAATCCATACAATTTTGCTCACATCAGTCACTGACTGAAGCTATGTTTGAGTATATCACTTTGAGTAACTGCAGATGCCAAGAAAGTAGGAAGCGACCTTTAGTGATATTTCATTTGCATTTTAATAAATAAAGCTTGCCTAAAGGTAAGAGAGTAAAATAGCTACACTGATCAACCTTACAGACCAGGCAGTGGTGACATACACCATTAATCAACGTGGGGTTGATAACAATGAGTTTATGAGAAATTATGGAATATAAATTAATTTAATCCCATTAGCTATACTAGTTTGTCATAGAAACCAAGTGGTAGTGGTGCACGCTTTTAATCCCAGCACTAGAGAGGAATGTAAAATCAGAAGAGACAGCTCTCACACACAGTCTCATTCTGAGATTCCTGGAGGCAGGATCACCATTTCGGACCGAGGTAGAGGTAAGAGCCAGTGGCTGGCTGTTTTGCTTTTCTGACCTTCAGGTTGAACCCCAATTTCTGTCTCTGGGTTTTTATTAATTTTACTACAGGAACCATTGAGGAAAGGTGGAGAAAGAACTTTAGGGAGGGGGAACCATAAAACACAGGTGCTATGGAGGGGGAGAGGGGAAAATATAGAGAGAGGGACTTAACTGGGTTGGGGTGGAAAATCTCATGTAGAAAGAGGAAGTATAAGCAAAAAAAAGACAAAAGATGCTTGGAAAAGGCAAGGGAAACATTATTTTATAAGCTTTCAAATTTATAGGCTGTAGAGATTGCTCAGTGGTTATAGGTACTGGCTTCTCTTACAGAGGATCAGCTTCCATCCCCAGTACCCTTAGGGCAACTTACAAACACCTGCAGCACCCATCCCAGGGGTTCCAATGTAATCTACTGGACTTGGTAGGTCCCAGACACACACGGTGCATAGATGTACACGCAAGCAAAACACCTTTACACAGAAAAGAAATAAAAATGTAAATATCCATATAACATGCACACACATAAAAAATAGAATTGGAGTTAGCCCACATAAAGAAATAATGCTCTCCCTAGAAGCCATAGACTATCTAACAAACATTGCAGAGATGGGCAAGGGACACTTGCTTTCAAGTTGTTGGTTGGGGGATCCAAAAGATTCCTCCAAATAATGCAAGTTATTGTCATGGCTCTTGGCGACCTGACAAAACTTGAGGCAAAGACCCTCTTGGTCAAGAGGCTACAACAACGATTATTTACCCGACACGAGTACCCTGAGAGTAACCGATGGTTGTCTGAGTGGACTCAATAGGAGTGCTACATGTATCACTTTATTATTTTTATATAGAGTATATTAATGTGAAACATTACACTCTGGTTTACAAAAAGAAATGTCCAAATCGCACTCCATAGGACACACCTGGAGTGCCCACCCTTTCGTGACTGAGGACAGTTAGCTTTAGCTCTTGGTACTTTTAGAGACTCATGGGAAGGTAGAAGGGGACAGGGAGGAGGGAAGAGAAGTGAGGGAAAGATGTATAACAATTAAAATGAGAAGTACTGGGGCGGGGGGAGTTCTTTGATCTTGTTGTGGATCCATATTTCCATCTCTCGGAGCTTCCACTCTAATTTCTTAAATATTCCCTCCATGAGTGTGTTTTTGCTATCTTAGCTAATTCTTCATTACTATGACATGATATTCAAGATGTAAAATGAGGAAAAGCTGACTTAGAACTTGGGTAGAGGCCTGTGATGGGTTGGCTCGCTGCTTTCAGCCCTGTGGCAGGGAGGGCAGTATGGAGAAAGCTGCTCACCTCAGGACACCTGGGAACAAAGCAGAAGATCTTACACAAGGACATTGCCCTATGACCTAACTTCCTTTCACCATGCCCCAATTCCCAAATTTTCTTTTTTTTTTCCTTTTGTAAATTTTATTTTATTAACATTTTTTCGTTTATTTCACACACTGACCACACAGTTCCCCCTCCCTCCTCTCCTCCCATTTCCTTCCCATCACTCCATCTCCTCATTCACTCTTCCTCCCTCTCCAACCAGAAAAAGGGGCATGCCTCCTTTGGGCTCAACAAAGCATTGACACATCAAGTGGAGGTAGGACGGAGCTCCTCCCCCTGCATAAAGGCTGGGCAAACAGGTTACCAAAAGCCAACTAAGTGCCAGGGACAGGCCCTGATCTCACTGTTTAGGAGTCTTACGAACAGTCACACACATGCAGGTCGGTCCCATGGAGGTCCAGGTCCATCTGCTCCCTTGAGCTCAGGTCAGCTGTCTCTGTGGGTTTTGCTGTCATGTCCTTGACCACCCCTGGCTGGTACTATCCCTCCTCCCTTTCTTCAAGAGGACTCCGGAACTCAGCCCAGTGCTTGGCTGTGGATCTCAGCATGTGCTTCCCTCAGATAGTGGCTCTTTGATAACAATTAGGGTTGTCAGCAATCTGATTATAGAAGCTGATGGCTTGTTCAGGCCCCCTCTCCACTATTGCTAGGACTCTTACTTAGCTGGGATCATCCTTGTGGATTTCTGGGAGATTCCCTGGCACCATGTTTCTCCTTAAACTGGATATACCCCCTCATCAAGATACTTGAGATACTCTCTCCCTCAGTCCTGCCCCAACCCGCCTCCTGTACCCAACCCGCTCAACCTGCTCCCTCAAGTTCCCACCCTGTAGCCTGTTCACTCCCACCCCCACTCCCACTTCACTCAGAAGATCTCTTCTATTTCCCCTTTCCAGGGAAATCCACGCAACCCTTTTTGGGTCCTGTTTGTCATCTCTCCTCTCTGGAGCACTGATAGGCAGTCTGGAAAAACGGAGACTTTGGCTTTGTTCCTTTTGGTGATCTTGATCCCGTGGCCCCAGTGGCAGAAGTTAGAAAGGTGGTATCTAGACAAGAAATGGAGGAAGTCCAAAGTTCTAGGAGTGGAAGAGGAGGAAACTTTGGTTTGGGGAATACTAGTGGTGATGGTGGTGATGGTGGCAATTTTGAACCAGGAAGCAACTTTAAGGGGGGATCTGGTAGTTACTGGATTGGATATGGAGTTGGGGATAGCTATAATGTCCAAACTTTCTACTTTCCAATAATACCACAGGTTGGAGAGCTTAATTCTTTAAGATCTGGGCCTTGGGGGACATTTAATGCTGAAACCCTAGCATTGACATGAATTATTTAGGCTCTGTAGTTTAGATAGCCTGTTTTGTCTGTTTTTGAATACTATTTCACTGGGTACAGATTTTTATGTTAATAGTTTTATTATTTCCATACTATAGAAATATTGCTCAACTACTTTCTAGATTTCTTTGTTTCTAAAAGAAATCTTTATTCCTTACCTGTATTTTTTTGTACGTAGTAGAATTATAGTGTAAAATTTAAAATCATTGGCCTTCTGACCAATTTAGGAAATAAGATGTAAAAATGGAGAAACAGAATTATCTCATAAATATGCACGATAGTTAAAGCTGACCTAGATTTTGACCTACTATTACTAGAAGCGCATCTGCCTGGTTTGTGAGGGGTGTCTTTTCCTCTCTCCATCGCTCTGCAAAAAGACTCACCCCATGTGTTCGCAGCCATTTGGTCTTTGACAAACCACATATATGACAAAGGTCCCACAGTACTGTAATAGAGCTGAAAACTTTGTCATCTAAGGACATCATAGTCACCAAAAAGCACAGTACAGCATACTCTCCCTGTTTTACGCAATTTTGGTGTCAAGGAACTTCCTATCGGTTGTAAGCACACATGCCGTTGTGTACAGTCAGTATACTTGGTGACAATCAAGTGTGCTCCTGGTGTCTGTGCCTACCCACCATTTGACCTTTTCTGTCATTATTTCACACAACGTCATCCTGGGTTGATAAAAGCCAGTTTGCCATTAAACAAGGTGCCAGGCTACGCCAGCAGCAGCAGTGCCCACCTCATCTCGTGTGTACTGCATCTCTTGATTGCGTCTCAAGGTCATGCCACGTTACTGACCTCCACAATCTGGATTTGGATAAGGACGTGCTGTGTTCTGAGCACAGTGATGAGATTCCCTAACAATGCACTTGCAAGGCAAGATCAATTAAGATCAGCACACAGATCAAATAAGCCCCGGTACACCCCAGTAGATTGGGAAAAACTGGGTGGGGGGTTGTGACTAGGGAAACTAAAGCAGAGAGGAGTTAAATGCCTTCCTTCCCACAAGGTCGCAGAGAGACTCTGCACGGGGCCAGGGCAGGGGTGTCTTTCCCCCACTACATGCTGTTCTATATGTTAAGCATCAAGAACATGCAGAGTCAATGGATGCTGGCACTTTACATAAATACATGACGATGCAGTGCTAGATGCAATAAAAATCTCAAGCATAAAATGTGGAAGCAATTCAAGAAAACAGATCTCACAGTTTTGCCTCTGTCAGAGTCAGAATCTCACAGGCTCTGATTAAAATCCAACATCTGCAGGCATTTAAAATTCAAATATACAGGTATTCACATTTTTCTCCATTCACGATGTTTTACTGCTGCTTTTTTCATCTTAAATATTAAAAACATTACATTATTTTATTTCATATGTCAAACTCCATGTCTCTGTATATTACACATTGCTCTTTCACCCCCAAGCTCTGGTTCAAATCCAGCTCCTAGCTAAGGAAATAAAAAACATCTGAAAATATTTAGCAGGCTCATCTTCAGGCCCAAGCAGACTGCAGTTTACACTAACTTAACAAACAAACATACAAACAAACAGATTTGACACCAATTAAGGTGTTTCTATGAAAACATTGCAGAATGAACAGTGCAGACCTGAAAACCTGGCCTTTATTTCACAATGAAGATGGGGAATGATCATGCTGCACCCGGCCCTGCACCAGCAGGTGAACATGAGATTGTGATTCCACGAACCCTCTGCCTCTAGTGGTGGGGAAAACTGGAGTTTGCAAGGGCTCAGACGGTAGGAAGAATATAATAGCTTTGAGATCCCATAATAATACACATTGAAGTCTGACTTCAAAGGCACGCCTTCCAGCAAATCAAACACTTAAAGACAAATCAGAGAAAGACCTTTTCATTCTCTTGAGGGCCACCTGTTATGAGCAAGTTCATACTCCATGAATTCGATAGTGCAGGAAGGGCCACTCTTCCCAGGAGTTGAAGACCAAATGCCTCCAGAGGCAAGGGGCTACATGAGCAGGCAGAGGTGGGTTGGGGAGGGCTGAGGAGGACACGCCTAGTACAAAAGCACTTCTTTTATCTTTAAAACTGCTGTGTTATTCAAATAAAATATATGTGCAAGGCCTGGGTCTGTAGTCTGTCTTTCAGCTATTCTCCAATCACGTTTGATCACCCCAGAATCATCATTCTCCAACCACAGCTCATGCCTCCTCATCTTCAGAACAAGCCAGCCTGAACAGCTGTAATTTACAAAGTCGAGCAGGTCATTGACGTCCTTGTCAGAAATTCAGAGTACATCAAAATGCCTTGAAGGATCGGATTAAAAAGGATATTCTTAACTCCACTTTCCAGAAATCCTGATTCTAAAGATTGTGTTTTGGGCCTAGGAACATGTATTAAAAAAGCTTATCAGGCGATGCTGGGCCACACTTGGGCATGGGGTGGGTGGCTTATGCCGTACTTTGATTCTGTCTGTGTTCAATAGTTTTTTCAAGCTGTAAGGAAAAGACCAACACAGTGGAATGTCCACTTCCCATCATTGCTTCCTGTCCTCTGTCTTTAGGACCATTAGGCCAGGAAGGTTTCTGAAACTTGACAGAGGACCTGGTAGGGAAGAAAACAAAATACAAAACAAAACAAAAAACCCAACATTCAGTTGAAAAAGACCAAGAAGGAAGGATTTTCCATCCCAAGTCGCTTTTAGCTGAAAACTCATAGTCTTTGCAACACCAAATGTATGTATGTGTGCGTGTGTTTGTATGTGTGTGTGCATATGCATGCTGTTGATGAATATTAAGCCTGCCACCTTGCATATGCTAGACAAGTACTCTACCACTGAGCAACATCTCAAGCTGCATGCCCTAATTTCTTCCCCAACAGTAGACTTCCCCAGTTGAATGAACCAACTGACCAAATGCCCTTGCTCCCAATTCACCTGCACAGCACACAGTTAAAATATAGGGCCATTTTGCTTTTTTAAAATCTGCACTCAACAGAAAAAGTGGGTGTGAGCATAACCTTTGGAAAGTTTATGATTATGATTAAAAAATGTAAAATCAAGATTCTGCAATAATTCAAAAATAGAAACAATCCCCAATTGTGATACCGGTTTGAAGAAACTTTTAAGATCGTTCTAGCTTCTTACTGGGGCAGTCTGTATGTGAAGCTACTGCCAAGCCTCAAATAATCTCTTAGTGACGAATGCTTCAAGACAGAACAGCACTCAGACACTCAGATTTGGTAGCATTAGCTGCAGCCACATAACTCTGACATTCCACTGAAGGACAAGGGGTAGAACAATCATAAAAACCTTCTGCTTCACTTAATTTAATGTTTGACAAGTCCCTTGAAGAATAACTGGAATATTCTCGCCAAATGCTTTAAGTCCTGTCTTGACCACATCTGTCCCTGGAGTTTGTTCGTGGACATCTTAGGATATAATAAATCCTTCCTTCCTGAAACCCAGCCTCCAGCAAGGAATGCTGCTGCACAGATGGTATTAATCATAGGATGCCAGTCTGATTTCTAGGTAGATGCCCTAGCGAGGGGAAAATGGTTCCTTTTCCATTGTCCTCTCCATCATTTTTATGGTAAGAAGCCTTTAGTCACAAATGATAAGGTCAGAAGCAAATACTTTTTCTCTATTGAAGAATTTAAAGATATGTGTCCATATTTGGTATTTTTATGACACGTCTTGGTCACATGATGACGTGTCTAGACAACAACCTGAGTACAGAGCATGCCTTCTTCTTCTGCAGTAGTAAAGAAGCACATCCTGTAATTTCAGTGACTTCTGGTAGACATCGTAGACCAGACAGTTCACATGTTTTCTTTTTAAGACACTGGTATTTGAGGGGATTGTAATGTGCAAGTGCATTTCAAATTTTTTTATTTATTTATTTTTTATCTTTGCATTTGTGTGGTGGTGTTTCAGGATGTGAGTGTGCGTGCACCGGGGCCATGGCACACATGGAGAAGGCACCTCCACACCTTGGGTGTCCATCCTTGACTTCCAACTGGCTTGAGGCAGTTGGCCACTGTGCATGCTCACAAGCATCCAGGAACGCTCCTGATTCTTCCTCTCAGCTCTCTGGAGGAGAATGAGGATTGCAGGCATGCACTACAAAGTTTGGCTTTCCATAGGCTCTGCTGGTTCAGACTCGGGTTCTCATATTTTTGAAATCTGTCTCATTTTATTTGTTTGGATAGGAATGTGTTATACATTTTCCCTCACTGCCCTCACTGCCTCCCCTCTACCCTGCCCAACATGCTCCCAATTTATCAGGATATCTTGTCTTTTTTCCCCTTTCTAGGCAGATCCATGCATGTTTCTCTTAGGGTCCTCTTTGTTGTCTAAGTTCTCTGTGGGTATGTACTATAGGTTGGTTGTTCATTGCTTTATGTCTATTATTACTTATGAGTGAGTACATATTATATTTGTCTTTCTGTGTCTGGGCTACCTCACTCAGGACAGCTTTCTCTACTTATGTCCATTTGTCTGCAAATTTCAAGATGTCATTGCTTTTTTTTTTAACTACTGAGCAGTATTCCATTGTGTAAATGTACCACATTTTCTTTAACCATTCTTCAGTTGAGGGGCATCTAGGCTGTTACCAGGTTCTGGCTAATATGAATAATACTGTTATGAACATAGCTGAGCAAATGTCCTTGTGGTGTGAGTGTGCATCCTTTCTATACATACCTAACAGTGGTATCGTTGGGTATTGAGGTAGATTGATTCCCAATTTTCTGAGAAACTGCCATATTGATTTCCAAAGTGACTGTACCAGATTGCATTCCCACCAGTGTAACGTGAAGGCCAGCTTGTTGGGGTTTCTGTCCCACCAGGACCCCCAGCCATTTAGTCACAGAAAAAAACACACAGAGAGTCTGCATTAATTATAAATTGATTGGCCCATTAACTCAGTCTTCTTATTAGCTCTTAAAGCTTATATTAACCTATTATTCTTATCTATGTTAGCCACATGGCTCAGTACCTTTCTCAGCGGGGCAAGCCACATCCTGCTTCTTCCGTGGTCTGGGCAGGAATCCGGAGGAATGGGCTTCCTCCTTCCTAGAATTCTCCTATTCTCATCGCCCTGCCTCTACTTCCTGTCTGGTTGACCTGCTTATATTTCCTGCCTGGCCAATCGGCGTTTATTTAAAACATGATTGACAGAATACAGACAATTCTCCCATGATGGGGGAGTGTCATATATCAATCTGTTGATTTCATTGGTTAAGCAATAAAGAAACTGCTAGGCCCATTTGATAGGCCCACCCTTAGGTGGGTGGAGTAAACAGAACGGAAGGCTGGGAGAAAGAAGCTGAGTCAAGGAGTCACCATGGCTCTCCCATTCCAGGCAGATGCAGGTTAAGATCATTCCTGGTAAGCCAGCTCATGGGCTACAGCAGATTATTAGAAATGGGCTAATCCAGGTGTGAGAGCTAGCCTAGAAGAGGCTAAATAGAAATGGGCCAAGCGGTGATTAAAAGAATACAGTTTCCGTGTAATTATTTTGGGTAAAGCTAGCCGGGTGGCGGGACACAGCCCCGCGTGGGCGGCCAGGTGCCAGGGACGCAGCCCCGCCGCTCCTAATTACAACACTCCCACATGACTTCCCCCTCTTTTTCTTTTTTTAAACAAAGGAAAATAGTCATAGTCCATTTTTTGGGAATGTGGGCGTAGTATTCCAGGCAACTTCTGGCTGGTTGGGGGCACTGATACTCTTATGGGAACCTAAAGAAAATTTAGAGTTATGATCAAATCCTGGCTGGAGTATCCTGTAAGGTTTGATCATCTGAGGCAGCATCTTGAATCCATTCTGGATGTAGAACTCAGACATCCAGGCCATCTGTTCCAGCCAGAGATTTCTCAGGTGGTCTTCCTTGATCAAACCTTATTTTTCTTAACTCCGAATGAATCCACAGTCTCTCTTTTCCCATGGAACAAAATCTCTTCTCCAAGGTAACATACCTTTTGACTTCAATTTTGAAGTCAAGGTATTTTCAAAATATCTATCTTGATTAATTCAACAGCAGTTATAAGCAAATACCTTTTAGCGGCTTTGGCTCCTTCCTCAGCATTCAAACAATTCAAAGAGAGCATAATAACATACAGTATCAAGATTCTCTGTGTATATTTTATTTTTATGCAGCTTTATTTTAAACTTTCTTTTATTTTTAATTTTTGGCTTTTTGAGACAGGGTTTCTGTGTATCTTTGTCCTGGAACTCACTTTGTAGACCAGGCTGTCCTTAAACTCACAGAGATCTGCCTGTCTCTGCCTCCCCAGTGCTGAGATTAAAGGTGTGTGCTATAACACCTTGAACTCACAGAAGCCTGTCTATCTCTGCCTCCCAGGCATTGGGATTAAAGGTGTGTGCTACCACAACTTGAAGTCACAGAGGTCAATCTACCTCTGCCTCCCAAGTGTTGGGTTTAAAGGTTTGTACCACCACACCAAACTACTCTCTTTCTATTTTACTTTAAGAACTTTAACCTTTAGCTTGCATATATTTTTAACGCACTGTAAACCATTTAGAGGTTTTCTTTGTCTTTGAATCACTCTTTACTGTATATCTCTCTTTTTCTGACTACATGAGTCTTTAATTTGCTAAGCAATGTGGGTAGGATTAAAGCCGTGGCTTTGATGGCTGGATCCAGCCCATTTCTTAGCTTTCTGTGATTCCAGCCTCATGGCAGAGGTACAGCTATAGCCATGTTTATTGCCACAACTCTGTGGCATTTCAAGGTCCCTGCCAGCAATCAAGTTGAAACAGTATGTCCACAGACAACACTCAAATCCTCTCTTTGTAGCCAGACCTCTTGCCTCAAAGAGTCAGAGTTTGCCCTGGCAGGATGGCCCAGAAAGCCGGCATTTTGAAACAGTGCAGCTTTTTTCCTGCTATAGCTGAAAACCAAAAAGCATGTGATCAGCTTTTCATCAACACCAATTAAGTGTTTTATGGCAGGACCTCTTTAAAATGCTGCAGAGTTTTGCAGCTAAAGCTGAGTCAGGAAACCTCTCTTAAAAGAGAGCACTTGCCTCTATCAAGCAGAACAGATCTGAGAAATTGCTGCTACCAAGAAGACATGCTTTATTCTTTCCCAAGCTTTCTCAGGCTTTTTGTGGATGTAGGTATCTACATGGATGCCATTCTGTAACATGGGGGCTGGCTTGCTGAGGGTTTCTGTCCTCCCACCAGGTCCCACAGCCAGCAAGTCCCAAAGAAAATCACACAGAAAGTCTGCATTTATTATAAACTGATTGGCCCATTAGCTCAGTCTTCTTATTAGCTCTTTCAGCTTATATTAACCTATTGTTCTTACCTATGTTAGCCACATGGCCCAGTACCTTTCTCAGCAGGGCAGATTACATCCTGCTTCTCTGGTGTTCTGGGCAGGAGTCTGGGAAGAACTTCCTTCTTCCCAGACTTCTCCTGTTCTCATTGCCCTGCCTCTACTTCCTTTCTAGTTGACCCACCTATGCTTCCTGCCTGGCCAATCAGCATTTATTTAAAACATGATTGACAGAATACAGACAATTCTCCCACACCACTATGCCCATGTTCCCAAAAAATGGACTATGGATATTTTCCTTTGTTTAAGAAAAAAAAGAGGGGGAACACATATGGCTTACTAAAATTGAACCAAGAGAGTATAGAATAATACAATTTAAAAATAAGTAATGAGATTGATATGGTAACTTAATGATATCTCTTAGCAAAGAAAATCTTATGACCAGACCACTTAACTGGATGACTTTTCCAGATTTAATGAAGAGCTAATGGTAACACTTCCCAAACTACACTACAAGGGAAGAAAGGAAGGGATGCTTCCACACTCACTTTGTGAAGTGACTATGACCCCCAAATGTGAGACTCAGACCCAACCAAAAAAGAAAAAATAAAAACTGAAAAAGCAATAGAGCAAAACCCTTCCTGAGCATTAACACAAAACCCAGCGATTAAGGGTTATTTGGTGGCAAAGGTGTCATTTTCTTCTGTGGCAAACCACTGATACACTGAGCTTTGTCCTGCACATAACCCTCCTCCCATATTCAGGCAAGAAACTATATGCAAAATTAGTGAGCCACACACAAAAAAAGATGTTAAAGTAGGAGGGGGGGCTTGCTGAGGAGTGAGGCTCAGGGGAGAGGGAAGGAGTGGGAAGTGGGAACAGTGAGGAAAGCAGCTCAACCCTATCACGAAAGTGAAGGAAACCATCACGCAACAGCTTCTAAAATCCTCCACAAAATAGTTTCAGAAATTCACTAACATGTGAAGAGGATGCATGCAATCAAGTTGCTTTCATTCCAGGGTCACATGATCATCTCAGCAGAAAACACTTTTGACAAAATTCAACAGTTCTTCATGATAAAAGTTTCATGGAAGCTAGGTGCAGAAGAATAACGCCTTCTGCATAGCAAGAACATACAGCAGACCTGTGGCCAACCTCACATAAGATGGAAAAATCGCTGTATCACTCTTATTTAATAAAGATCTGACATCTTTGCCAAGGAAATAAAGCAAACAATAAGCATAATACAAATAAGGAAGAATCGGGGCCACCTATTTTTATGGATGACATGATCCTGAGATACAGAAAATATGCCACCAAAAGATTGGGTAGAGCTGACGGACCAATTTAGCAATAAAATCAGAAAAAATCTTAACATAAGTTATTATTTTTCTGTCACCAATAATGAATTTGCCAAGGAAGGAAATGGGGGAGGGGAATCCTGTTCACAGTAGCCTCAAAAACATCAAATATTTAGAAATAAATCTAAAGAAGAGGCCAGGCAATGGTGGCGCATGCCTTTAATCCCAGCACTTGGGAGGCAGAGGCAGGTGGTTCTCTGTGAGTTGGAGGCCAGCCTGGTCCCCAAGAGCTAGTTCCAGATCAGTCTCCAAAAACTACAGAGAAACCCTGTCTCGAAAATTAAAAAAAAAATCTAAAGAAGAAAGAAAAATCACTACAATAAAATCCAAAAACCACTAAAGAAATTAAAGAAGATGGTATGGGCTGGAAGGACCCCTCATGTTTCTGGTTCAGCAAAACTATATTGTTATATGGCTATTTTACTAGAAACGATCTGTAATTGGTAAATGTCATCTAACTAGTTGTGGGTGCTCAGCAAATCCCCTGTATTCTTTATTTCTGTTTCCTCATTTAGAGCAAAGGAGGCAAAGTAGAGGATGGTCTTTGGATCCTACTTCCCTTTCCCAGCAAAGGACCTGGTTCTGAATACTGAGACAAGGGCTGTCAGATGAAAGTAATCTCTGTGAAAGTGGAACTATCAGCTAAGCACCAGCACCGCATGAGACCACCCCTCGCGAAGAAGGCACCACACAGTCCTGACACTCTTGCAGTTCCGTGCTGCCTGGCAGAACAGTTTTCAACAGAGAGATACTGGCAGGTTTCATAGGTAAGAATGAACTCCGTTTATAGTTTTACGTATGCTTTTTAATACGGTGTTTTGAAAGTTGGCCTTTTCTGCTAGAGTGTAAGCAGTTGACTTGAGGTCCTCTGTTTAAGCTGTTCTCCTAAGTCTGTTTCAGAAAGTGACGTTCAGAGAAACAGGATGGCCTGCTTCATGTTCCATATGTTCTTATCTTCTAGTGGACAGGAATCTCAGTTTAGACACTTAGAGGTTGCACTGTCTTTCAAGAATTACTTACGTTCACTATTTCCAGGTTTCTTCATTCATAAAAAGAGAATAAAAGAATTGTTCCTTTGTGATGTAATCCAAGAATCAAAGAGCATATAAAATAAAGATCAAAACTATCAACCTATTTCTGATAGCTAGTGAGTTCCAGTCTTCTGAAAATATTTTAATAAAATAAGTTGTTCAAAATCAGAAGTTATATTGATTATTGATTATGAATAACAAATGTAGTGTGGAAAACAAAGTTGAGCAAGGTACAGCCTGGGTTACTGATAAAAATCCAAGTGGGGAGGGGAAATAAGGCACAAGGGAATAAATAAAATACTAGGTAGAAGTAGGTAAATCTGCCTCAGAGGCATCCAAGTGCGAGCAATAACTCAGAGGAGAAGACAGCAGGGTGAGCTCCCAGCCTGGGTTCAGCAAAGGCTGTGTGGCTGAGTGGTGTCTTTCATCATGATGCAACAAACAGTGCATCTGCTGCATTCTCCCGCAGTCCTCCCCGTGGAGATGAGCAGATGAATGCTGAGAAACTCATCATGATTCCACCCACAGGAATCAAGAGGTAGGGTCGAACTTCAGCTAGGAATTTTCAAGTTTAATTTTTGAACCAGAGTAAGGGCTGGGTGTCCCCGGAGAGTGGTATGCTGGTCAGGATGGGGGCTGGGTGTCCCCGGAGGGTGGTCTGCTGGTCAGGGTGGGGGCTGGGTGTCCCCAAAGGGTGGTCTGCTTGTTTTGCAACCAGAAATCACCGCTGCCAAGCACTGGAGGCATAAGCATCAGTGTAATACCAGGAGAGCAGCCAAGGCCCACTAGGGTTGCTTTTATTGTTTGTCTAAAGTGGATGTTTTTCCAAGGAAATTGCATTGTTTTCCCGAAAGGAGATCCATCATCCTTGTCTTTGTGGTTACAGAACAGGAATCAAATTGATGGGGCTATGGCTGCCTGCTCCAAAGGAGAGAAAACTTTGACAAACCAGACACCTCCTTCCTTTGCCTGGCCCTGCCCAAGGGTAAGAACATCTTTGAACTCAGAGTGTCATGCCTGCCTTGAAGGAGGCCATCCCTAGGATCTGACTCTAAGAAACCTTTGGATACCTTGGAAACACAATGCAGAGACTGAGGTCCTTCTTTAAAACTTCAAAGAGTGCTGATTATTTCCTTCATCTCAGATTCTGGAGGGTTAATTTGAAACTGGATGCTTGGGAAGTTATAGAGCTGTATGGCCCAGATTCCCAAATTCAGCAAAAGCATTTGAAGAGAAATGGGGCCAAAGAAGCCCTAACTATACCCAGGTTAATGTTAGTACTGCTAATGTTAAAACTATAATTCCCCCTGATTTGACTAAAATGTATTCCAGTGCATACAGTTTGGGGGTGCTGTAAATGTGGACTTCTCAGCCATCCTTGCCGTTCAGTGTCTATAGTAAGATACTACCTAAGTTTTAAGTGATCCATCTGAGTCAGAGCCAAACCTCAAAACACTAGACTAGTGCCACTGTCTTGGGGTTAAATCCAGGACCTAACAGAGTGCAGAGACCAAAGGTTCATCCCACCCCTTGCCAGGCTCCCTCAGAGACTCGTTGGAGCGCCATCTCTCAAGCCGTTCCCGCCACCGTTCACTCCCACAGATTGCTCAATGCGTTCCTTTGGTCTCTGCTGCAGGCCCTGGCGATGACAGTGCCTTCACCTCCAGGAATACTGACCTCCTTTTCCAAGCTGAATCCCTTCTCTTCTCCCAGAAGGGAGGCCTGCCTCTATCTGCTATGTTCTCCTGGCAGCAACTTTCCCAGCTCCTTCTCCTGGGCCAAGAGTACATGTTCACGTCCAGTTATGTCTTAAAGGGCTGAAAGTCTACCACGCTCCGCAAACTCATCGTCCTCGTCTGCTACTGATTGCTCACTGTGTCTCAGGCCTTGTATTGCTTTCTTCAGCCCTCAAATGGTAAGTCAGATATTACTGTCTTACAAATGCACATTCAAAGCTCATGTCTTGGCGTTAAGTCGTCAAATTCAACTGTTGAGTTCATCCTTTCCTTTTCATTTGCTCCAGTTTTGTCCCTGGACCTACTTCATTCTTCTTGGGTTTGCTGCTGCTGTGTTGCTTTGTTTTGTTTCTGGTGCTAAGCCTGGCTCAGGGCCAAGTAACATGGCACTTGGTCACATCCTCAGCTCTCTGTTTTCGTGATTCTTCTAAAACCATCTCTAACCCCATGATCACTTTCATCATGGACATAGCTTGATCTTTTGCACATCCAAACAATCCATTTCTCCTTGAAACTTCTACCTGGCTACACCCATGCAAGCCGGGTGCTTTCCTTCCACCCTGTCTCCAAAGAGGCATTTAGTGCCCTTGTAAATTCAACAATCCAGTAATTCAGGCCTGAAGAGCTGTCTTGGTCCCTTCTCCAACCTGCTAAGACATGACAAAGATCAGATACAGGTACCCTTAATATGACTAGGAAAACATGCAAATTGCCTATAAGTTCAAGATTCCAGGTATATTAATGTTTAAGGGATATTAAATATTTTAATAGTAAATATTTCGAAGAAATACTAACTAAATAAGGACACAGTATGACGATTTGAGACAGAAATCATGAGAGTGACACTCAGATTATGAAATCTGGCAGAGCATTTTGTTCTGTGGTCAAAATGCCCCTCTCCTTTAAGGCTTCATATCATTTTGCTTTGCCTGTTTATAGTCAACAAAGCCCTCTTACTTCTCGGGCCTCTAAACTCACAGTCTTTGCATGAGCAAACATCTTCCCATTTTGTTCGTTTTTTTTTTCTATTTTTTGTTCACTTTTTCAGACCTTGGCAAGCACAGTTATTTGTTGCATAGCTTTTGAATCCATAGACAAATTCTAGAAATTGTTGAAACAAGTGCCCCACCTGCCTTCCAGCCAAAGCTCTTCAGAGTGATTTTCAGCCATGTGCCCAGAACAAAACCCCACAGCAGCAAATACAACTGTTGCTCCCTGCCTTCTTTCTAGGCCGAGGACCACAGGGGAATGTGTGTGTTTAAACAGAAAGGTTTAAAAGCTAGAGAAGTTTGTCTACATGGTAAACATGTGACTGTTTACAACATTCACAGCAGGACAAGGCACACTCCCTCCCTCCCTTAATGTGACACTCAACCTGTTGTTGAACCTGTTTGTCACCTCTGTGTCCAACCCCACCTGAGAGGGGAGACCTTTCAGTACCACCTGCCCTCCATCCACCACCCCTAAGAAAGTTAATTTCTGTCTGATCTAAACCCAGTCCTCTAGTGACCTTTGTCACTGTACCCTGTGAGTGACTGGCGGTCCCTACTTCAGGTAACTCACTATATGCTGCATCAGCTGACTTCTGGAGCTGACATTTCTCCCGCGGTTCTCAGATGAGCTGGCAGCCACTTGAAGTCTACTCCTGCTCTCTCCATCTCCCTATTTAGAGCTTCAAGTCATAGTTTGTTTCTCCAGTCACTCAGCAGAGTCTCCTATTAGTATCTGCCTGTCCACTTCTACCATCCTTTCCCCCCAGCTCAGATTTCCCCAACCATCTAAGATGTTCTCACCCTTCTGAGCACTCCTCACGTTTCTCTGAGTTGTCCTAAGCTTACTCCTGGCCACTCTGGATGACATTATGATCTAGCACCTTAGAATTCCCACCCTTCTTAAAGGTGACCTGGAGCTCCTTAAACCCAAGCCTCTCTTTACTCTCCCGACACCCACTCTTAGCCCTCTTCCCATTTCACTGATAACCTCCTGGCTCTTCCCCAGGATCTCTCTCATTCTGTGCCTCAAGCCGGTGGCTCCTGCACAATTCTGTTCTTATTTCTCTTCTTATTTCCCATGGTACAAGATAAAACCTACTGCACCTCTCAACTGGCATTACATTCTCCTTTCCTATCCTTGGCCAAATCCATCGGTCCCTGGCGATGTTTTATTTTATCTTGCAGCTGACCTCTTTTCTTTCATCCATGTTCTTTTAAACTGAGCATCATTGTCCCTACTTACACAATGGTTTGAGGTAATTTGTTCCAGTGTTACACATCCGACAAATGATATGGACGGGATTAAAATGCATGTCAGTTTCAGGGTCCCCCCCCAACCAGACTTGTCTGAAAATAGAGACTATTTCTCTAAAAATTAAGAATAATTTCTAATTATATGTAATTGGAAGTGTTTATACTTTCTAGAAATTTTCCCTCCTCTGTAAAGGATTGATAATTACTTTATTGGGTTTTTATTTTGAAAGATCTGCTGATAGAAACATCAGCTACACACACTACTAGGGTGGTAGCTGGAGAAAACCAGCTTTAGAAGGGAGCTTGTCCTGGGTTTATAATCTCTGCCTCCTGTGTGACCGACCTGCTCTAGGGGAAGGCACCCAACCAGACGTCTCTTTATCAGAGACCTCAAAAGTCCTCTTGCTCTTCCAAATCTTCCCACAGAGCCAAGGGGAGACTGTTGTTGCTTCTTCACAGAGAGCTACTCATAGAGGCATCCTCCCAAAACTAGGAGCGCTCCGCTCAGAAATCTAAGCAGTCATAGTTTACAAACATAGTGCTTGGCTCGCACATCTACATATCTGTCCCATCATGGAATTATCTCGGGAGACTCTGATCCTCATAGACAGTGCCCACCTAATGTGCTTCTTCCCAACTAGAGCGTTCCAACTGCAAGGCATGCAGTCATCATCAAGGAAAAAAACTATTCCCTCTGCCAACTTCTGAGTGGAGAAGTGGGGTGTGGAGACATGGTAGGATGAGCGTAGACATGGGTGTAGAGACATCTACATGGGTGTAGACATGGCAGGAGGAGGAAGTGCCACACAACACTCTGAGTATTAGGGGAAGTCCCCCTGGAACAGTCGTCCATCTTTAGAAATGGAGGCTCCAAGCCAGGCATCTGATATCACAGAAATACTTTTTAAACCTCTATTATTAAAAAAAATGAACACCATTGGGTGAAGACTCATTAAACCTAATCTCAATTAATTCTAACTTAAAGACTGTAAAAGTCACCTCCCACTTTTAGTTGGCACCGAGTAATCGTGCACAGCAATGTGTGCAAAGAGTGTATAGTGATCAGATCGAGGATACTCGCATCCCTACCGTCTAGACACATCATTCCTTGGTGTAATCTTCAACTGATTGTTGTCAACCATAATTATCCCAATGCTATGAAACATTAGCAATCATTCCTATCTAATTACATCTCTGTACCCACTTAATATCCTCTATGGGCAGTCCCCCTCTGTGTATGTCTGTGTGTATGTGTGTGTGTGTGTGTTTGTTTGTGTGTTCTGCAATGGCCTTCACACATGTCCCTAAGACAATATAGAAGTTGGAGAATCACCTCAGACGTTGATTCTCTGCTTCCACATTGTTTGAGACAGGGTCTCTTTGCTGTTTGCCAGGACCCGGGGGCTCTGTTAGTCCACCGAGCATCTTGCTATAGAAGTTCAGGGATGACAGGTGAATGCTACTTCCCTTAGCTTCTCTCTGGGTTCAGGAGATTTGAGATCAGATCCCCATGTTAAAACAGCAAGTTTTTTACCCACGAAGCTCCCTCCCCAGCCATGGCAGTTTCCTTTTAAGAAAACAATGGTTACTTACTTAGTCATTATCTTAGGGTGTTTGTTCACTCGACGTGTTGTGTGACCCATTAGCAAGACTTGAAAGATTTGCTCTACGCACAGTCGAGAAATTATTATGTGCTTTTATTTGTATTAGACCGTCATCTAAATTCTATGCAAGTGTCCAGTTTTCTACACTCCGATTAAAAGCCTGAAGCAGAGGTAAAGGAAACCCTCTCTAGAACACTGGACTGTGCAGCTCAAAAGACAGCTTTAGTGATGACAAAGGCTCTGCTGCTTCCTCAATGTCCCCAAGAACATGAGTTCAGATGAGATTAGGCACACTTAAGCTGGTACAGCCAAACCCACAAAATACACATTCAAATAAAAATGACCTTGTTAGATGTGAGCTCAAAAAGAAGTCAATGCATATTAGGTATAATTTTAAGCATGTATATGAAACTAAACCAGTGAATTACATATTATAAACACTTAACTTGTTAATATCCATTATGTACACTGTACGCTAGCCTGCCAAAAGGCTTGGCAGGGGACTGTGTGCTGAGAACAGCGGCTTCCCATCTCATACTTAGATGACCCTCCGGCTTGGGTATTCACCATGAGTCTGGATGCAGACAGGAAGGATGGGAGAAGGTGTGCATGAACAGACAGCTGGATGAGGGGCCAGCCCAGGAAAAATGATGACAACACATTTTCTTATTTTTTATTTTTTCACAGCAAGGTCACAAGTGTGTCCTGTGTTAAGAAAGACTGGGACACGCTGGTCTGAGGACAAGAACTCTAGCTCATTTTGTTCTATTCCCGGAACGGCAAGTGCTTGCTGGAGATTATTCATCCATGGTTCGGAAGCGCTGCGAGCCTGTTTACTGCTGCATCCTTCTGCTCGGTTACATAACACAAGAGGACGGACTCTGGAAAACACGAAGGGGGGACGCTCGCATAAGAACATCGTGTGAGATACCTCAAGCTCTCTCCACAAGTGTCTCATGCCTTCTGTTAAAAGCCCCGTTCCCCGAGCTCACAAGTTTCCTTTGGTGAACAATTGCAATGTATAGTCAGAGTTTGAATGGTTGCCAACTAAAATTCTTGCATCGGGCTCCATGGCTCTCTGTTCCACCAAGACAAATAAGAGCAGCCCCAACCCCTCACTTAGAGCATTGTTCACGGTGCTGAGCCGTGATTTTCCATATCTGTCTTTGTGTTCACCCCAGGAGGAAGGGTGAGCCTGGTTTATTGAGTTCTTATTTCTCACAAAGCGGTAACATCTGGAGGCTGAGCAGTGTGTTGGCAGGTCCAGTCTAAAGGAATTCGGCCATGATTCCGATTGGCTCTTATCAGTAGGTGTCACTAAAGACAGTTTCAGAGACAGAAAAATAAATAGGCCAATTAAGTAATGCCAAGAACAGCCTATTTCATAGTCATTTCTGCTCCTTTTATTGTTGTTCCAACTGCAGAAGTTTCAAGATTGTAATTATCCCCGGCTTTCCCCCCCTGCTGCAAATGAACATTTTTCCATTTTCCAAATGCCTCCAAGAGAGGGACATTTAATTAATATATTTATTTTGTGGTGCTTGATGTAGTGAGTTAGCAAAATGAAAACAGATGAAGGCTATTAATTCTAACACTTTATTGCAATGAAGCTACAGCCAGCTGTTCCTCTGCAAACAGGCTAACGGAGACTTTGCCAGCCCCTTTCTCTGCAGCCTGATGCTTCATATTCGTAGAGAGCAAGGCCCCTCACTCATCCCACCTTGGCCATGCTTTTGTGTCCCTAGAGGTTACAAATGCTGGCTGCCTATTTCTGAGATCAGCAGAAGTGACGCCTAGGCCACCACACCCACTGGTGACTGACACCTGCCCCCTGCAAAGGAAGAAGTCCAGTAGGGAAAATTCAAGTTGATCTCCAAATCCAAACCATTCTGAGAGGTACCTGAGAAGAACAAGTTGGGAAATGGTCAAATCAATAGATTTTATTTGCAAAATGGTTTGTGACTAATACCAGGTATGGCCTGGGGTAGGTGTCCAAGTAGTGTTGGCAAAATAAGTGAAATAGCCGCCATAGTTTGTTAAACTATGAACCTATTCCTTAAGGCTCTTAAATGCGCTCTGCACCTCCCCGCCATTGTGTGCTAAAGACGGATGCACCGCGTTTGGGTGAGCGTTTGCAGTGCATGGGCCTGGGTGAGTGCTTACCTGTCCTCCCGCTTCAGAAACATCCCCTTAACTCCTGTATGTAGACTCTTGGGTTTAAGGACAAAACTCGGTGGCTTTTAACCCAAAATACTTAATAATTACAAAGATAAAGGCAAGCAGCAGGCAATAGTCAAGAGCAGCAGTGGGCTAGTGTGTGCTCGTCCTGGCCCCTACGTGGTTTCTCTTAATCCCACAAAGGCCACGTGCTGGCTGTGATAGATGCTACCATCATCTTACATGAGAAAACGTGCATCACCCTTGCTGTCTGTTCACAAAGATACAACTGCAACATTGTAGAGTCGGACTGGAGAGCAGTCTGCCTGAGTCTAAACCGGCTCTCTTGATGGCCCCTTCTGATCCAGAACCAGTAGCAAGCCTAAATAATGACAAAAAAAAAAGGGGCATGTTAGGAAGAAAACTAAATGGATGCTGAGAGAAAATAGAGGGCAAAGTCTACACTGTGGGATGCGTGGCTGAAATGTTTGTGTGCAGCACACAAGTATCGATAGTTCCCACAGCTGGGTGCTGTTCATATCCACGGCTCTGCCGTCCATGCTCTGGATACAATAGGAAAGGACTAGTGGCCCTAATCGTCATCGTGAACAGTCCCCCCCCCCCCCCCCGCGCCGGTATCATTTTGCAATTTCAGACTTGCAAGTCCAAGGAACATGATGTCATTTTCATTTATTAAACAAAATTATTAAGTTATACAAGCTATAAATCCACATTCCTATGTTCTCCAAGAAAAAAATAAATGCTCTGTGAATTGACAATTACATATCACAAGACCGAATCTACTGGCCCTAAGATGTTCCACATCTGTAGTTCCTCTGCACAGGGCCCACAAAGTATTTAATGCAAGAGCTTCAGAAGCCAAAGCTGTCCTTCTGTTTAAGATCAACAGTGTATCAATCCAAAGAAAGATAGATTTAGCTTACAACTGACAAGGGTATTACTTAACATCTTTTCATAGATCGGGATAGTTATAAACTACCAAATCCTTTTTTAAAGATATATTTCATGTGTATGAATGTCTTGTCAGCCTGTAAGTATGTACACCACTGGCATGCGTGGTCTTCAGAAAAGTCAGAGGAGGACATCGGATGCTCCTGGAACTGGAGATTGTGAGTCATCTCATGGGTGCTGGGAATCAAACCTAGGTCCTCTTCAAGAGCAGTTAATACTAAGCAGCCACAGCACACCTTTCAGAGTGACTGTTTCTGAGAAAATCTCATCCTCTAACATGTGCGGCTCATCTAAAGTAAACATTCCAGCACACTTCAAAGAACACAGGTCATGAGTATACTAAATGGTGACTATCGTAGTAGCATTATATCTATAACATACTCAAAAACCCAGCTTAGGAGGTGTATTTGGCATTCTTCATCCTGATGGCAAGTGGAAAAGAAGCACTTAGTGGGGGGATGAGGGTTGTTTTGTCAGGATTAGTGATATGGTGTGCCCAGATCACCAAATGGTGCAAGAAGATTCAGTAAGGGCATACTTTGTGGGCCATAGCCAAACAACTTGAAATAAACTTTACTAGAAGCCTCAGTCCTTACTGATGGATTCACTAGATCCACATCTTTAAACACTGGAGGCCTGATATGAACTGGGCACACAGTCAGCTGAGACAATGAAAGTTAGTGCTGTTATTTTAGACGCCAAGATCATCATGCAATTAAAAGGCAAACTGTCACGAAGGATTTGTCTTTAAAAGAATGAGAGGTGTCCTCTACTTGACAAATCAGTAAAAGCTTTTTGGAAGAGGTGGCTTTTGAGAGGTGCCAAGAAGACCATGTCAAATAAACCTTTGAAAAGTAGATAAAAGCGGCTGTAATGGGGAGGGATTCAAAAGAAAGTACGAACGTGCTGGAGAATGGACGTGGTTTAGTCTGGATGTGGTGGAGACACGGCCTAAACTACAAAGGAGCACTACTTTCCGAGGAGCACCAACGCCACACCGAAGATTCTGAGGATCGATTATTGCTCTGTCTTGAGAAAATTAATGGAGAAAACAAAGATAATTGACTTGTGGCAGAAAGAATGTTGGTTGTGCTACTAGAATAAGAAAGTGAGAACGAGAATGCTTCGTGGGTGGTGGGTCCTGACATCTTATGTGGGCACAGTGAGTTTCGCTGCCCCTTGTCCAGGTTCAAACATTCTTATTAGTGGATCTAAAATTTGACCCTGGGGCTATAAATATGGGATGCCCTTTCCATGAATTGTCAATAGAAGCCAGTCAATTGCCAAGAAATAGTACTGAGGAGAAAATATTCTTGTATAGGCAAAGACCCCAAAATCCCAGAGGGTAACAGTATAAACAGACACTATAATTTTGCTTCCCAGCTGCCAAGACCTGAAAAATCACACAGAAATCATATTAATTGGAACACTCTTTGGTCAATGGTTTAGGTATATTCCTAGCTAGCTCTCACATCTTAAATTAACCCATTTCTATTAATCTGTGTATTGCCATGAGGCTGTGGCTTACCAGTACAGCATGTTACTCTTCCAGCAGCTACATGGCATCTCTTTTGTCTCTGCCTACTCTCTATATCTCTGATCAGATGTCCTACCCAGCTTACTCTGCTACACCATTGGCTCAAACAGCTTTATTCATTAACCAATAAAAGCAAATCATATCCAGAAGGACAGCCCCTATCAACAAAGTGCTATGGAAAAAAGCACCTGTCAAGTGCCCAGACCTGAATTTGAATCTGTATTTCATCTTCTAAGAACTGCATGGCTTCCAAGAGCCATCCATGTTCTTCTGACCGTTCAGTGACAGGTGTCTAAAAAGTAATAGTGAAATCAACATCCAGTCACAGATGCCATCTACTACAAGACCTACAATGGCAACAGCTGGGAAACAAAGCTCTGAGTATACTGGTGAGTTTCTATCTTGCATAGATCCTGGTGGGAGGACCATCTAGCAGTTAGGATCTTAGAATAAATGCACGGGAAGAAAATGAAAGCAAGCTGAGTACCAGCATTCATCTCTCGATGTTTCCCCAAAGCAGATGCAATGTGACTCGCTGCCTCAGGCTCCTGCCACCATACCTTCAACCGTGATGGAAGGTATCCTTACAAGATCAGTCCCATCATAGAAGCTGCAGTGTGACACAGTGAGTCACATAGTAAACGCTTTTGTCCACATATCTATACTTGCAAGTGTCCATTGCAAAGAGTCACTGGTCTGGTTCAAGGCCACTGGTTTCTGCTGCACTATTGATGCTGGGCCCTCACTGGGACTCCTCTTGGTCATCCTGCTGTTGCCCTGTGTTGTAAGAATCCTGCAGCTTTGGGTCTGCAGGACCAGTCCCTTCATAAGATTTTTTTTCCTTTCTTTTTCTTTTCTTTCTCTTAAATTTTATTTGTGAGGTAGGTGGTAGCAAGGGCAGAGGACATATATGAAATGACAGTAAATGAATGGAATCAAGAGGTAGGATGTGAAAGACACAAAGAATAAGTAGAAAGAAAGTCTTTTTTAAAAGCCAAACAAACCCTGGTTTCCTTCGCTTGCCTCCATCATGGTTCTGTCTCTGTGATGGGAAAAGTAACGGCTATCGGGAGAGGGGCATCAGAGAGAACCTGGAGATGGCAGATGAATGATTGCATGGACAGATATACAACTTCAGAGTCATGCGAATTGAAACCACAGTGAAATATTGCTACAGCAGACCAGCTCAAACACCAAAGAATAACAGCGCAAAGTGGCAAAATCATATGACTTCCACGTTATTATGAGAATGGTTGTTGGCTCATTCATTTCAGGAAACAGCTTGACAGTTCCTTCAAGACCTATAGATTTGTCCTGTAAAACCTGGTGATTGTTTTTGTGGAATTTTTCCTGAAGAAATAGACAATTGCATTCACACAAAAACCCATACGCAAATGTTTGTAGCAGATGAACACCAACTCCTTCCAACAGAAGCTGGTCAGTCACACCATAGCTCATTTACACCACATTGAGCCATAAAGATGAGCAAACCACTAGTACATGAACAGCCTAGGTGAATAGTCAGAGAATTGCCTGAGGAAAAAGAAAAAGTCAAAGCCCAAAAGTAAGATTCTAGAAAATTCCATTTAAACAAGATCTTGGCTTCTTTTTTCCCTTTTGTTTGAGGCATGCCCATCTTTGTGTGTGTGTGTGTGTGTGTGTGTGTGTGTGTGTGTGTGTGTGTGTGTGTGTGCATAATCTATCCACATGAGTAGGCAAATGTGTGAGCCCATGTTCCTGCAGGCACACTGGGATTTTTCTCTGTTGCTTTCCATTTTGTGTCTTTGGACAGGGTCTCTTACTGAGCCAGAATCTCATAGTTTGCGCTAGGCTGGCTGGTCAGAAAGCTCCTGGGATCTACTTGTGTCTACTCCCTGCTGTCCTGAGATTTCAGGCACATATAGCCACACCCAACATTTTATATAAATGTTGGGTATCCGAACTCAGGTCCTCATGCTGCACAGCAAACATGCTTTCCCAGTGAGCCATCTCCCCAGGGGGCCTCCACTTATAGAACATTCTTAGAAGAACAAAATTAGAGACTAATAGTTGACAATGACTATGGAAAGTGTTGGAATGGCTGTGTGTGGACATAACTTACGAAAGGGAAAATGAGGATGTCTTTCACTGCTAAAAATACCTTGGGTATTGACTGTATTAGTGCCGAGGTCCTGATTATTATGATCTATAATAATTTTCAGTGTGCTTTCATAAGTGAGCCCTCAAAGTGTTGTTTATTACTATGTCATGAACCTACAGTAATTGTTTAGAACAATCTATGGCAATAGCCCCAACTATCTTCTTGGGTTTACTGAGATTCGCAAGGAGTAGCTCCTACGTGTCCCTGAGTTATTGAGAAGAGAGGGGAGAAAAAGGACGAAGACTGGACTGTTGGGAAGAGAAAAAATTTTAAAATGCAAAAGATTACCAGACCACCGGGTGGTGGTGGCGCACGCCTTTAATCCTAGCACTTGGGAGGCAGAGGCAGGCAGATCTCTGTGAGTTCGAGACCAGCCTGGTCTACAAGAGCTAGTTCCAGGACAAGCTCCAAAACCACATAGAAACCCTGTCTCGAAAAACCAAAAAAAAAAAAAAAAAAAAAAAAAAAAAAAAAAAAAAAAAAAAAAAAGATTACTAGACCATTCTAGAGAACAGTCTGGGAGAAATAGAGGAAAGAATAGTTAGGCCGTTCCAGTAGGAAGTGAAATATGACATCGTTGATAACAGAGAGGAAACAGCTCCCTTCTCAATAAAAAGCTCATGAACTTAATTCAGTGTGAATCCCTTGAGAATTTCTCTTGGCCTGGAGTCCCTGGAGTGTCCAAGATAAAACAATGGCCCGTGGGGCACAATTCCGAAATTTTCAAAGTGAAAATGCAATCTCCCTATCTTCCCAGCACACATGTGTTCATGCAACATGAGATTTATGTGTGATTTGGGCTGATTAAATCTATTTTCGGGTTCAGGGATTTGTAGAACCTGAAAATCCTGGTTCTCAGGGAATGAAGAACTTTGTATCCTTTATACAGTTGGTCTTATAAAAGTTTGTTTCCAAGTTGTTTGTCATAAGAACTTGGCATGAGGAACTGGGCCTGAGGGGTTTAGAGATGTACTGTGAGTCTCCATCTAAATACAGGGCTCCTCACACATGGATTTGTGAAATCGTCTCATGAGCCCTGACCTGGGACTTTCCAAAGAGTTGTAGTGTATGAAAGGCTGGCCAGGAGAAGCTCCTCAATGTTAGTAAACACAAAAGTGATGGATGTGGGGAATAATGGAAACAACATTCTGGAAGCTGGAGGAAGCCATTGTCCTCGGAAGAAATGGCAAACAAACCAGTGAGTTGGCTCAATGCAGAGACTGAAGATCATCCCATATGCCAGGCCTGAACTCATATCTGGACTTTACATAGTAACATGCGTTAGGAAAAATCACTACCTCTTGAAAAATTCAGTAGCGGCCGACCTTGTATTATCTAATGTCAAAAGCCCAGTCTCCTCTACAGTGAAAAATCTCCTTGAAAAAGAGTCAAAGAAAGATCCATGTGGTAAAATCCCTTCACTGTGCACTCTCACTGGACAGGTGTTTGAATACCCTGTAGACCTGATGAAACCCCTGGTGAGCAGTCTCCGAGGCTGGACCTGTCACCGCGTTTGTGGTGGTTTCTCATTATCTGCCCCCCCCAACCCACAAGAAGGAAAGATGCTCATTTCCAAACCCACTATGACACGAAATTTTCTCTTCTAGTGCTGAGCTGTGAGATCTAAAATGAATCAGTGCTAAAGAAACCGTAGGTCTTATGGATGCCACAAAGATCACCGTGGGAAACATTTGGAAGACGAGCCTGTGGGGTTGGGCCTTTACTCCTGCAAAGGAGACCCTCTTGGGGAATTATCGGCACTCTTGTATTTGCTGCTGGGTCCAGCCCTGCACTCCTTTCTGCAGGACACTAGACGGTATCACAGATACAGAGAAGATATCTGGATGCTCGTCCAAGATTTCGGCAGGTCTTCCTCTCACGTCCACGTCTGTCTGAATCTCCGAGGGGGTTTCCTTCTGCCACATACGTTCTGCCATTTTGTTGTGAGTCAAGAGCATCTTCCAGACCCCTGACTTTTGACTGTAGGCAGCTATATAATTTACCTTTGGTCGCTACCACCCTTAACATATGGAATCGATTAATTCATCTTCTTTGCCATCATTAGACTAGGAATTCTAGAATTTTCTACATGTAACCCCATCATAGATTTCCCTTAACTAATTACAGAATATCTAACCAGTTTCCTTTAAAGTGAAACTTGCTGGTCAAGAATATGGAGCAGCGTTGCTTCTAATAAGCTGAGCATGCTACACTGGAATTTAAGCTGTACTGTTGTGTATGGTGAAGGCTGAAAGTTTAGAGTTACTCCCCTTGGCAAACATTTTTTTTAAGGATTGCTTAAATAAGCAGTCCAGAAACCAGATGTCATTTGGCAAGGGTATCTGAATGACCAAAAATTTGCTGTCTGGGTATTTTTTTCCTTTATAAAAACAAAAAAAAATTCTTTGGATTTATATCATATTTAGCAGCTGTGAAGCAGTGCAAACATCTGTTTGTACCTATGGGGAGCTGACCCGCGGGGGCCCTCCGCTCCTAATCACCAGCTCTCACCAACTCTCACATGCGCAGTTGACTGTTTTCTTTGCCATTGCCTCCCGCACTTCAAAGTTTTTGCTCATGTTCTGTCGGCAGAGACAAGGAACTAATCCATTCATCGTAAGACCAGATGATTAGGATTGGTTTTGACACACGATCACAGCATTCTCTCCAACCAGCCTGTGCTCGAAAACATAGTCACATTTGCCTCTAGCTTCATTCTGGAGTGTCTACACATAATCAAAATAATTCAAGATTTACAAACTTCGAGCAAGATTGTAGTAGAACGTACATGGTTGCGCACAAGACAGTTGCGCACAAGACACACACCAGCCGTTTGCAGGACACGGTCTCTAAAAGGTCGGCTTAAAATAATTTATCCCTTTTATTTATATAAAAACAGATTTTATGTCGGATCTTATTTGGGAGTTTTCTATTAGATTTTTGCTATAGTTTTTTAAAGAACAATAATATTTCTTTTAAATATTACCACACTAGCACACCCAGGGGATATCAGTTTCTAAAGGCCAACATTTTTCCGGCACTTTATAAAAACAGGAAAAGTATGCTGAATTAGAATTGAAGCTTGCCAGGTCAAATCAGCGACTTTATTTATACATTCTTTTATATATAAAAATATATGTGTGTAAAAAAACCTGCCAAATAAAGCATTTCTATTGAAAAAAAGAATCCGCTTCATTTTATATATTAAGGAAAATTAATTAAAACAAAGTGTTCTCACATGATGTTCATTACAAAGATGACATGGTCTGTATACCAATTATTTATGCATGACTTAATACTACTAATAAAAATTCATTAGTGACAATTGATTTTTGATTAACACATCCCTACAACTGCCCTTATTCCTGTTGCATTTTCTGCACTACATGTAATTAGTAACTACTTTAGAAACAAACACAGGTCATGTTATAGCTATAAATTGCCCTCAGGAAGATGTCTGTTGTCAACTTCTTTATGTTACCAGGATGGGGCAGGAGGAGAATGACCAATTAAAGTCTCTGGAACATCCAGGAACTTGAAGAAAACTGGTAAGGTATAAACCGCATGGGCAACAACCCCCTTTCATCCAGCTGAGTTCACAGCCCAGTTGTAATTTGTGAGGCACTAAACAAGGACTGGACCTTTGATTTGTCTCATCCTTGTGAGCATTCTGGTATGTTCTGAATCTGGGATCCATAAAACAAGGCTAACCCTAAAATTCAATAGAGGTTCTTGGGGTTCCATTATTAGTTTCAGTCATGGTCAAAGCTGGTCTGGGAAATTTGAAAAAAAAAAAGACTCCTTTCAAAATAAATTTTTAAAAAGTAAAGAAGGGCAGGGGTGTAGCTTAGTGGTTAAGCACCAAGCAGGTCCTGAGTACAACCTCCAGAACCACACACTGAAGATAAAATCTATTCTTAATTAATTAATTAAGATTAAACCTTAATCAAGTTGAAGAAAAGGTGTTGCAAAATAATCAATCCATCAGAATGATCTTCAACATATCTCACCCATCTCTCAGCAGTAATACAATTCCAAATGTGATATATATATAGACATATATCACATTTATACATATTATATATACATTTACTAATGTCTTCACACACATCCAAAGCTGTTACTGTACTGATTTTTATCTTTTTAACTTTCATAGAAATTTTATCTAATGCTCTAGATATTAATTTAATAATTTGGGGGAACTCAACATTGTATTATGAGATTTTTATCTACACAGAACAAATTCATTTCCTTCCACTGCTCTATTTTATACTAATATATCAGTTTATTTGTCTAGCCTCCACTTTACACTAATTACTCTCAGTACTAGTACACGGGTGTGTGTGTGTGTATACATATATAGATACACACATACATACACCATACACACACACACATATATATATATATAATATAATATTATATATATATATATATATATATATATATTTCAGAGTAACCAAAGAGAACAGAACAAAGGCATAGGAACAGATTTATATATACGTATACATATATATATCTATATAGAGAGAGACAGACAGACAGACAGACAGACAGACAGACAGACAGAGATTATATGTAGATCAGAGTACAAAAACAGACCAGACAACAAATTTAAGTCTCTGTTTAAAAATATAAACTCAAAAAAACTAACAAAATCCTATCAAGATTGATCAAGAAAAATGATCATAAATGACTATTAGGAATGAAAATATACAGAAAAATGATAACAAGAAAAACAAATAACTTTATGTAAAGAAACATTTAAAAATTCAGTAAAATGGATAAATTACTGAGAAATACAAATCACAGAAACCAACTCACAAAGAAGTTGGAAAGTAGATAATGATGTAAACATTGAAGAAATTGAATTAGCATATAAATATCTTTCCAAAACCAAAACATTAGGCAAGGAAACATCACAGAAAAGCTGCTCCCAGCATCCCAAGAACCGGTTCTTCTATATTCAAATTCCTCCAAGAATGGCAAAACAGGAACCACTCACTCCAACTCTATCAGGCTATTATACCTGAGGCATCAGAATAGGTAAAGAGAGCACAAAAAAAGAAATACCACAGGCAAATCATGCAAAAACATATAAATTCTATGTAAAAGCATTAACATATGAATATGAGAATGAGTAAAAACTGCAATAGTTTATGACTGAATAGGGCTTATGCCAGGTTTGCAAAGTTGCTTCAATATTAGGAAAGCCTATAACTTACTGCACAAATGATCTGAGAGAGAGGGAAATGATGTAATCAAAGATGTAAAAATTCCTACATATGTCTCTGTCAATTCTAGAGTTTTGGAAGTTGAGCATCCTTTGGGTATATACCCAAAAGTGGTATTACTAGGCCTTGAGGAAGGCTGTTTCCCAATTTTCTGAGAAATTTTCATACTGATATGCAGAGGGGCTGTACCAGCTTGCATTCCCACCAGCAATGCAGAAGTGTTCCCTTTACCCCACAACCTCTCCAGCATAAGTTGTCATCAGTGTTTTTGATCTTGGCCATTGTTGGAGGCTTAAGATGAATCTCAGGGTTACTTTGATTTGCATTTCTCTAATGGCTAAGGATGTTGAACATTTCCTTAAGTGTCTTTCAGCCATTTTAGATTCCTCTGTTGAGAATTCTCTGTTTAGGTCTGTACTCCATTTTTTATTAGATTATTTGTTCTTTTAATGACCAATTTCTTGAGTTCTTTGTATATTTTGGAGATCAATCCTCTGTCTGCTGCGGAGTTGGTGAAGATCTTTTCCCATTCTGTAGGCTGTCATTTTGTCTTATTGACTGTGTCCTTTGCTTTACAGAGGCTTTTCAGTTTCAGGAGGTCCCATTTATTAATTATTCTCTCAGTGTCTTTGCTACTGGGGTTATATTTAGGAAGTGATCTTCTGTGCCAATGCATTCAAGTGTACTTTCCACTTTCTCTTCTTTGAGGTTCAGTGTGGCTGGCCTTATGTTGAGGTCTTTGATCCATTTGGACTTGGCAAAATGTTTACAATGCACTTCCTGTTTACTTAGGTAATATTATATCCTTCTGAGCTCTTTAATGAGTTGAAGAATAAATAGTTATAATTATAGTTATCTTCGTTATGATAGAAGAAAAAGAGATATAAAAAATATTGTAACTATAATTCTTGCTTGATAACTGTTTTGTTTTATGTAATTTTACTATGCTAAAGTTAAAACCTTCCTTTTGATTTAAACAAAAAAGGGGAAATGGTGTGGGAAATCTTCTGTCTATGTTTTGCTTTTATTGGTTAATGAATAAAGCTGTTTCAGCCAGTGGCTTAGCAGAATAGGGCAAAATGGAAGTTCCAAAACAGATAGAGGAGGAGAGAGTAGGTTGAGAGAGGGGGAAGCCATGTAGCCGCCAGAGGAGAATGATGTAAGTCAGTAGCTAAAACCTTGCCGGTAGGCTAAAGCCTCAAGTTAAAATATAAAATAATAAAAATGGGTTAATTTAAAATACAAGAGTTAGCCAAAAATACACTTAAGCTATAGGCCAAACAGTATTGACAATAATAAAGTTTCTGTGAGTTTATTGACAGACCAGGCAGAACAGAAACCTCTGCCAACATACATATATACATATATGATTATAATTTAGAATGCAGAAGTTAGGTAAACTATATTAAAATTGATGATGGTATCTAGTTATGTGCAATATATTCACATATACAAATACACAATGAGTTAAATATATTCATATATATATACATATGCATATATCACAGTGGTAAACTATTCAAAATTTCAAAACTAGCTTGGCATGGTGACTTGAGCCTATATGAAGAAGGACACTTAAAAGAAATCCCACACTAGCTCAGAATTCAGAAGAATAGATGTTTATTTATTTAGGGGTAGACTCACAAATCAGAATCCTCTGCTGGAATGGAACATAGCAACCAAATCCTGCCCCCAGAAAAGAGGCCAGATGTATGCTTTACATGGGCATAAATAGTATAAGAGGGTACGCCCCAGTGGGTGGGTAACTTAAAGGCTACTAGCTATAGGATTTTCTACAGCACCTCCCTCTTTTGTTTAAATAAGAGATTTCTAAGCCTAATACAAAATTATATACAATAAGAACAAATCTATTCAACAATTATCCTATCCTAATGAGTTTAAGTCTTGTATAATAAATAACTTGGCCAAGTCATGAGAGGAAAGTAACTACAACTATCTAGTCTTCAACCCCATTGAAGCTCCACAAAGGGAAATAATATTACTTGAGTAAGAAGGAAGTGTAATAAAGCAACTTCCAAAATGTGCAACAAATGACAGACAGAGACAACTGGCTATCTGGACAATCACCCAAAGTTTCATTTGCAACACTGAAGCAACCTACTTTGGCAAAGGCCTAGACCATTTTCAGAGGTAGGAAATTTTTCAAAACTGACTTACTCCGTCTTGGCAAGTTTTGATAGTCTTTTCCCTTGTGTCCTGATTATCCATTTTTGGATACCATGTACCTTGTTAGTGGTTGAGGCATGGGCAGTACCTTGCCCAAAGGCCAGGTTTGCCAAGGAGAAAACAAGCTCCAAGTGGAGTGTGTTTGGTGCTCAACATTCTCTTGGGAATACATTGGTGCTGCCAGGAGCAATCGTGTCTCACTTCAACAGAACCCTTATTTAAATGCCATACTCTTCAGCTCTTTGAAGTGGTTGAAGATTACCTATATGCAAAATACAATCTCTATGTATCTAAAGAAACTGATAAGTCTAACTATAAGTATGACAGAGATGTCTATTGATCTATAATTCTTAATACTTATATAACTTAAAGACTAAAACTTCATATTAGAATATTATACAATAAACAACAGTGTAACAAATGAGGACAATCACCTCAAAATATAAACAATGTATAAGTATCTTGATCAGAGGTAGAAATGTATATTGCAATATGATTTAAGCAGGGGTAGAAACATGCATGTATATAAAATAACATTGCCTAGGTATACAAATATGGTAGACAAACATATGAATATATTCAATATAATTTAACTTTGTATTAATATACAAGAATCTATACCAATGTAAATTGCCTATAAATAATAACTCACAAGTATTCACTCTATTACTCACTATTACTATTAGTGTGAATAAGCTCACACCAATCTATTATCCCATCCGATTTCCCTTTTTTTCAAGGAGATCCCTGAGCCTACAAAAGTTCCTCTCAACTCCTAACCCTATACCAATTATAATCAACCCCTAAGTGATATCCTTAACTCTGAGGACAAACTTTGTTGGGAGAGGGGATGTCATCTTCTAGACTTACTTCCAGCTGACATGGGGGTGATGTTCTTTCAATGGGATCATGTGTAAGTAAAATGATGGTTAAGTTCCAAGATTACTGTCTTGGTATAATTGCAAATAGTCTCTGAGTATTCAGTAGGATTTTCCTGAGGTTCCTATTTGGAGTTCTGGCCAGAATGTTGTAAAAAAAAAAAGTGCACCATTTCAGCTAACCAGCTTGGAATCATCTTGAGCAGCTGGTAGCCAAAACAAATCTTATAGTAGCACTGTTACTATCATAATGACATATCAACCAGGTGGATTTGTTTTTGTTGGACCCCATCTTCTTCTTGAAAGCTTCAAAGATTACTGAAGGAAAATTCATTGTTCATTGTGGAAAACTTAAACATTATTTATATAGACATATATATTCAATGAAAGGTATGATAGAGACAAAAATAGGTATGAAGAAAAGTAAAATTTTTCTAAATTCTTTTTTCTTTCTGTCTTATAACAGATGGCTCTTGACATAAGACAGAAACTCTGAATATTCCTTTTAACAACATGCTTGTCTAGTGATAAGAGCTGCGGGGCTGCGTCCCCAGCACCCCAGCACCCCAGCCGCCCACATGGCTAGCTTATGCCCGAAATAACAACACACAAACTGTATTCATTTAAACACTGCTTGGCCAATTTCTATCTAGCCTCTTCTAGGCTAATTCTCACGTATTAATTTAGCCCATCTCTAATCATCTGTGTTGCACCCCAAGGTGCGCTTACCGGGAAGATTCTAGCCTACATCCATCCTGGGTCGGAGCTGAATCGCCTCTGTCTGGGAGAGCGGAGCATGGCGTCTCTGTCTGAGGCGTCTGCTCCCGAAAGGAGAGCTGTCAAGTCTCCGAGCTCACTTCCTCTTCCTCCCAGCGTTCTGTTCTGTTTACTCCACCCACCTATGTTCTAAGCTATGAGCCCAAGCAGTTTGTTTATTACTTAGCCAATGAAATCAACAGATTGATATATGACACTCCCACATCATGCTTGGGATGTGCCCAAGCACAAAACCCATCAGTGCCCATCTCCAAAACCAGCTCTATATATTCATGTGTGTGTGTGTGTGTGTGTGTGTGTGTGTGTGTGTGTGTTTTGATCACCTGTCCTTACAAGACATATTCTTGATGATCCTTATTGGATAGTTATTTTTTCTCCTGTCAGCATCGAAACATCCAGGATCTCTTGAATTTTTGAAGATGTGTATTTTCCAATAAAGATAAAAACAGGACTCTGCCCCAACCCTTATGAAGTTTCCTTACCACCTGTATAGTTATCACCACTATGGATGAGCTGTCATTTCTCTTTTTCAAGAGGTTTCTCTTTTTCAAACTGATATTTGTTAATTTTGATGGTATCCATAGGTTTTCCTTTTTTATGGAAGCAAGAGCAAAACTCCTTTCCCAATGTAGGACATCTCCTGGCTTCCATTGTGAGGTCAACACATCCTTGAAATAAACTTGCTGATTTAATTTAGAAGATTTTTCTATTTTCCAATGTCTCTCTGATGCTGTTGTCCCTTTCTCATAAGTGTTAAGAAAACTCAAGGTTAATAAAGCATTATGTAATTTACTTCTAGGGATATCTTCCACCCCTTTATATTTGTTTAAATATCTTTCATAGTTTGATTTAATCTTTCTATAACTGCCTGACCTGGAGAATTGTGTGGTATACCTGTGATATGCTTAATATTATAATAAGCAAAAAAACTGTTTCATTTTCTTAGAGACATACGCTGGACCATTATGTGTCTTTATTTGTGCAGGTATACCCATAATGGCCATAACTTCTAATATAAAGCTGATTACTGAATCAGCCTTTTCTGAGCTTAAAGCAGTTGCCTACTGAAAACCTGATTAAGTGTCAATGGTGTGGTGTACATATTTTAATTTTCCAAATTCTTGAAAGTGGAATACATTCATCTGCCAGATTTCATTCCTTTGAGTACCCTTTGGGTTAGTCCTTGTAGGTAGCAGTGTTTGGTTACAGAAAGAGCAGGTACGATATCTCTTTATAATCTCCTTAGCTCGTTGCCACATAATAGAAAACTCTTTCTTTAAATCTTTACTATTGACATGATGTTGTTAATAAAATTCTGAGGCCTGCAACACACTTCCAACCAATAATTGATAAATTTCTGCATTACCTTGTGCTAGAGGACCAGGCAAATGCATATGGGATTGGATGTGTGTTCTGAATATAGGACAAAGCCTATTCCTGATTATGTCTTACACCTGGATAAATAATGAGGTCAATTCTGTGTCATCTGGTATAAATTCAGCAGTTTCAATATGCAAGACAATTCTTTCTGCATGTTGTGAATCAGTAACTAAATTAAGAGGTTTTTAAAAATCACTTAGCACCATGAGAATAGCATATAATTCTGCCTTCTGGACAGAATTATAAGGGCTCTGTTTCACCTTACTTAATTTTGATTTGTAACTGGCCTTCCATGATTTATTTGCATCAGTATAAAATGTGTGGGCTCCAGTTATTGGTGCATCAGGTACAATTTGGGGAATAATCCAAGAAGTTCTCTTTATAAGTTTAAGTCTATCACTTTTGGGATAATTGCTATTAATTTCTTCCCCAATATTAGCACAAGCTCTTTGCCATGGTTTATTGTCTTTTCATAACATTTTTATTTCATCAGTAGTAAAAGGCACTATAATCTCTGCTGGGTCTATACCTGCTAGTTTACAAAGTTTCAATGTACCTTTATAATTAATTCAGAGACTTTTTCACATAAGTTTTTAATTTTTTTATTTGGTTTATGTGGTAAAAAGAAGATACACTCTAAGATATTATCATCCCTCTGCATTAAAATTTCTGTAGGAGGAATTCTGGAAGGCAATATGACTAGAACACAATTAAGATTTGGATTCACCCTATTCACATGTGCCTCCTATAATTTCTCCTCAACAATTGTCAATTTCTTTTCTGCTTCAGCTGTTAATTCTCTGGGACTATTCAAGTCTTTATCACCATCTAAGGTTTTGTTTAAATGAATTATTAGATCAGGTGTTATCCCAACAGCTGGTAATAGACTGGAAATGTCTCCTAACAATCTTTAAAAGTTGTTAAGAGTCAGAAATCCGTCTCTCCTAGTTTGTGCCTTTTGTGTTCTAATTTTCTGTAAACCTATTTCATAACCTAGCTAATTGACAGAATCTCCTCTCTGTATTTTTTCAGGAGCAATTTGTAATCCCCATTTTGACAAAACTTTCTTTACTTTTTCAAACACTCTAAAGTATCTATCTTTAAATCAAAATATCATCCATGTAATGGTAAATTATAGACTTAGGAAATTGCTTATATATTATTTCCAATGGCTGATTTACAAAGTATTGGCACAGAGTGGGGCTGTTGAGATTCCTTGTGGGAGGACAGTCCATTGACATCTCCTAGTAGGCTGGGAATTATTATAATAATTTTTTATTCTTTTCTTGTAAAAGTATAGTGAAGAAACAATCTTTCAAATCAATAACTATAAGAGGCCATCCATTTGAAAATAGAGAAGGCAGAGGAATTCCAGATTGTAGAGGACCCATAGGTTGAATTATCTTATTGATGGCTCTTAGATTTGTCACCATTCTCCATTTAGCAGATTTCTTTTCAACAACAAATATAGGAGAATTCCAGGGGCTGGTTGATTCTTCAATATGGTAAGCATCTAGTTGCTCTAGTAGCAGCCATTCTAAAGCCTGCAGCTTTTCTTCAATTAGTGGCCATTGCTTAACCCATATCTGTTTCTCAGTTAACTATTTTAATGATAGGTCTGTTGGTACCTCTAAATGTTTGCTAGTTGCTTTATGTTCTTGTACAGCCTGAATGGCTGGTGACCTTTGTGTATAGTACCTACCCAGAATTATGAGTTCCTTGGACTGCAGGAATGTTACTCTGGGTATTCCATTGCTGCAGCATGCCATGACCCCATAAATTTACTGCAATATTAGCCACATATGGCCTCAGTTTCACTCCTTGACCTTCTGGCCCACTGCAGTCAACCCATCTCATGCTTTGTTTAACTTGAGATATGGTTCCAATTCCTAGTAATTGATCATCTGCCTCTTGAAGAGGCTAATATGGATGCCAAGATTCTGGAGCAATGATACTCACATCCGCTCCTGTGTCTATAAAACCAACAATTACAATACCATTTATGCACACTCTTAGCTTTGGTCTTTGATCATTTATGGAAGTCTACCAGAATATACATTTCCTTTTTCATACTGGAATTTATGACTTATCTTTCATGTTTATACCATCATCTAGAACAGTATGGTCTTTTACAGAAGGCCCTGGATTTTTAAAATTTCTTGATGCGACATGTCCTCCACAGTGACTGGGAATGACTGGGCCACTTTTGGCTTGGAGACCTGCAAAAGAGCCCTCGAGGAGTTTCCTGATGGTATCAGGTTGCCTTGTCTGTCTTTTGTTGATCTGCATTCATTGGTCCAGTGTTGGCCTTTGCCACACCTTCTACATATACCTGAAGGTTGAGTCCTCCTATTCCTGCCATTCCCAGAGGAGATATTATTCTTGGGAATTCCTTGTCTAAAATCCCTTCTCAGATGTCCTATTCTACCATAATTAAAACATTTGGCATTTTGATGTCTTTACATTCCTTTGGAAATTGCTTCTCCTACCCAAGATTCAGTATTATAGTCAAATGTCTCAATGTTCATTTTATGAATGATCCATTCATTCATAGGTGCTGATCTAACCTTCAAAGGACCAAATGATGGAGGAAGGTTATCGGTTAATTAATAAAGAAACTGCTTGGCCTGATAGGTTAGAACACAGGTGGGTGGAGTAAACAGAACAGAATGATGGGAGGAAGCAGAAGTGAGCTCAGACACCATAGCTCTCCTCTCTGAGGCAGATGCGATGAAGCTCTGACCCAAGATGGACATAGGCTAGAATCTCCCTGGTAAGTCACCACCTCGTGGTGCTACACACATTAACAGAAACGGGCCAAGCAGTGTTTATATGAATACAGTTTGTGTGTTGTTATTTTGGGTAAAGCTAGCCGGTGGCTGGGAGCCGGTGGCAGGAACACAGCCCACAGCTCCTTCTACAGCAGATCTCAGAGAGAAAGTGTTTAGAAGAAAGGTGGAGAAAGGAGGGCTTGTTGAAAACGCTAAGCTCAGTTTGTGAGTGCAGTGTACGTGCTTGAAATGTTGGTGATATTTTGTGTGTGAGCATGAGTGCACTGATGGAACGCTAAGGACACGAACAGCCCTTGGCAGATCTCGGAGGCATAAATGAAGTCACTTTGTGTTCCCAGAACAGTTCCTCTTTCAGAGGACTTATTTTCGGGCTTTCTTCTATTTCTTTAGCCATTTAGCTAATTTCAGAAAGCTCCTTGCAGGCAAGCTGGGTTCTTTGGAGTCCTTCAATGTCAGAGTGTGATATTGTTGCCATGGCAACATAAGAGGTCACACATTCCAGGTGTCTATGACTTGTCACTTGACCCCTTTATGTTGTCTTTGGGTATTTTCGATTGTTAACCTAATCAGATTCATCAATATGTCCTTTAAAATGTTTAAAGTTCATCAACATATCCTCAACTCAGGACAGTGTGGCATGTTTTTCTCTAAACATTTAGGGTGCTACAAGTCATGATAAGGCTCTCTGCCTGCTTAAGGTTTACTTTAGTGTACAGTTGAGTCCTGGCTCTGATTCTGTCCATTTGTAGATGTATGAACAATTAGCATCCTCCCAACACTGCTGGAGCCATTCTTCCTTTGTCCATTCACTGATGGCAGTGCTGCCATATGCTAGTTTCTGAAACCTCAGATGGGGGCCCTCCCTGAGACACCTCTACTTCATAAAGGAAGGGAATGAAAAGAAGGTGCGTGGTTGAGGATGGGTGGCTCTGAGCTGAAGAAGGTGGGAGAAGTCAGGCCTCACAGGCAGAACCACCGCCCAATCTCTCCCATCAGAGGCATCCCACTCTGACCTCTGTATGTGGGAGTGCCCAGCATGTGTGAAGTAGCCTTCTCTTTGATACAAGGCAGGTTTAGAAATTCCTATTTCCTGGGACAAGGAATTAAGTGAAAAGAAGCATTTCTACCTGCTGATAAAATACTTACTGACCACTGAAATCTTCCCTGCTGGTTTCCATTTCCCCACTAGGTAGACATTCCAGCTCAGCTCTGTAACTCAGTGTGGGAACTGCACAGGTGACAATTTGCTAGAGAATCCCAGAGCAGCCCAGTCTTGTGAGTGGAAGCTGCATGTTAACCAGACCCACAAGCTAGTTCTACTTACATTCAACTTTGAGACGCTTTCTCTAATAACTCCCAGGCAGGCCAAGGCACCTGGCCCTCTGCCACCCTATCACTCACCCAGTTTCCAATGCCTCTAGATTTCACTTGTCCTATATAAAAGTCAGGGACTTGTCACTATTTGAGACGCGCTGTCAAATGTTTTATGTTAATACACAAAAGCCTATGAACTTATTCTTGTTCGTATTAATTACATATTGAACTAAAAGTCTAGAGATGAGGGAATAAATAAAATATTGCTAAAATTATCCTTGCCTATTTCTGTTTTCTTTTTTTTATTGTGGCTACTAGAACTTAGCAGCTTGCCTTTGTGGCTTGGGTTGTATTTTCACTGACCTGTACTCTGTAGACCCTGATCCTTGCCTCCCCACCTGACCCTGAATGGCTCATGCACCCATCACCATGACAGGCAGCTTCCTGGGCACAGTTCTACTATGGTGACTCCAATAACTCCTTTCAGTGACAGGTCTTCCACTCTGGCCAATCCCTGTCAGATTGCTAGCATTCCAACCAAAGGTAATTATTTTTTTTCCTTTTTAAAAGTTCCATGTTTAGATCTTATTATAGTTCACAAGAGGCCTATAAATAAAATAAAGGGGATTGGTGAATAAAGTCAGATTATGTCTTTAACTTGCAATACTCTTTAAGATGTTGGCCATAACCTGCATCTTAGTGCTTGCCTTTCCACATCCTTACCTATAACTGAGAAGTTCAAACTAGATGTCCTTGAGATCCTAGAGAACCCACATTTACTGTCAGTTACATTTGTACAGATTAATTGTCACTCCAATTAGATCATGGACTTCTCATACGCAAGTGATTCATTTTATGATTTCATTTACAGCAGCTTGTGCAACGACGGGACACTGGGTTTCTCAACAAGCATCATTGTCCATGACTTCTATCTCAAAGGATGAAGCACTCACTCAGGCAGATCCAAGCTCTGCAGAAGAAAAGAAAACATAAGCTCAAAAAATAATAGAAAAAAATCTAATCCCCTCAAACTGCCACATTTTGTGGGAAGAAGGCTTTATTTTCCCTACTTGGGTGTGCACGTTTGTTTTTAAAATGAACCATCTGACTGTTACCTGAGAAATCTTGGTTAAACATTTCTTTATGCAAAACAAAGAATGTTGAGTAGTTAAATATTTTACCTCTGAGGCTAAAGTTAAGGGTTTTTTGTTTTGTTCTGTTTTTCTACTATGACCATTTAAAGGAGAAATCAACATGTAAAATGTTCAGAAGATTTCCAGTTCTGAAAAAGCCTACGACCTATGAAAGAATTGTGATAAGTGCCGAATGACTGATTAAATTAACAAACATGGATTGTTTGTCTCCTACTGGGTGAGTTCCTGGTCTTCACTGAGATTCTGCTCGGTGTAAGGAGCTCTCAGATAATACAAAAGAAACAGAAGATAAATGCCTCTTCTCAAGCAACTACAGCCTCACTGAGGGAAGCCAAGGACAACTTCATGAGTATTCACCAAAATAACCAAACATCACTGACTGAGCTCTTGATACATGCAATGTGTACAGAAAGTCTTATCATGAACACAGTGGTACAGGCCCTCCCCATATATGTTCAATATGATGTTCAATTAGGACCCTTGGATGCTCAAGTGCTTAAGGAAGTGTTTGAAAACGGAGGAAAGCAGGAGAAGGCAACCAGGTGCCTGGCAACAGAGGCTGTGCATGCTCTGACTGGAGAAAGAGAAAAGAGCATCTGAGATTTCCCTGGAGACCCCAACTGCAGGGTCCTCTTTGAGGTCTTGTTCTACCTGCAACTAATTCTGGTCTCTCCAGAACCATCGCTTGACCTCTGAAGGGGAGCTTCAGAGGCCTCTGGGTACTTGCACAGAACACGCCTCTTGTGCACACTCCAGTTTCTAGAACACTCATTCAATAAGCACCAGATGCCTGGGCTACTTCAGACCTGCCTCCACAGCTCTGTGACAAGCTGTCACTCTTCCTCACTACACCCAAGTTTCCCCATTTGTCGAGTGAAACCATAAGTACCACCTACCTACATTCTTGATTGACAGCCAATGAATAATTTACATATTTAGTGTGCACTTGGTTAAGACAAAAAAAAACAAATAATGAACTCATGAAGGACTCACTGGGTCAGAACAAAAATGTCAAAGTAATGACAACTGAGAGGGGGACATTCTAGGAACTCAAGCAGAAGGCTGGGCCTCTGCAGGTGTTTCTCCACCGTCCACGTGTTCAAAAGACCTTCATAATCTTGTTTAGAATGTCAAAATGCAGCTGAATGTTGGCGAAGTTAGGTATCATGGGCAGTGTGACTTAGCTAGTAAGTCACACACAGCATCACTAGGGAACAAAGTACATTGGCAACAAATGACCAGAATCCAACCAGGGAGGCACCAATATGCCTCCACTGCACAGAGATGAGCCATGGCAGCGCCGGAAAAGGCCTGGAGTGAAGCCAAGCTTTGAGACCAAAGGGAACACCAAGAATTGGGGTTGAGGAATGAGAGGTCAGCAGAGGCAGCGGATAATGCGCTCTGCTGAAGAACTTCCTCATTGCCCAGCTAGCGTTAGTAAGTGGCAAGCATTTATTTTTGCCACATTTCTGAGAGTGATGAAATCAGCAGCACACCCTGTCTTGTGCTGCAGTCATGACTGCCTGTTAATATTAAGTGAAAGTGTTCCGTAGTGCACTTGACCGATGGGTAAGGTTCAAATTCCAACCTCACAGAAACCAGAGCTTAGGAAGGCCACTCAGCCTAAGGAGGCTGTAGTGAACATAGGTTGTTTTCACCTAACTAGCAACCATTCCCTTTTCCTTGTCAACAACCTGGTTTCTATATGAACAATACTCCATGCCTCCCCTCACCTAACTCCTGAAAGGTTGGATACCATAGACACAAAGATGCCAGGCTTCTGCAATTAGTAGATCCCACACATCTGATGAGAGTCCTTGGCTCAGGAACAGCAAGTGATCTGAACTGGGCCAATCTAATCAAGAGCTCATGAGTCTGATTGAATTAACAAGCAGAGAAAAGAAGGGATCAGTCTTCTGGAATTGGATTTGTTAGGGAAGAGTTATGTTAGGCACAGTGGTTCTGATGAAGAAAGTTCGCCTTGTTATTTGTACCTCTGGGTCCTTCACCAGTAAAAGGCCCACCCCTAGACTCTTCAATGAATTTTGTCTCCTCCCCAATCTGCTTAAATTAAGACATCTGTTACTTAGAAAAAGGGTACTGTCTGAGTAAGAGTTGCCACTTACTCTTATGTCATGTGCAGATCAAAGACCACAAATATTGCTACCAATTCACATCTAGAGTGAAGTGATTTTGTGAGTGTAAATAACAGGAGAACTGGGTGAGGAAAGGGAGACAGGCCAGGACAAAGAGCTCAAACAAATATGGCTATGGAGGACTTAACAGTGATGAGACTCTTCAGAAAAAAATGATGTTGGAATATTTACCCTCTAAAAATTAGTCTGAGAGCAAGAACAGAGGCTGGGAAAGTAAATATGTCCCCAAGGGGAGAGAGAGAGAGAGAGAGAGAGAGAGAGAGAGAGAGAGAGAGAGAGAGAGAGAGAGAGAGAGATAAAAACAACTCAGTCCCAAGAGATAAATGGACTAAGGCAGGACTTAAACAGAAAACAGTATGTGGAGCACTGTTAGGGTCATATTCTGCACCAAGGGGATTAAGGTCAAGGGCTTCTCTAAGCTAGGCTGGCCCTTGGAGAACAAATTTAGACAACTTATCTGAAACAAACTTTTTATTAGGCTACCAGTGTTTTTATTGGTATTGTAGGACTGTTGGGAAATTCCCAACAAGGCAAAACTTCATAATGTTCATAACCAAGACAGAGAAGCAATCAACGTAAGCACATAATTCCACTGTAATGCAAAAAATTAACCCTCTAAATAATCTCAAGAACTGAAAGATTCTCTGTTGACACAAGTAGATTTTTGTTTTTTTTTATTTTTTAAAAAGCAAACAAACTATCTTTTTTATTATACATACCAAGCCAAATTCCCATTCTCTCCCCTCATCCCATTACCTCCACTTAGCCCCACCCATCCTCCCCCATACACTCCTCAGAAAGGGTAAGGCACATTGCTTTGGGGAAGGTCCAAGGCCCTCCCTACTATATCTCGGTTGAGCAAGGTATCCATCCAAAGAGAATAGGTTTCCAAAAAGCCAGTACAAGCAGTAGGGATAAATCCTGGTGCCACTGGCAGTGACCCCTCAGTCTGCCCCAGCCATGCAACTGTCACCCACATTAAGAGGGACTAATTTGGTTCTATGCTTGTTTTTTCCCAGTCCGGCTGGAGTTGGTGAGCTCCCATTAGCTGAGGTAAGATGTTTCAGTGGGTGTATCCATCATGGTCTTGACCTCTTTGCTCATATTCTCACTCTTCCTACTCGTCAAATGAACTTTAGGAACTCAGTCCAGTGCTCCAATGTGGGTCTCTGCCTCTGTTTCCATCAGTTGATGGACAAAGGTTCTATGGTGATTTAAGATATTCATCAGTCTGACTACAGGGCAAGGCCACTTTGGGCACCCTCTCCTCTATTGCTTAGGGTCTTAGCTGGGGTCATCCTTGTGGATTCCTGGGAATTTCTCTATAGGCAGGTTTATTGTTAGTCCCATAATGGCTTCCTCGATCAAGATATCTCTTTCCTTGCTTTCATCTCTGTCCTTCCTCCATCTCAACTACCCTGTTCCCTCGAGTTTTTGGCCCTCCCCTTCTCTTCTCCTCTTCCCCATATCCATTGTTGGTGAGAAAGCAAACTTGTACAATCGCTTTGGAAATCAGTTGGTGGCTTCTCAGAAAATTAGGAGTCAATCTACCTCAGGATCCAGCAATACCACTTTTGGTCCAAAAGATGTTCAATCATACTACAAAGACATTTGTTCAATTATGTTCATAGCAGCATTATTTGTAATAGCCCGAACCTAGAAACAACATAGATGGCCCTCAACCAAAGAATGGATAAAGAAAATGTGGCACATTTACACATTAATACTCAGTGGTAAAAAACAATAACATCTTGAATTTTGCAAGCAAATGGATGGAATTAGAAAAGATTATTCTGAGTAAGGTAACCCAGACCCAAAAAGATGAAAATGGTATGTACTCACTCATAAGTCAATACTAGCTATAAACAAAGGATATTGAGCCTATATAGTTCATGATCCTAGAGAAGGTAAGTAACAAGGTGAACCCTAAGAAAAACATAAAATCCACCTGAAAAGTTGAAATAGACAAGATCACTTGTCAAAATTGGGAACATGGGGGTGGGGGCAAAAGAGAGGATGGGAGCCAAGTAGATTTTACAATTCCTTGGGACTCCCCTGTTCCTGTCTCTGGGTTTTCTTGATTAACAGCAATTAATAGATTGTTTAATCCCAGGTATCTCTTCAGGTTCCATCTATCAAATCATATTAATTTAACGTAAGTTGGGTAAAAGGTAAAAGCCATTAGTACTGTTAAAATCCCTTCCTTGGGAGATACAAACAACTCTACCCTTGCTCCTAAAGAACGAATGGCGAACAGAGGAAGATTTCTACCCAAGTTCATTCTGCGTCATCATTGTGTTATTAGACTTACAGCACAGTGGGGGAGAAGCTATGGGCAGGAGCGTGGGTAACCTTAAAGCAGCCTTGCTGTACCCAACATGGACAATGACTTCCCATGGTCAACTAGATGGAGGCCCCACCCCCAGGTCCTTCCCAGACTATACAAGACAGGCCCCTCCCTGAGGCACTGTGCAATTAGGGCAGTGGCTTGGACAATGGTGAGGGTCCCAGACCCCTCCTTGCCCTTCCTTCTAATGGGGGAAAGTTAAAAATGAACAACCCCAACTGCAATGATCTTTCACAGAGGGCATGGCTAAATTCATGAAGATGGTAGCAATTTGGTTCCGAGAACAGTCCTGTGCAACCATCAGTTTCCACCTGGAATTCCATTCAGGCCGTTGTCGTTCCTATGCAACCTGGAATTTACAGGATTCGGAACACAGTTCCCACCAAAAGCACAAAGAAAAATGTGTTACCATTAACAAAGTGAGGATGGTAACAGGACAAATGGAAAACGCAGCCGCACTGGGGGAGATTCCTCTTGAACCCTCTCAAATCCTCAAGTTCCAAAACTATAGGTTCTGTAGACTTAGGAGTGACTCCAATATGCACTCGTAACAACCGTTTCATGGAAGATAAAGTAGATATAAATATTGTAACTGTAATTCTTGCTTGATATCTGTTTTGTTATATGTAATCTTACTATGTTAAAGTGAAAGCCTTTCTTTTTTGTTTAAACAGAAAAAGGGGAAATGATGGGGGAGAGTCTTCTGTTTTGTGTTAATTTCATTGGTTAAATAAAGAGACTGCCTTGGCCCTTTAATAGGACATAAAATTAAGTAGGCGGAGTAAACAGAACAGAATGCTGGAAGAAAGAAGCTGAGTGAAAGAGTTGCCATGACTCTCCTACCGGACACAGACGCAGGTTAAGATTTTTCCTGGTAAGCCAGCTCGTGGGCTACACAGATTATTAGAAATGGATTAGATCGATATGTAAGAGCTAGCCAATAAGATGCTGGAACTAATGGGCCAGGCAGTGTTTAAAAGAATACAGTTTCCGTGTAATTATTGCGGGTAAAGCTAGCCAGGAGGCAATTACAATAACCGTTTATAATCATTCTAAGTGATTGTGCCTACTATTACTACTACAATATTTACAGCATAAAGATTCAGACTTGGCTATCAGAGCCAGGTATAGTGGCCCTTCTGTGCCATCCTAGTATTTGAGATGCTGAGGCTGGAGGCTCATGAGCTCAAAGCCAGCCTAGGCTATTACACAGCAAGTTAAAAACCAGCTTGGCCTACAAAGCAAGACTCTGTCAAAAGAAAAAAAGCATCTTGCAGAGTGGGCCTTAACCCAACCAGAAAGTGATCCATTCTTCCATAACATTTGGGCCACTATTGCATTAATCTTACCAGACTGATTATTATTGTAGTCCACAGGGTTCACACCTGGATAAGACTGGTGATTATTGAGGCTGGAGTGATGCTCAATGCCTAAGACCACTGGCTACTCTGCCAGAGGAACCAGGTCTGATTCCCAGTACCCACATGGAAGTTCACAACCATGTGTAACTTCGTTTCTTTTGGCCTCTACGCTCACTGTACACATGCAGACAAAACACTCATATATGTGAAATCAAAGTAAAAAATGTTAAAGGTTTATTATTATTTATATCCTCCTGCAGCAAGCAGTGAAAATATTTTTTAAATCAGAAAATAACTATTTTTATTGACTTCCCAGCACACCTCTGAAAAATTTTTTCCAGCTTATGTATATATGCCTGTGTGTATGCATGTGAGAGAGAGAGAGAGACAGAGAGACAGACAGAGAGAGAGAGAGAGAGAGAGAGAGAGAGAGAGAGAGAGAGAGAGATTGTGCACTCTGTCTTATAAGGCATACGTGTGCATGGGGGTATGCTTCTGCACAGGAGAAGAGACCAGAGAACATTGGGGTCTCCTCTTCTAGCCCTGTACTGTTCAGCTGAATCTCTCCGGGGACCTATAGTGAGACTGTGGTGAGCAAGCCCTGGCAAGCCTCTGTCTCCAGTGGACTGTGAGCATGTGTGACTGTACCCCGATGCTGGAGTGGTCCTGGGATCCTCTGTCTCCAGTGGACTGTGAGCGTGTGTGACTGTACCCCGATGCTGGAGTGGTCCTGGGAGTGTGAACTCAGGCCTCGTGTTGTGCAGTAAGTGCTCACACTGGCTGAGCCATCTCAGCTGCTCCTCTTTTACATTCAACTCTCTACTTCCTGATCATCCACTCTGGGCACATCGTCTTTACAGTCGAAAATCATTCTTTCATCTAGACTTGTTGATCACATTTTACTTTTTAAAAATTTCTTTTACTCAGAGTTCAAGAGGCTGAGGCAGGAGGATCATAAATTCAAAGCTGACCTAGGCAATGCAATGAGATCATATCTCAAACTAAACAAATATAGCAAAGCAGTCAATTTCAGCACAAAATCCATTACTAGCAAGATAAGCATAGTCACAGGACGGTGTCCAAGGACTGATTTGAATTCTGTCAGGCTTCCTTCACATATGAGCTGTACAACTTCAGAGCAGCTCGGCTCTTCCTATGCAGTCAGAAATGGTACTCTTCAAATGACCAAAACTGAGTAATTAGTCAGTAAACTCGTTCTAATGATGTGCTTTATGTTGCTATTGCTGCTCGTGCTCTACTTTGAATAGTTACAAGTGCTTTTGTGCCATGGTGCTGGCAGGGTTAAGCACTGGATGCTGGGTGGGGACCAGGAAGTAATTTTTATACCAAATCAGCCAGTTAGATAGTTCTGTATTGATACGGCTCACATCAAGGAAACACAGCTCTGACCTAAATGAACCCCAAGTCAGCCTCATGGTAGCTTCTTCTCCAGGATGCCTGGGGCAACTTCATCGCAGGAAAACATGACAGGAAGAGATGGAAAGGGAAGCAGGCTTTAGCAACAGTATTTCATATTTATACATGGAGTTTATAAAGAACAGAGGGACAGAAACTTAAAGGTTGCATCTCAGAAACTGTCAGCAAATGTCTTTGCTCCCTAAAATTTATCCACTGTGAACCTCAAATCTGATCACAGAGACATTTCAATTTTCAAAGGCTTAATTCTACACAATTTTAATATGGAACGTAGGTTGTTATACACAAGCAAAAATGTGAATGATCAAAAGCATCATGTACTTTAAATATATTGGAATTGACCAATTAGATCTTTTAGCTAATCACCCATTCTGTCAGTATTATGTAGACTCTTATCAGTCAAGTGTGTGTTCGTGTGTGTGCGTGTGCGTGTGCGTATGTGTGTGTGTGTGTGTGTAGTGGGCTACCAAGAAAACCATTAGAACAGTTACTGTCTTCCATGACACCTGAAGAACACAAGGGCCTGCTGAGGTGCAAGCATCTGCTTCCTGCTCCCACCTCCTTTTGCCAATAAATAATCTCAGGTCAGAATAGGGCACTAGAGCACAGGATTTGATCTAGAAAGGCCCATGGAATTTTCAAGTGCAGAAGAGTCAAAACCCTGACCAGACCAGGTGGGTGACCCAGCACTCTGATTACACTCCTTGACTCCCAGAGGCAGCACTGGGATGGCTGTGAAGGATCTTCCATGGGCAGTTCTTCTAATGTACTCAGTTATTCGTTCTTTTCTTCCTTTTATCCATCAACGACTTTCTCTATGCAAAAATCAGATATTTCAGTGAACTAAACAGATGGCTCTGTTGCCATTCTACAATTAAAAATTGAACAAGAAAGATGGGCAGGAAATGAAGTATCACTTGATCTAGTATACCTTAAGAGTTTCCCCCCTGTTGCCCCTAATAATAGACTAGAGCTTGGGATCTGGAGGAAGGCAGATGAGTGATGACAGCAGCTTGGAGCACATGTTTGCACTGTGGATCCAGAGGAAAGACTGTTTCTCCCATCCCCAGTGAGACAACCCCATTAACCAGAAGGTGTGGATCACCATTCCTGCCCCAGGGTGATGGATCAAATGCTCACCTAGGTGCTGAGGCTCAGGAAGATGAGTTTCCAGAGAAGTGGGTGGGCTTGCTACCGATCAAAAGAGAAGAGTCACACCTCCTAGCCATGTCATAGACCATGAACACCCATAGCTTATCTTAAGAGCAAGCAAAACAAAAAAAAAAGGCAAGAGGTTGAGGGGGCATGGAATAGCACGCACCGTGATTCCCTGCTTGGATTCAGAGGTAGATGGATCTCCACGAGTTTGAGACGAGGCTGGTCTACAGGGACCAGTCTCAGAGGGAAAGGGAAAAAAGCTCAGATCTTACTTTGATCAAGGAAGTAATGTGATCAGATTTATGTAAGTGTCCTTGACTACACTACGAATAACAGAATGGGTGTGAAATTAGAACAAAGGCAGCAAGGTCAAGATTTACTTGGTAGAAAAAAGTCTAGAGCAGGCACACTGGGAAGGGCTGATTGAAAAGGATCAATATGGTGCGTCCATGTCCGGAAGCAAACAGCATCTAGTGGGTCTTAGAACAGACCTGAAAATGGCCACGGGCTCACTGCAGACATTCCTCAGGGGCCCTGGCACAGCTGTGCTCAGGAACCTCTTCATAATCTAGAATGTGCACTTAGATGAGAGAGTTCCTGATTTAGCGGACAGTAGTTCCCATGATGGAAAACCAGTCAACAGAAACAGACTTTCTAGGACATTCTTAGGTTTCATCATCTGAGCTTTTTTCCAAGGAGCTTGTGACCCCTACAATTGTCAAATAAGACTTAGAGGAAGCCATTTGTATCTAGGTATTAAAGGAAAGATCTAAATAGAGACAAAAGCGAAGTGCGGCTCACTGCTATAATCCCAGCACCCAGGAAGGCTGAGCAGGAGGACTGCCAGAAGTTCAAAGCCAGCCTAGGCTACATAGTGAGTTCTAGGTCAACATGAGCTACAGAGTGAGGCTCTGTCTCCAAAAAAAAAAAAAACATAAAAAATTAAAGTGAAGAGAGGTGACAGCAATTACTATTTATATTGCAATATAAGTTACAACAGGATGATGTGCAATTACCCACAGACAAAGCAGAGTGAGAAGATGAAGGGGCCCTGAACATATTACAGAGAGGAGGGTGGCTAAGCCACTGCCCGGGAGTCAGAAGTGAGGAGGAAGCCCCACACCTAGTGTTTCCCCAAGTTGCTCTAAGGCGGTGGTTCTCAACCCCTTTGGGGGTGACTCTTTAGGGGGGGTGGCATATCAGATATTTTCATTACGATTCATAACAGTAGCAAAAACACAGTTATGTAACAGTGAGATAATTTTGTGGTTGGGGTCATCACAAGATGAGGAACTATATTGAAGGATCGCAGGATAGGAAGGCTGAGAACCACTGCTCTAAGGAAGTAGTTCAAGCAGAGAGTATGTAAGTAGATTGAAAACTGTGTCTAATTTTGGCAAAGTCTGGTGCTCCACCCTCCTCCCCGAGATTGATTCCAGGCCCTCCACTCACTCAGGAAGGCTGAACTTTGTATGGCAACTGTCTGTGGGGAATTATCTCTAAGTCAAACTGTAGGTGACTCCAAAGCCACCTTTTCTTCTAAGATTTGGAGAATAATTACGATCCCCTTTCAGAAGGTAAACGCCAAAGGCTTAGTTCCTGTGCACAGCACGGGTGACTTACAGTGCTCACGTGCATACTGCGTTTGCCTATTTGTGGGTTTGACATTGGCAATGACCGAAACTCTCAGTGTTGAGTGGTGTTCTTGCGGATGCCAAGCCCACCCAGAACAGAAGAAAGAGTGACCTTTCGGAGCCGATTTCTTGTAGGGTCGTACTGACACTTAGATGACTTTTTGTCTCTGCTGTCGAATTTATGGCTTTTTAAAACTCTGCCTTGATTTGTCTCATGATTTCACAAAGGCCAGGCCCCTCTTCAGTGAGCCTCCATCTCCAGGGCCTATCATCCTGCCTAGCACTCGGAATGTGCTGAGTGAATGTTTGCCCGATGAATGGAAAGTTGCATAATTTTCTGTTAATTCATGAACAGGGGATCAGGAAATTCCATCTCAAAGTATTCTTTCATCATAGACTGTTAAATACTGTTTAAATAAAGGATGTGGTTTATTCATGTTTAAGTTTTAGGTCACTATTCTATGGAGTTCATAAAATCTCATTCCAATACAAATGATCTAATCCACTGGTGCCTTGGGTTTTCTGTCTACAAAGTGAGAATGGTGATTCTGATTTCCTTGGTTCTGCTGACCCAGAACAACACCCCCTAAGTTGACACTCAACCTTGGTCTCATTCTCAGGTTGTTTAGGAGGCTGTGGGGGTTCTGCCTAGGACTTGGAGTCAGCTGGTGATTGCTCCTAGAACAAGGGCTAAATATGAGTCTTCTAATCATGCCATTCGTTGACTAAGAAGTTCTTGTGTGAGTGTTGACTGCTCTTCTAACAGACTGTGTTATGTGCCTTGAAACACTTGCTGTGTAGTAGACGGAGACAGACTGAGAGGAGAGAGCATCCTCACAGAGACCAGTAAGATGCAGAGACAGGAGGGTCTGCCTGTGTCTGGAAGGGCTGAAAACAGTGCCTTAGGGGACACAGCAGTGACAGCTTCCTGAGCAGAAAACCAGGAGGTCATTCTGATCATAGAGAAAAGGATAGCAGATACAAAAAAGCCACCCCACAATAAGTTCTCCTAAAAAAGCAGAAGGTACCTAGAGCATGGAGTGTGATTAAAAAGTGGTCAAGGGGTCCAGGTCATGATGGGTGTGCACATCAGAGAGACACAGCCTGAGCATCACTGTTAGTACGGGTGTGCACATTAGAGTGACACAGCCTGAGCATCATTGTTAGGACAATCATCTTGGCAGTGTGCAATGTCTGAACTAGAGACATTAGCTAGGAAATGACTACAGTGATCTAGGTAAAATGTCTTGAAATGGGGAGATTCAAGACAACAGGGTGTTTTAAAAAACATTAGGGCTTTCCCACTGGTTAATGAAGGGAAGGTGATGGAGAGAAAGAAAAGAAAGTACAGTACTGTGGCTAGTGGGTTGCGGATACCAGCAGATCATGGACTCTGGTCGCCCAGCATGTTGGATTTCACAAAAGAGGTAACCGAAGTCAGTGCCATGGATTCTAGGGTCATAGACTAAGATTCAAGGCCACCATCTCAACATCTCCATGGTGTTTACAAAGATGTCTAGCCTCTCTATGCCTCAGTTACCAAATAGTAAAACTAGGGTAGTAACAGTATGCAGTTTACACCACTGATGTTAAAGGGGGTCCCAGGAATCAAACTCAGTTCAGTCAGGCTCATGGCAAGCACCTTTACCTGTTGAGCCATCTCCGTGACTCTGCTTCTTACTTTAAAATAGTGGGATTGTTATGCTTTTTCACACTAAGCACATAAGATGTACTTGTTTTTAATTTCAATGGCTTAAATGAATCTCTGTGAAGGTGTTTAGGAAACCATACTAAAGTCATTCTCCAGTGTGAGCACTTACCACTGGCTTCTCAACCGTGGACTATAGCCTCCTGGGAACCTGCACGCCCCAGCCCCACATATGATAGAAGATTAGACTACCCTGGGGTGGCCCTGGGATTAGTCCCAACCCAGACAGTACTGCCACTTGACTTCCTGTTACAGACAACTCTTGTAAGCTATCTCCAAAAATTGCTAGAATGGACTAATAGTTAAGTGTGCGGGGAAGACATCTCCATGTTCGGCATGGGGCTTGGTAGCTAGAAATTGCTTGTAAATTGTTCTTGTAGATGCAAGTTCTCATTTCACATAGCTTTTATGCCTAGCCTCAAAAAGCACCATTTGTTCTAGACTGATATGCACATATTTCATCTCTATGCCCTAGCCAACTTCCCTAAGCAAGAATGTTTTTAGCATGACTCATACTTTATAGGCCTTTCAAAGATCAAACCCAATGTGTTTAACATACCAGTCATAAAGAGAAGGCAGTTGGATGAACCTGGATGGTGGCACCACATTCCCACAGGTAAATTTCTTCATAGACACTGGTAAATGAAGATGTTTGGCCATGAAGTCAGTCAGCAGATTGACCACACTTCTCTGCCCAAACCTGAATAGAACTACCTTGACAACTGGACACAGCATGAATTAGCCCAGCTGTGTTTATAAGTATCTGTGATTTAATGAACCTTGTGAGATTGAGCACACATCCCACTGAGATTTAAAACAGAAAATAGAACACACTCAGGCCAGGAAAGCAGGTAGGCTAACTGCAGACTTTCTCCTCTCCCTCTTTTGCCCGGAATCAGATCCCCCAGTCTCATTCCCAGATCTGTAGCAGGGCATCTACTGCAGTCTCCCTACCTCTTTGACCCCACATCCAATGGATCACATAGACCTTCTCCAACCCCTTTTCCCCCCAAGTCATCACTTTATCCTGTAGCATGACTAATAAAAACCCAAAGGCAGATCTTGGGATTCAAGATCAGAGAAGCAAAGCAGCCAAACACTAGAGAGCTCTTTTGTCTATGAAATCTTCAGACTGAAAAGAAAATGAGTTCCTGTCTCATTCTGCCTTATATTCCTCTCTAGTGCTGGTATTTAAGGCACGCATCACAACTGCCCAGCCTCTATGGCTAGCTAGTGTAGTTGCTGGGATTAAAGGTGTGTGTCACCACTGCCTGGTCTATATGACTGACTAGTGTAGCTAGCTTTGCACTCTGATCTTCAGGCAAGCTTTATTTGTCAGATCATAAACAAAATACCACTATATTATCCCAGTCCCCAACTCCAGCAGGCAGTCCCTGAGAATCCACAGGCCTATCCACCCAGGAAAACAGGTAGCCTAACTACTAATCATCATTCTCCCTCCTCCCCTCCAAATCTAATACCCCAGCCTCATGCCCAGCCATGAAGTTCACTACCTGCTGTGGCCTCCCTCTCCTTACTCTCTATCCCCAGGGGACTAAGCAGGTCCTGGTTGGACATCCTGCCTTAGTCTTTCCTGTAGAACCTTCTCAGCCACAAGGGATGTCTTCTAACCCCCTACCACTCTTAAAGGTCAGCTCTGGTGTAGGAGGTTCTTCTGTCTATGTGTTGCTTTCATTGGCTGAATAAAGAAACTGCCTTGGCCTTTTGATAGGGCAGCACTTAGGTAGGTGGAGTAGACAGAACTGAATGCTGGGAGGAAGAAAGCAGAGTCAGAGAGGCCATGGAGCTGCCAGGTTAGACATGCTGAATTTTTCCAGGTAAGCCACAACCTCGTGGTGACATACAGATTGCTAGAAATGGGTTGAATCAAGATGTGACAGTTAGCCAATAAGAGGCTAGAGCTAATGGGCCAGGCAGTGATTTAATTAATACAATTTCTGTGTGATTATTTCAGGGGTTAAGCTAGCCAGGCAGCTGGGAAGACAAGCAGCCCATTTGCTCCTCCTTGTGACACAGCTCCCAACACCTAGGAACTCATTCTACCTGGAGCCCCACTGACCACAACTATCAGGATCCTGGAAGAATTTCTTGCCATCTACCACTCTCTCCTAAGAACCAAAGAGGCTGGCAGAAATCAAGGAATAAAACACCTACCCAACAAAGACAAGTCCAGATATCAGCACCTAGAATTAGAATCTTCCCAAACCCAGATGCCAAGACATCAGCATAAAATAATAAACAATAACAGCCGGGACAATACGTCTCTACCAGAGTCCAACAACCCTGCCACAGTAGGTCCTGAGCATTGCAACACAGCTGAAGCACAAGACAAAGACCTTAAAATAGTCAGATAGTTTTAGCGCAGAATTGTTCCAGACTTTAGAAGAGTTAATGCCAATACTCCTCAAACTATTCCACAAAATAGAACCAGAAGAGACATTTCCCAATTTGTTTCACAAAGTCACAGTTACCCTGATACCCAACCACATAAAGACCCAGCAAAGAAAGAAAATTACAGACCAGTTTCCCTTATGAACATACATTCAGCAATTTTCAATAGGATACTTGTAAACTAAATCCATGAACACATTAAAAAGATTATCCACATGATACAAATCATTTCACCTGCAAATAAAGATACTTTGTCTTCTTTTCCCATCTGTATCCTCTTGCTCCCCTTCAGTATTATTACTCTAGCTGAGTCTTCAAGTGCTGTATTGAATAGGTATGGAGAGAGTGAACAACCTTGCCTTGTTTTGATTTTATTGGAAATGCTTTTAGTTTCTTTCCATTTAAGTTGATCTTAGCTATGGACTTGCTCTAAATTGCCTTTATTATGTTAAGGTTTGTTCTTTGTTTTTGATAAGTGGGACTTTATCAAACTGAAAAGCTTCTGTATAGCCAAGGGTACCGTCATTCAGACAAAGAGGCAATATACAGAATCAGATTAAATTGCACCTACTACATATCTGATAAAGGGCTAATATCCAAAATACATTAGGAACTATAAAAAATCAAGAAAACAGCACATAACCCAATTTAAAAATGTTGTAGAGATCTAAACAGAGCCTTCTCAAAAGAGGAAACTCAAAGTAATGAGAAACAGATAAAGAAATGTTCAGCATCCTTAGAAATTAGGGATATAAAATTAAAACTACTTTGATATTTCATCTTACACATCATAGTGGCCAAAATCAATAAAAACAAGCGACAGCTGATGCTGGTGAGGATGTGGATCTATTGCTATCATCTATTGCTGGTGGTAAGTGTGTACATTACTATAGAAGACAGTGTGACGGTTCCTCAGAAAGACAGGAATCAACCTACCTTAAGACCCAGCTATACCACTCTTGGGCATCCAAAGGCTGCTTCATTCTCCCACAGAGACACTTGCTCAACCGAATTTATTGCTACTCTATTCATAAAAAAAAACAGAATCTGACAACAATCTAGATTCTGATCAATGGAAGATTGGATGAAGAAAATGTGGCACATTTATACAATTAGTATTACTACTAAATTACTGCTAAAATGAAACCATGAAATTTTCAGATAAGTGGATAGAACTAGAAAAAAGTCATCCTGAGGGAGTTAACTCAGAACCAGAAAGGCAAATATAGTATGTATTCAGTTACATGTGGATTTTAAATGTGAATTCAAGGATAGCCAATCTATAATCTGTAGAAGCATGCAGAGTTTAGTTATAGAGTAAGGTGCTAGGTGCAGACAGATCTTCGCAGGAAAGAGAAATAGAATCAATAGTCAATGACGGATGGGCGGGGACAGGGTGAAGGACTGAAGCAGGAAGATCAAATGGAACCCAGGTGAGGATGAGGGAGATGAGGAAGGGAGTACAGGTAGAGACAGCTAAAATTAATGGCCATTTGAGGGGTAGTATAGAAACCTAATAAAGTAGAACCTTCCTAATATATATACATATCTGAAGGAATCTAAATGAAATCACCAAAGAATGGGGGTGTCAGCACCAACAGGCCATCTCTTGTCACCAAATGAAGTTTCTAGTTCCAAGATTGGGCTACATCTAATTGAAATCTTGGCCAAAGGAGTCCATGGAGAGGCAGTTGCTAAGAGAATAGGTTACTCTACACAGACTGATAGCAAGGCTCCATTGCTGAAGACATCAGCTACATAATTCACTGAACATGGAGAAATGAGCTGACTCCTACAAAGAGCCTTCACCCCCAGATCTTGCATCTTTAGTATAAGATATTCTGAACACCACCAAAGAAGAAATGCAGACAGCAACCCATCCATAAAGCTTTGATCTACAATGGTATGCTAGTGCACTGGTGGTGCAAAGCTTTTGGGAGTAACCAACCAATATCTGGCTTGACTGAAGGCCCACTACAACAAGATGGAACCCATATCCCACACTGCTTAGGAGACTAAAACTTGAGACTAGATAGCCCAGGGACCTGGGATGAAAACCAAATACTGCTGTTTGTTTACAAAAGCAGTAGCTATAAAATGACTCGCAGTGGCACTCTATTATACTCATAGACCACTGCCTGGCTCATCCATCACTAGAGATGCTTCCTCCTGAAGCAGATGAGAACAAATACAGAGATCCACAGCCAGACATGCAGAGAGCAAGAGACCTTGGAACACTCAGCTCTAAATGGGATGTCTCCATCAAATCTGTTCCCTGGGGGCTCAGGGAACCCTGTAGAAGCAGAGGGGGAAAGAGTGGAAGAGCTGGAGAAGACAGAGGACACCAGGAAAACAAGGTCCTCTAAATCAACATGATAACGCACTCATGAACTCACAGAGACTGAGGCAGCATGCACACGGCCTGCTGGGTCAGCACCAGTGGGGTTCTAATGGAAACATATCCCATCCCCATCCAAGGGGCTGTCTCCTACTTATAACCACATGCAAAGGAAAGTTTAGTTTTCCCCAAGGGAGACTCACTGGGGAGGCAAACTATTCTTAAGGGCAGGATGCATGCCCAGCAGTAGATGCCAACAGGAAACCAGTTAAGTGGAATTTAAGAAGGCTCATTGTTTGATAATGCCATGTAAGGGCTTTTCCTTTTTATTAAAAAATTATCTTATAATATTTTAGCTTTATTTTTTTCATATTTTTCTTCTCTTTTACCTTACAGGTACTTTTGTGCATATCACGACTTCTGGCTTAGTTTTCAAGTGTACAAATGAAGGGGTCTCTGCTTCTTGTGCCTTCACTTTGGGTTTTGCTTGTTTTGTACTAGTCCAATGTTAGTTTTTGTTTTATAGCATTATATTTTGTTTTATTCCTTGAAAGCCTCCCTGTTTTTAATGAGAGAAAGGGGGTGGAAAGAGACAGAAAGATGAGAGGAAAGGCAGGGAGACACTGGGGGGAGCACAGTGAAGGAAGCCGTAATCATAATATATTATGTGACAAAAAAAATCTGTTTTCAATAAAGGGGTGGGAGAATAAGGGGAAAAGACAAAACAAAACAAAAAACCATCAAATTGTTTGAATTACTAAAAAAAGCACAGAAAATAATTTAAAATAGAAAAGCAATAAATAAAACAAAGCTGGTTTAGCATCACAGGCACAGAAAGATTTTAGAATTATTTATTGCTTTCTGTTCTCCACATCAGGACTGAATTGTGATTTTCCAGGTTTTTCATTAATTTAAAAAATTCTGAAATAAACGCATTGCTGTGTGCACGTGCAAATTGCACCTGTAGCTTCTTTCTGGTCACCTAAAAATAGGCTAACATAAGACTTCTGATTGGAGGGTGCTGGGGAGATGGCTTAGTGGTCAAGAGCACTGGCTGCTTTTCCAGAGGACCCTGGTACAATTCCCAGCACCCACATGGTAGCTGACAACCATCTGTTCCAGGGGATGCGTCCTCCTCACACAGACATACATGGAAGCAAACCACCAATAAAAAATAAATATAAATATATTTATATAAATGCATGTAATATATATAAATATAAAAATAAATTATAAAAAATCTGATTGGACCCTTTGCTATGGCAGTATTTGTTGAAATAGGAGCAGCGGGGCTGTGTCCCGCCACCCAGCCGCCTGCACGGCTAGCTTTATACCCAAAATAATTACATGGAAACTGTATTCTTTTAAACAGTGCCTGGCCCATTAGTTCCAGCCTCTTATTGGCTAGCTCTTACATATTGACCTAACCCATTTCTAATAATCTGTGTAGCTCACGAGCTGGCTTACCAGGAATGATCTTAACCTGCGTCTGCCTGGAGTGGGAGAATCATGGCGACTCCTTGACTCAGCTTCTTTCTCCCAGCATTCTGTTCTGTTTATTCCGCCTACCAAATTTTATGTCCTATTAAAGGGCCAAGGCAGTTTCTTTATTACTTAACCAATGAAACAACAGATAGAAAGATGACCCTCCTCCATCAAGTATTGGTGCAAGATGCATGCAGGGGTCCCCACTAGTAGACTGAGATTCTTACAACAAAAAGTTGCCATGACTGCCAAAGGCTCACAAAATTGTACAAAAACTTAAAGCTAATAATCTTCAGCGCCTTCCACCTCCTGATCCTGCCACAGAAAGATGCTTCAAGAAGGAAACGAGCTGCCTCTCCTGAGGCGCTGCCTCCTCTCCTGAGGCGTTTCTCAGCAGCCTGGTGTCTAGAAACGTGGCTCTCGAGGGTCACTGTGCTTCCCATTGCTGGTCTCATCTGATTTAAACTATTGGATTCACTTATAGAAGCCAGGCTTTTAGAACAGATGCAGGGGCATAAGGCTGAATGGAAGAGCCAGTTCAGGTGATCCTTCCTCACTTTCCCTGGAAGCCCTTCCTCACACTTGGTGATGCATGCATGTCTGTGGTGACTTCCCTAGATACTTTCCTGAAAAAATTCCATCGGATGGATGAACACCAGTGATACAACACTGGCCCTCACCTGATACTACTTTCAGGTAACAAGCTTGCCCATTAGAATAGCCTTGAGTTAATGATGATGAGGAAGGAGAAAAGACCCTACACAAGAATTTTTAGAGCAATTTAAGAAAACAGTTCTGTGACCCTAGCTACTTTATTTGGTAATGCAGTCAAAATTTAAAAGCTCACTCCCGCTGGTCCAAAGATGACCACAACAAAGACAGAGGACTCTGATCAATTATGGGAGAACTCCCTAAGCTGTTCCTTGACCTGACACAGGGTCAGGCTTTGACAATGCTTGTCCAGAATGGGATATTGCCTGGCATGTCAAGACATTAATGGAAGCTCACTATTACAGGATTGTACCGCCACACTCAAGTAAGAGTCAAAATATTCTAAAGAGAACACACCACAACAGACAGATTTGAGAGGAGAAAAACTGCAGGGCCATCTACTTTTCAGGGTGGTTAAAATTATTAAAGTCATTGAGTATGGGAAGGGGATAAGGAGGTAATGTCCCCTGCCACTCCACAAGGCCACACTGTACTTCTCTGACACGGTATTTGCATGCCGGGAAATCATGGTTGGCTTCCTCTAAGTCCTTCCACTCCTCCTGTACTTCCAGTTTCTTCACTGACCAGCTGCCTCTCATCAGGAGACGGCTTGGGTCAGGCCATTCTCTGGTCCCTTTTCTCACTCTGCGGTTTCCTAAAAACAAGCATGGTGCCACTGTATTCAAGACTCCCATTTCTTTTCCCAGAGATGGTTTATAGACCCAGCTCTCGCTGCCCAGGTCTTTGAGTTTTAACACAGAAAGAAGGGATGTCTAAGGCATGTGGTTTCCCTCAATGTCCTGCCACACTAGACACTTCTCACGCGTGTTCGTGTGCCTCTCAAAGGGCAAGGCTGTTCACCAGTCTTCCAACTCCAGGGTCGTGTCCAACAGACCTCAATGAACCTCACTGACTGACTTCACATGTCTGAGGAGAGAGGCATGGGGGTGCTCTCGCCTGGATCCCAACAACGAGGTTGCTTGGTATCCAGTATGTTCTCAGCCTCCTCATACAGATGGGAATGTGAATATGAGTTGGGGCTAGAATTACTCTTAATGTCTCGAAAGGTACAATGTGAACTTAAGGGAAAGCAGTTTAACTCACTAACTTGGTGCTGGATCCCGAGCCGCATCTGTCTTGCTTTAATCTCACCTCTCAGAGCTCACATTTGGAAGCAGTGGAGGAAGAGCAAAATGGACCATGGAAGAATGAAGTTCAGGTCTGTGGTGTTTCCAAAAGCATGTTATAAAGCACGATCACTTAGCTCTGTTGGCCATGACCCACCAGCACCAGCCCTTCCATGGTCATTCTTGCTCGGAATACTGTTCTGACATCCAGGTAGTCTTCATTGCTGGATACCACAGACGTTCCAATTCTTTTCTTGTCCCCAGAATCCCTTGGCAGACCGCCGTAGCACAAAGGACGTGTTGCCATTACTAAAGGTCCCTTGGTACCTCTTGTAGCACATTCCTGTTGCCATCGATGACTCTGGCATAATAAGAAAATGCAGAGCACAACTAAAAGACTGGTTAGTAACGATCACCTAGATCTGGTTTACAAATCGCTTTCACATATAATATCACGGTCAAAACACTTTGAGCCATATCAGAAACCAATTCAAGCTAACTATAGAAAAAAAACTTATCATTATGATGATGAAGTGTGGATGCCAGGATATTTCACTGAACCTTGAGACAAAAATAAAAGTGAGCCTTTGAAGTTGAAGCACCTCTTCCCTTTATCAGTTATCTCTTATTTACTTACATTTTTAACCAGAGACCTGTATTCTTTCAGGCTCAACTGCATGGTTAGAAAAGCACAACCAAGGCCTTCTGAATTTGCCTCCCCTGTTTGTAAAAGAACAGCCAGTTAAAACTGAAATTTCTAAGTGTTTAGGGCCCTCCTTGGTCAAGATCTCAGGCCTGGCTATTTCAACTGGGATTGGGAGATCAGGCTGTGTTGAGCAGACAGAGCTGCAGGAGACCAGCCAGTGAGACTATGTGGGCAGGCTTAAACTGAGGAGCCCTTGGAAAGGGTCCAGGAGAAGTAGCCTAGTTGCCCAAATAACTACTTGGTGTTTATTTGATTGTCTGCCCTGCCCACTAACATGTTTATTAGTTATTATGTTTATATATTAGTTTATATGTTTATATTCTCATCTTGCAGAAGAGATTGGCTTTCAGGATGATTACAGTAGAACAAAGAGACAACCAAAAGTGGAATCAAGGTCTTGGCGTCTTCATTAGCCCTTATGAGCCTTGCCCTTGAGTATGATGAAAAGGGGGAGAAGACTAGAAAAGAAAAACTAAACCCAAACAAACAAACAAAACCCATCATGGCTCCTACCCCGTCTTTGGAAGGTTTTAGATTTAGTTGGATTTATAAAATAGACCCTCAAGAAATAGTTTGATAACATTTTGGAAAGCAATATGAAGATACCACAAAAGGGGAAATAGTAAAAATTATGTCAAGGCAAGTGCAGCCATTAGAAAGCATGAATTTGGGTTCTTGTTCAGAAGGAATTCATGGGAAAACTTTAGGAAGAATGTTTCAGATATAAGAAATAAAAGAGCCGGGCGGTGGTGGCGCACGCTTTTAATGCCAGCACTCGGGAGGCAGAGGCAGGCGGATCTCTGTGAGTTTGAGGCCAGCCTGGTCTAGAAGAGCTAGTTCCAGGACAGGAACCAAAAGCTACAGAGAAACCCTGTCTCAAAAAATCAAAAAAAAAGAAAAGAAAAAAATAAAAGAACCAAAAGTCCCCAGCAACAATTTTCCATATCAGTACCGCAGATCTGACTCATTCACTACCTAAATAGTTGACAAAAAGCAAGACAGACATTTTCTATTTTAAAGAAATAAAGAAGGATGCAAGTTGAACTAGAGAGTCCTAAAGTTCCAGGTTTGTAGGCAGATACCAAGCCCAGCTCACAAGCTTCCCATCTCCCCCTGCAGAGGTTTGACTCCTTAGACTCACTTTGCTTCCTGAGGCAAACCCTCTCCCAAAGGGCTGCTGATACCTCTGGTTTAATATAGTCCAACGCTTTCTCAGATTACCCCTTAATAGGATTCCTTTTGATTTTGCATCATTGTACCTAAGATTAAGAAATTGCTTCTCCTAAGAAATAATTCTGCCTGTTATTTCAAAAAATGGCATCCAGGTCTAAACAAGATGAAGTGTAGTCCAGCAGAGCTTGGGTGACTTATTGGGAATTTGGTTTCCATCTCAAGCATACTGTTGTGTGTTCAGCAGTTGGACCACTGCCTAAAACTCGGGAAGACTCTCTGACCTGGAGGAATGAGCCTGTAAAGGAGGAGCAAGATGGGAGGTGATCGCCTTGAGGAGTGAGCCCCTGAATTTGACCCACAGCATCAGTGGGGAGAGAATAACAGATGAATGGGTTTTAAACTGTGAGATTATAAAGAATTTTTAAAGATGTGACTGTAGAAAAAAGTGAGGTCCAAAAATGGAGTCCTGGGGACACTGATGGTGGAAAGAGGGGGTCCTGGTTAGAGAGGCCAAGAAGAGCCAGTGATGGGGGGAAAAAAAGGAACAGGCCTGTCTCCATCCTCAGAGCACATTGGGTGTACTGTGCCAGTGAATTCTTACTATTATCTGATCAACAGGTCAATTGATTGATTGATTTATCAGTTTTATAACTCCAGCCCATGACATGCATCAGGGACTGTGATGGACTATAAGAAGCAGCTACAGAAACCCAGGTCCTGTCTTCTACCTCCATTACAACCAGAGCTGGCCAGGCTTTTATTTGTTTGTTTGTTGTTTTGTTGCTGCTGTTATTGTTTGGTTTTGGCTTGGGTTTTTTTTTTGTGGTTTTTTTTTTTTTTTTTGGCTGCTGTCATCTTGTAGAGCAAGCGACGAGGCATTTGTGGTCTTTCTCTTAAATGAGACCTACGTGCGACAGAAATTAAGTCATAGGAAGGTGGGAAGAAATACTAACAACTGGTTGTGAGGTGTGGAGGGCACAGTATCCAGCGAGCGTTTCCCTCACCAGCTAAGGTATATTCTAGCAGAGAGGAGACAACACTTCTCTCAATCCCTGGGAACTCAGGAGGGTTCCCTGGTCTAAGGCATCCACAGAGATACATTCCAAGGGAGTTTCTTGCAGTATTACACTGAAAAAAATCAAAAGCCCTGCATGGGTTGACCAATAATTGTCAACAAAAAATGATGGCCACTGTCCATCAAGCTAACTCTCGGTGTATATCCCTTCACTTAACCCTCCCAACAGCCTCAAGGTAGGTATCTTTAGGCTCTCAACAAATCCTTACGGAAATAGTACCAGGCCTAAGACTCAGAACCGTGAACTTGCCCAAGCTCGCCTGCTGAGTGATAGAACTGTGTTAAGTGTGAGCTGCCTGGATGTCAACACCAGTGTTCTTAATCACAGTGTTTTGGTTAACTCACTGGATCTTAATGCTGCACGTAGTAGAGGCTTTGTGTGCCCCACCCAACACCTGCTGCAGCCACGGCTGCCAGGAGCGAGGCAACCGATGGCTCACAGCTGTTCCCCTGGACTGTCCTCCCAGCCAAACAGATCTGCCCTGCCAAGGCTACTTCCTTTTCTTGGGGGAAACTTAGGACCAGTAAGTGAGCAGTGCAAAGGCATGGGTCTAGTTCCTTGTCTCAGCTAATGTGACCTCCAGCGTCCCAGCGTAACCCTCATTCTGCCTGATCGGACCTTTCTTATTCCCTGTGAAATTCTCTCCCAATTCAAATGTTCCTCCAAAGAAGTGTGGCCTAGGGAGCCCACAAGGCCATGGCATCTGCATCCTCTTCTGCAGCTCCTTCTGCTCATCTAATAACTAAGAAATGTGCACTGAGCTCCAGGCACATGTGACTTCAGCTTTGGAGTATCGTCTGTTTGGATCACTTGTCCAATTTCTATTGGGCTGTCTTGTTATAGATAGCATAGGTAGTAATCTTGTATTGGCTATAGGTGTTCTTTTAGGCTATGTCTTGTCTTTTAGCTATTTGGTACCTTTTTTTCTTTAACCTAAGTCTCTACTCTTGGCATGCTAGGCGTGTCTCCTTTATTGCTACAGTTCTCAGCCTGGGGGTGGGGGTCTCGACCCCTTTGGAAGACCCCTGGAAAACACAGAGGTTTACAGTAGCAAAATTACAGTTATGAAATGACAATGAAAATAACTTAATGGTTGGGGAATCACAACAACATGAGGGTCGCAGCATTAGGAAGGTTGATAACCACTGCGCGCTCTCTCTCTCTCTCTCTCTCTCTCTCTCTCTCTCTCTCTCTCTCTCTGTGTGTGTGTGTGTGTGTGTGTGTGTGTGTGTGTGTGTGTGTGTATCTCTTTGTGTGTATCTGGATGTGCTTATAGTTCATGAGTCTTCTATACCAAAAAGACTATGTAAATTAAAGCAATAATGAGCTCCAGTTTCACTCTGATTATACTAGCAAATGTTTAAAATTTTGTTAACCACAAGTACAAGTGAGTGTGGAAAAGCAAGAGCCTCTCTGCCATGGATACAAATGCATACAATTAGCAGAGAACTGTGTCAAAGGCTGAGGAGGCTGAAGATGGCTGTGCACGGCACCCTTGGGACTCCGCCCTTAGCTATCAGCCCTTCAGGAGCTCTCAGCTTGAAGAAGCAAGCACAATGCTCAGGAAAATGCTAAACCATTTCTCCAGCTCCATTCCCAGCCCTGCTTTCGAGGCCTTCCCTCCCTTCTTCCTTCGAGTCCAGGTAGGCTCCACCAAACCCTGGAGTGCCGCCACCTTTCCTCCTCCCGCCATGCCCTCCTGTCAACTGCAGAGGCCTAGAAACATTCTCTGTCGGAAATCCCCAGCGGACACAATGGACTGAGTCTCAGGTGGCTTTCCCTCTCACTCATGTCTCCAGGCTCCCAGCATAGTAGCTGCCCGCTTGAAGGGGCCTCCGGTCTCTCTGCTGGGGGTCTCAGCCAAACACTGCAGCAGACACACCATTTCTCCTTCCTGGGGACCCTCTCAGCCCCACCTTCTTTCTAGCCTGTGCTCATTCCTTCCTGCCAATACCTGATACCTACAAACACTTTCAATGTGGGACTCCCAGTGGCCACCCCTGGCAGGGTCTGAGCTAGGTGAATCAACTATTCTTCCTGCCCTGCATTACTGTCTCTCCATTCGAACCCTCGGCCTAGTAACAATGTGCTCCAGGTGCCCTTCCTCCTACCTCAGCTTCAGTCACTCAGACTCCATGTCTTGGTTCAGACCCAAGGTCCCCCTAGTCCTTTCATCCATGCCTCTCTAGATAATTATTCCCCTTACTACAACATACTTGCAAGATCCCCTTTTCCCACGACGCCTCTAATTCCTGGTGGACTCCATCTTTAGGTGTAAACAGGATCCTCTTAGGTCCTTCCTAGATCCACTCTCAGCCTTCCTCCTAGCCTGCCTCTATTCCTTTCTGACCTACCTATACTCCCACAGAAGCACTTCCTAGCAGGCTACCAAACTTTCCTAAGAGTCAGAGAGGCCAGCAGTAATGAAGGAGCACCCACACAAAGACAAGACCATATGTCAACTCCAGATTCCTAGACACTGAATCAATAACAGCAAGACAATATTACTCCAGCAGAAACCAGTAATCTTATTACAGTAGGCCTGGAGAAAAGGCATACAGCTATAGGGCAAGGCAAGGACTTCAAAATAGCCTTTGTGAACATGTTCAATGACCTTAGAGAGGATATGAATGAAGTCTATGGTAACTAATAATAATAATAATGAAATGAGGTGATAAAAACAATTCATGGCATTCAAGTAGAATTTAATAAAGGAATAGAATCACTAAATCCAAACTGATATAAAACTGAAAATAAAAACTTTAGGAAGTCAAACAAAAACAAAGGTAAGCCTCACCAGCATGGTAGAAGCCATGGAAGAAAGAATCTCGGGTATTGAAGACATGACAGAAGAAATGGATGACTAGGTAAAAAAATGTGTTTAAAAAATCCTGGCATGAAGCGTCCAAGAAATCAGGAACACTATAAAAGGCAAAATCCACAAATAGTAGGAAAAGAAAAAGAAGAAGAAGAAGAAGAAGAAGAAGAAGAAGAAGAAGAAGAAGAAGAAGAAGAAGAAGAAGAAGAAGAAGCCCAATTCAAAGGCCAAAAAAAAATGTTTTCTGCAAAATCCCTAATCTAAAGAATGAGGTGCCTATGAAGATAAAAGAAGCATACAAAACACCAAATAGAAAGGATCAAAAGAAGAAATTCCCTGTGAGACATAATAATCAAACCACTAAATATACATGTGGTAGTTTGAATGTAACTGGCCCCCATAACTTCATAGGGAGTGGCACTATTAGGAGGCATGGGCTTTGTTTGAGTGGGTGTGGCCTTGTTGAAGGAAGTATGTCGGTGTGGGGGTGGGCTTTGAGGGCTCCTTCATTCAAGATATGCTCAGTGTGATACATGGTTCACTTTCTGCTGCTTGTGAATCAAAATATAGAATTCTCAGCTCCTTTTCCAGCACCATGTCTGCCTGTGCACCACCATGCCCCACCATGATGATAATGGAATAAACCTCTCAACTGTAAGACATCCTAATTAAGTGTTTTCCTTTATAAAAGTTGCTGTGGTCATGGCTCTCTTCATAGCAATAAAAACCTTAACTAAAACAGTAAAGAACAACAACAAAAAAAATTATAAAGCCTCTGAGAGAAAAAGACTATGCAACAAAGGCAGGCCCATTATAATAGCACCTGACTTCTCGATGGAGACTATAACAGCAAGAAGGATCTAGACAACTATTCTACAAGTTCTAATATGCAAATTCTAAGAGACCACAGATACCAGCCCAGACTACTATACCCAGCAAAACTATCAACCACAATAGACAAAGAAAAAAAAATGTGTTAAAATCAAATTTAATCAGTATCTAACTACAAATTCACCTCTATAGAAGGTGCTAAAAGGAAATCTTCAAACAGAAGGAATAAATAAACCCAGATATGCAAATAAAAGTGGAGAACCTACACCAGAACAACAAAATATCAACAATATATAGGGGAGGGAAGGATCTCCTAAGGAAGAAGAAATAGACGAGATGGTTATTAAAAGACATGGGGTGGAGACTGGAATGGAAGGAAGGGAATATGGGAGAGACAGATAACACTAAGGGCCATTTGAGGAGCTGTATAGAAACCTACTGCTGTAAGCTTCTTAAAATATATACACATTTGAAATCACTCAATATAATAGAGGTTGGAGAGACAAAGTCCCAACAAGACATCTCTTGGTACCAACTGAAGCCTCCATTGCCAGGACTTACCTGCTAGATAAAGGACTCCATGGAAACCCACAAATAACTCAGACCATGACTATTGGTTGTTCTTCACAAACTGAAGGCAAGGCCCTATTGCTGAAGACAGTACCTACACATGTCATTGAACACAGAGAAGTTGAGCTGGTTCTTAATTTGAGCCTTCACCTATACTGACTAGTGTTCATGGCACTGCAAGGTACTCTACATACTACCAGAGGGCAGGTAAATACCAACCAAGCTACAAACCCTTCAGTCTGCAGTGGCGACCTGTCTTCATGATATGTCAACACAATAGTGGCACCAATGTTTTAAGAGTAAGCAATCACCACGTGATTGGACTTAAGGCCCACTCCATGAGATGGAACCCATCCCTGACACTACTCTGGTAGCCAAGGACCTGAGACTAGATAGTTTGTTGGCTTAGGGGACAAACAATCACTGTGTTCTGCTAAAGAAATGTAGCTATAAAATGACTCCTAATGACATTCTGCTATATTCATAGTTCAATGTCTTGCTCGGTCATCATCAGAACAGCTTCTTCCTGCAGTAGAGGGGAATGAACAGTGACCCACATCCAGACAGTGTGCAGAAAGTGAGAGACCTTGGAACACTCAGTGAGAGACCTTGGAACACTCAGTGATAAACAAGATGTCTTCATCAAGTCCCCTCAGGGATCCCCTTAGGGAATTGTGTAGAAGAGGAGGGTGAATGATTGTAAGTGCCTGAGGGTAGGGATAGCCTCAAGAAAACAGTGTCTTTCAGAAACGGCAAGACTGGTGAACATAGGAACCCACGGAGACTGTAGTAATGTGCACGGGCCGACACAAGTCCAAGCCAGATGGGTGCCAGTGCTGAGAGGGGAAGTGGACAGGAACCTCCATCCCTAACCAGAAGCTATCTCCAAGATCTCCAAGTGTTAACCACTCTCAAAGGAAAATTTAAGTTTCTTCCAACAGAATCTTCTGGATTCACAAACCACACTTAAAAAGCCAGGCTCCGTGCCCAGCGATAGATGACCACCACAAAGTGAACTCAGTGACATTTGGGAGATGCTTTGTCTCATAATGCTTTGTTTGGGCATTTATTACTTTCTGAGTGTTCTGGTTATATATTATGGTTTCTGATTTTACATTTTAACAGATGTTTTGTGTGTGCATGTGTGTGTTTCTCTGTGTGTATGTGTTTCTTGTATTCTTTTTTTCTGTTTGCTGGTTGATTTGTTATATTCTGGTTTGATTTCTTTAAATATACCTGTTTTAATATGCCGCTAAAGAGAGAGAGAGAAAGAAGGCATGGATGGGCAGGGAAGGGGGGAGGATCTGGGCAGAGATAAGGGAAAGGAAACCTTAATATATTGTGTTTTCATAATATACTGTATTTTTAATATTTTACTTAGAAAATATTGTCAATAGTAAAGAAAATACTAAGGGAAAGCAGGCTTGCCCTTAGAATAGCCAACACAGTAAATGGAGAAGTTGAGAATTGGCTACATCTATGTTGTCATCCCTGGCTCCACCCCGTACACAAGGGCCTCAGACACATGTGTAGTCACCCGTTTATTATTTATTATGCCAGGCTTCACACAGCCCTCTGGGGAATGACGAGAAAAGTGGCCCTCACGGGGAATATCCATGCCCTGGTTCAATTTACAATCCCCCCACTTACTACGTACTCATGAATGCACAGAGTTGCAGTCATAGTCAGTAGAAACTATACTTTAGTTGTTAAATTTTCTTTCTTTTTCCAAGTTGGTGACATCTGGTATGGTGTTTTCTTCTAGAGCTGGGCATTAAGTGTCACAGAGCTTCAGCTCCCAATCAACCGCCTATTCCAAGGGGAAAACAACATGGTGTCTTGTATTCAACACATTGTATGATATTCAATACTTTATTAGATACATATAATACATATATAAAATACACTTTGTGTTAGGTCCTTTTGCCCCCAAAGAACTCTCTAGTAGAGTGTTCTGAGTATATTTAAGTTGGTCTAGGCTATTAAGAAGGTGTATTAAATGCATTTTTAACTTAGAATATTTTCAATTTAGAATGAATTTACAGAGACCATTATCAGGTTAGAAACAGTGTCCCACTGGTTCTGCTTCTCTGGGGAAATCTAACTACCGCCAGACCACAAGCAAAATAGTATGCACTAAAAGTAGGAACCAGATTGCTCAGGTCTAAGGGTGGAATCAATCTCCAGTCAATACAGGGCCAAATTCAGAGACTGTCTGACTCTTCTATTCCCATTCGGGTCACGGGGGCCTGGAGTGCACCTCTCTGGTATGTAGTGGGTACTCGCTCGGCCCACATTTTGTGGAGTTCCATGATCATCGTCACGCCGCTGCAGCGCTGGCTGCTATGCTGGTGGGTAGGTATGGAGAGGGCAAAGATTCCAGGCTCCTGCAATTTGTTAAACATTAATCCTGTTATATATGCCAAGGAGAAAGAATAGCTGTTGAACATTCACTCAGTAACCGCCTTGGATGGCAAAGGATAGTTACCTCCTTGTGGTGCTAGTGTGCAACCACCAGCTTCTCCTCCGCTGGGTGCCTCGTCCCCTGGGGGAATCCCTGACCACCTTCACTAGCAGCTTCCTCTGCTTGGACATACAGCCTGTAGCAGCCTAAACCTACATTCCTGTGAGCCTATACCACAGAAGCTGGACATGGAGCTAGTTAGACACAAGTTACCAACAAAAACAACCGGAGAATTTTGCCAACTAAAAACCTGGCAGGGATAGCAGTAATAACAGTCCTTTTTCTGCTTTAATCCAATGCTTAGACTTGAGCCTGAGACTTATACTTAAAAAGAGCTTTTTTCTGTCTTGCAATATGTTTTGCTAAAAGAAAAAAAATTAATGACTTTTTAAGCATACATGAAAAATAAACTTCTCAAGAGTTATTGAGAGCTCGAAATACTAAAATTCCAAGGCCTCTGTACTGATGAAATAGAATTATTTTTCCCATCACCCTTCAAGCCTGCACTGCAAGAAAAAGATACAGTATCTTACATTGTGAAGCTATGAGAACTTTGTTGGCAAGGATTCTTTGATGCAGATAATTCCACAACATAAATCAAGGCTTGTTAAACACACAAGAAACGGAAAGGCAATACAAGTCATTTTACAATTTGCTAGACACAGTAGTAAGAAAAACAGGAAGTGGGTGTTTATTAGCAGTCCCGAATATACCAGCCAAAATACAACTCCCCACGGAGTCGGAGGTATTCAAAATAGAGCAGAGAACAGAATTCCTGAGATTATAAAAGGGTAATTAATCACAAGCAGTATTCACAGATCAGTGATTTGGAAACTACCTTTTTACTGAAGATCTGGATCAAGAGTAAACTTCAAAGCAAAATGCACAGATCTCAGATTCACTGCATCTGGTCGATAAACCCTCCCAAAATGTCCCTTTAAACCCATCTGACAGTCCATCTTTATTACATAATAACTGTGTGTGCAATGCATTAAATAGCCATCTTTTACTTGACTTGGCGAGCACATAAATGCCTCCCCACATCAGCCATTGGCATTAGAAACACTGCCTCTCTTGCTGCTATTTAGTACCTAGAATTCATAATTAGGTATATTTGTCTAAGGGTGTTTCATAGAAACATGTGGTCTAACACCAGAAAACCATGTTCACAAACTACCTGGACATCTCCTATAACCTGATGGTATTAAAACTCTTTTATTTAGTGAGCCCCTTAAATATATACCCCAACTATTCTGGTTTGGAACTTAGGGTCTTAATGTTTTAATAGCAATGGTTTGAAATATATACCTAGAGAGATGAATGGCTCTGAGGTTCAGAGCACTTGCTGTTCCTGCAGAAGACCTACATGACAGCTCACATGTAGGAGAGCTCACTGCTTGCTAACTGCAGTTCAGGGGATCCAGTGCCCTCTTCTGGCCTCCAAAGGCACCAGCCACGCATATGGTATGCATTTATATAGGCAGATAAACACACTCATACTCATAAGGTAAAAATAAATAAATAATTAAAAATACATATCTAGCCGGGCAGTGGTAGCACACACCTTTAATCACAGGACTGGAGAGACAGGCAGATCTCTGTGAGTTTGAGGTCAGCCTGGTCTACAGAGTTCCAGGACAGCTAGGACTGTTTCACAGAGAAACCCTGTCTCAAAAAAAAAAATATCTAAAATATATGATGCATGAATTTCATATAATTTTCATGATTAATGTAAAGGAGTTAAATGCAAATGTTTATTGAATTTCAAGAACTATTTACTTCTACCTGGTGAAGTTGTGGAATCAGATGATTTGGAGTCTTAAGAACTCAGGAATTCCTAGGGATAAAACGACTTGGAAAAGCATGTCTTGGTTTTCCCTTATGAACTAAAGAAATCAGAGCTTTGTTCCTGAGGCCCCAAGTACTTACCAGGATGAATCAAATGACCTAACTGTTTGTGTGGCATCATAAGGTCCTCTGACTGAAACCACTTAGGACAGCCAACAATTCAATGCATTAAATTATTTGTCCCTGCCAATAGAAGTAATGGGAAGGGATGCTCATGGTGGATTGGAAAGCCAATCTTGCATCTCACGTAAATGTGTGTGGTCCTACGAGTTTAGACTAAAGAAGAGAAGGAGGCCGGGTCCTTGAAAGCAGCTCACCACAGGAAGGGAAATTCATGACAGAAATGACAAATTAGCTTGCAAGCTCCAAACTGAAGAAGACCCTGACTTTTTCCTTCCCTAATATCTGAAGACCAATCTCACAAGAAAAAAAAAAAGGCTAGCTAGCTGTCAATTGGCCTTCCTGTCTGGGACTAGCCAGCATGCAGAGACAAAGGGGAAGAGAAGAGAGGAGGAGGAAGGAAAAGGAGAGGACTGTGCTGGCCCTCATCCTCCCTTCTCTGCTCCGAGGATCAACAGGTGGTGGTGTTGACACAAACGGTCTCCTCCTCCAGGGTGAATGGGAGGACGCAGAGCTTCCCCTGTGACTAAGTCGGGGACAACGGGATGTGGCAGAAGCAATGGCTTCTGCTGCTGGACTGGCTCTGAAACACACCAATCAGTTCTCCTTCTTGCTTCCCAGCGGAGGACCTCGGGGAGACCCCAGGAGACAGTGGAGTCCACCAGGATGAAGGAAAGTTCTGTAGAAGACCTCTCCTGTGCACCCGGTGGACTGCCTGAAAGGGGAAAGGCTTTTCATGTGCCAACCCACTGAAACTGGGGGAGAGGCTGTCGGCTACACCATCGTGTGCCCTGTCGTGTCTCGTACACACTAGACAAGACAGAGGCCTTCAGATCGGTCTATTCGGCCAATCAGCTCTGGCTTCTGAAGCATCTGGGGAAGTTGGGGAGAAAAGTCTTTCTTGTTCCTCCCTTATTTTCCTGGCAAACCAAGTTTCCTGCTGACCAGCTCAGCCAGTGGTGGCAGCCAGAGCCATGGCTTCCTCTTGGAACTTCTAAAATACAGAAGGTCACAGATGTTTTGTGCAGGTCACACCCTGAAAATTAGCTCTGCATTGGCGTGGAGGAGGGTGCAAAGTCTGTTTTTACTTGGTTTTAGGTTATTATTGTTATTATTACTATTAATTGGTGCTGCCGCTGTTGTTTTTCTTTTTCTTCTTTTCCTTCCTCCTCTTTTTCTTCTTCTCCTCAGAGTGGTATTGAGCTCCAGTTCTCCGGTGATCGCAAAAACTTCATCAAATATACTGCTTCCAAAGGCAGCAAGCCAAACCCAGGGTCTACTCGAACTGTTGCCCTTTGTAGACACTCTAGCTGCTCCTCATGCTGATCACCATGCAGAAACACTTGTCTTGTAACTGCGATGAATTAAGCAGAAGTAGCAACCCTGAAGATATTCTAGGGCTTGGAACAAAGGCAGGCGCCCCCAGGAACCTGCTCTGAGAAAGCTATAGCGGGCAGGAAAATGTCCCCAATGAAGCATTAGAGTACACACAGCACCTGACATTTCCTGTCAAAATGATCCAAGCCAAAAAAGGAGTTCATGCATATGGACTGAAAACAATATTTTCTGAAAAAAATATTTTTGAAACTATTTTTCTTAAAGGAATATAGCCTATGTGTGTTTAATCATACTAAAGCTACCAACCACACAAGGCTGTGGGGCTCTAAGTCTTTACCACAGCATGCTGGTATGGTCCTCACAGGGTTCTGAAAATGAAAATTGTGAGAGCAGTGTTTTATAAATGAGACTTTATTTATTTGGTTAAAGTGATTTCACACAAAGATTTCAAATTTCTGGTCCCTCTTATAAGACCAAAAGATTAAGAAATGTGGACCCACAGGTATATGAACTTGAGTCTCCCTGTCTGTAATAACCCGAGGGATGTTGCCTGCTGTAAGCCCATTGTGACCACTTCGCTTGCTTAACTATTACCTGCCTGTCTTAAAGGGTACTGGACGACTCCTTCAGCAATAAGTGTATCAATCTGTGCACGTTCATTGTGCGTGACTTTCTAAGTCTGAATTGCCCCTTCCTGAGAAGAGAGCAGCATTTGGAAGCACTGAATCTCAGATATAGCGACAGAGTCCAGCTGACATTTTGTTGTTGTTTTAACTAAATTTTGATGCTATTAGGAGCAAATGAGAAGTACGTGTGTGGAGGCAGGAAAAGACCCTCTTTAGTTTTGAGTGGTTCTTTCTGCCGGACATTGGGAGGGATGGACAGAAGAGAGGAAGTTTTGCTGCCCTAGGTCACTGATGTAAACATCATGGCGGTCTAGTGGAGCTGACTTCATCAAGGGAAGGGACTGAACCTGCACCCAGTAACACTTGTAAGATGCCTGCGATCACCTCTGGGTTTGTGAGTGTGGCTGAGCAGTGTCACTGAGTGTCACCCCTTTAAGTCTGGGCAAAGGTTGGCTCCTGTCACTGTTGCTACGTGTCCGCTATTAAACATGCATCCAGCAAAAGCACATCTGCAAGGGGCACTGTGAGTTTGTGGCCCTGGCCTGGCCTCCATTGTCGTTGTCCCTGAATCTGAGACTGACAGTTTTAAAGTCTGTATTATTTTCTTCTTTTTTGTTTATCCTGTCTGCATCTTTGTCATCAAGTGGTCCTTATCATCTCAATACAGTGCATCAAGTGTGAGGATTCTTATTTGTTAATTGATAACCACTTTAGTACACAATACAGGAACAGGAACAGGTCAAGAATCCTGTTTTCTGGCCTCAGCTTGAACTATAACGACGCTGGGTAAATATCTTTCATAGAAATAATTGAAAAGCATGAAGGCCTAGCGGCCTGTTATAATGAGAAGGGCACTCATCTGGGGGCATGAAGAGTACTTCCTTTTCTCACTGGGAAATCTCAAGCACAAGAGCTAAAAGCTTCCATCCGTCCTCACATACCTCCACGGCACAGAATACTTCTGAGCTCTAATTGGCCCCTAACAGCATCAAAATTTAGTTAAAAGAAATGACAAAAAAACAAAAACCACCCAGAGTCTGTCCCTACATTTCAGAACTTGAAAGTCCAGAATCTTTTCTCTGTCAACTTCATCCAAGAAAAAACAAAAAGTAGAATTCATTTTCTTTGAAGAATATGAATACTATTCTCTCTGTGTGTGCTCTCACTTCGAATTATGTTTTTAGTAAGTGTGTACCTTCAAAACATATTAGAGTTTTTTGCTTTCATTGCGGTAGTTTACATAAAGTCTGGCTACAGGCAGAAGTGAACTAACGTGACCTCAGGCTCCATTGACAGATGCTTGCTTTGGTTCAATTGTTGTCTGGGAGGGACTGGGGGTTAAGTGTGACATAATGATATTAGTGAAAACAATAGCCATTTAGTTTATGGAGAGTCTTTCTTCCTGTGATTTCAAAGCAAACTTCAAGCCTACTGCATTGAAAGGAGTCAGCCCAAGACTTGGCAAGTCCAGCTTACAGAAGTCTTCATTCACCCACAGGGCGAGCACACGCTGTGGGGGCGCGGGGGCTGTGCAGTCAGCCATCAGTCTTGCTACGGCTTCCCAACCTGCATCTGCCCTGCTGACACTGGTCCCGTGTTCAGGGTTCTCTTCCTAGTCAAATCATCAGTTTATTTCCCAGGAAGCTTATCCTCTTTGGCCCAGCATTTCCAGCTTCCTCTTCAACAGTGGTTTATCTGAGTAATCTGGGTTTCAGCTCTATGACGCCTTCATCTTTTTGTTGTTGTTGTTGTTGTTGTTGGGCGGGGGTCTTCTTTTTTTTCTTTATTTTTTTAAGTAGAATTTTCCAAAAACGAATAACCAATTGGTAACACTTGTTGGAGATCAGAGGAGTCTATAGGGAAAGGGCAAACTGTTCACATGGCTCTTTCTGTTGTATAGCAAGGAGCCCAAAACTGGGAGATTCGTGTCTGGTAACGCTGAAGTTCACGCCTAGCAGAAACTTCCGGAACCACCTCCTTCCCAGTACAATTACCTCACTTCCCTAGAATGTCTGCTCATTTTTTCCCAGCATCCCTTCAATATGAACACCTCCCAGCCAAGTCAATTAAGGAAGAAAAAAAAAAGCAAAACAAAACTCATTTCCCATCTTTGAATGACTCCTGAGAGCCATCCCCTGCTAATGTTAAACACAGGAGAGCAGCAAGCTCGAAGCTTCAGACTGGGGAATGAGGAAGTAAGAGAGTAAGGGTTATCCATTAAGCACGGGTTTAGAAACCGGAGTGTCATGGCTACTTTGAGATGAAACTCATTTACACAAAGCAAAACAAAAATCTGCTTAATAAATCTAGGGAGAAAAGTGAAAGGCAGAGGAAACTGCAAAGAACAATGCCGGGGTCTTTGGGGATGTTCTGCCTGCCGTTCCGAGGAGTTGCGAAAGACCTAAGGGTATAAAGAACCCATGCATTTAAAGAATCTGCTGCTTTTGGGTCCAAGTGACCCTTCGGCAGAATCTGCAGATCTTGTCCACAGATGTGTCCCCATGAGCCACATGGAGCGGGCATTTTGGCTCCAATAGACAGCAAATGAAACACTCCCTTGGTGGCCCCTCTGTGGCTGACTTAGGAGCACACCCCCCTAATCATTTGGGAGAAGGCAACAAGTTTTCAGGAATTCTCCAAAATGTTAACCAGTTACACTTTTTAAAAAGAAAAAGAAGAAGAACTCAAGGTCCAATTGCTCACGAGATCCAACGGTTTCCCTTTTCACTTCTACACATTTCTCCTCACCAGTTCACACAAAGAAGAGTATTACAAATCATTACAAAGCCATCATGTTGTTAGATGCCACAGATTCTTTTGAAATCCCCACCTTCATAATGGCATAACCTATAGAAAGGCAGCAGTCGGAAGCCTTCCAGAGGCAAAAGCAGCACTGCACTTTTAATTATCTCTTGGTATTTCCTCTTTTCCCTTAAAAGGCTTAAGTAAGCTCACTGGCAATGAATTTGCCTGGTCTTTCCCAAAATTATTACTACAGCTTTTTAAAATTCAGTAACACAATTTCTGTCCCCAGCTAACTACCGTCCTTCTCCGTCTCATCCAAATTCAACCAGGAAAAAGGAGCGTGGCTCTGAACAAACCCTTGCACAACGGATTGAATTTCCTCTAAAAGCATGCAATTCCACATAGCCAGAAGCGGTTTCTAATCTTTATATATAGGAACTTACGAGGGAGAAAAAAGAAAAAAGAAAAAAAAATCAAAGCCCTGGATTAAGCGAGAAAAAAAATTGTAAACGAAGAACTCCAAGCCATTGCCCAGCTGACTGGGTAAAGCCCTGTAATGTTTCCCAAGCTAATCACAGGGAAGCGACGGAGAATATGGCTAGCAGGTCTTCCAGGTCATTATTTACTGAAATGCTACACTGAGTGGTTATTTCTTTTTAAATACTAATAGCCTAGAAAGCTGGCCCCATTTGGAAGAGGGTCAGCGCAGAGGCATCTGATTAGTGTCAGAAATGACTGCCTCTCTTCGCTAAAGGAATTCCCTAAAGGAGACATAATTCACAATGACAAATGTTGGCATTTTTAGAATTACAAACATCACCTACAACTTGACTTCAGGTTATGAACTCGTCGGATAAAGTTTGGGACTTGTTTAGCAGCTGGTCAATGAGTCACAGTTTTTTTTAAAAATCCAATTATGTGTGTGAAAAAATATAAAGAACTATATAACACAAATCTCTGGTGCTCAGAATACAAGGCCGTGGAAATGTCTGCACTACAGGCTGAAGTTGGACGTGTCGAGGGATGTGTTTTCTGAGCCAAGCCTTTCAGCTACACTTTCTCATATTTAATAAAATCTTTTAATAAAGGAGGGGAAAACGTCAGCTGGTAGTAAACAAAGGTTCCCCCCCCCTCATTCTAGTAACTAATATATCAGGCATATGGATTCAGTATTATGCTGCTTTTACTTTGGGGAGGCACAAAGGCACTGGGGTCTACTTCAAAATGATGAACTAACCATCAGTGTAGCCACAGGGCTGTGTCTGACCTGCCAATGAACATCCTTTTGCTTAAAGACACCAAATGCAAAATCTGTTAAAAGCCACCTGCTTCCGGGCTTACGATGAATTTATGTGCAGACTTTGGTGAACAGGAAAACCCTTGCAGCGCCTCTCCTGGAACTCCAGAGTTGTCTGGATGCCGGAACCCTTCATTTACGACACCCTAACTTTAAGGGAGCATGGTACTGTATATTAGAACATCTGCTACCTAACCTTGTTCTTCCAATGGGTGACTGTTTCGTATACTTTCTCATTCTGTGGAGACAATAAACTGTATATATTATGCTCTTTTTCCTTCCTAAAGAAAAAGTTTTAAATAATCAGAAAATATAAAATGCTATTTGCAAAGAAAACATCTAGAACTTCTAATTTTTTGCCTTTCTAAGAATTAATTAGACTGATAGAGACCGACTTTTTTGGTTTATCCGTCAGTTTTACATTTACTGTACCATTGTAAAAACTATTTTAGTAATTTTTTTTAACCAGAAAGTGATGTGGAAACTGAAAGACTGTTCTAACCATTCAGTGTCAGCAACAATACCAACAGGGAAACTTAAATTCCTAAGCTCAAGGTGGTCCTGCAAGTGCAATGAGAAACAGAGAAATCCCGAACCTCAAACTTGTTCTCAGCGGTGCGTTTTCTTGATGCCAAAATACCCGTATGATTTTGCCTTTTCCCATTGTATATTGGGAGACAATGAATTCTGAAGTTATCCTGTTAGTCTCAGACCTCACCACAGAAGAGGGGAGTGCTTGTCTACTTAGATTTCGGAGGACACCCATGTCCTTCTTCATGTCATACCAAAGCTAAGGTCTGTGCCGTAAGCCAGAGCTGACCAGAGACCAAAGCTTAGGCCACTCGCAACAAAAACAGAGGAGGAAGTCCAAAGGACCCAAGAAGGGAAGGAAAGGACTAGGAGAGAAGGATCGGTCTGAGATACGACACTTCATCCCAATTGGACCCTGGGTAGAAGTTCAAGAACACAGGGCACATGTTTGAAGACAGTGGCCTACTCCCTTATCTGTGTACCACTTTCTGGACTGAACTTCCATTTTTTAATTAAATTTTTTTAGAATGAGAGTATATTGTTTGTTGAATAAAGTCTTCATCTTCTAAAATTCTACATGCCTGTGAAGCTGTGTGGCTAGACACAAGGCCACCACTTTTCATCATTGTACCTACAGCCCAAGCCTTGGGGTCAAGGATAACAGAGTGTGTCTATGAAAGATTAAAAAGAGCCCAGTTTGAAGTGTCTGACTCTGGTTGTTTGGCTCTGTTGGACTACTAGGAACATAGTCTTATAAAATAGCAAATATAACTTTACATGATAAGTACAAAAACTATGCACAAGTTCTTAGATAAGACTCAAATGTTACAGAAAACAAAAACGTACGAATGGGAATGGGGAAACCATTTCAGGTCATCCAAACTTTGCATGGTGCAAACTGCGCAAATCGGTTACTGCAATGGGCCTCTCAGTGCCAAAGACTATGTCAGTTTCTTAGGGCAGCTCAACACAGAATTTCGGTGTTTCAGTTTTGGTGTTTCCACTGTATGCAATTAATTATGTATATAATATGTGATGTACTAAAAAATTCTGCTTCAGAATTAGGTAAACAATAAAGAGTAATTTTGTGGAGCCTGATATTTTTTATGTTTTCAAGATTTCACAAAACCCTGTGAATTAGACTGCTCAGCTCCTGCTCAACCGATACAAGGGCTGGGGAGATCACTAGGTTTCCTAGCTCCTGCTCAACCAATACAAGGGCTGGGGAGATCACTTGCCTTCCCATGGAGCAAAAGGACCTTAATCCCATCCCTAGAGCCCATGGGAGGTACTAGGTGCAGTGGTAGTGTTTATAATCCCAGTAGTGAGGAAGCAGAGATGGGTGAATGGACCCTGGGGCCTACTGGCCAGTTAGTCTACCTCAACCAGCGATCTCTAAGCCAAGGATGACACCCTGTCTCAACACACATGACAAATGGAAACTGAGAAGCAATAACTCTCAGGTTGATCTCTGGCTGCACACACACACACACACACACACACACACACACACACACACACTATACTTCTATACTTTGTAGGTAAAATTATTATTAATGATCTTGAAAAGATAATAGGATAACATATGTTCAAACACAGGTTTATAGTGGGTTTACACTGAATGCCAATGTCATGTCCATAATTTATAATATTAGTGCATTCCATACTGCTAAAAGATATACCAACTATCACAACAAAAATAAGCAAATACAAATTAGACATGTCCATTTATATTGTACCCCTAGCACTCAGGAAGCAGAGGCAGGAAGATCATGAATTTTTTACCCAAAATTAGTGCAAGCACACAGGGAGACTTTGTGTTTAAAAAAAATAGACACTGAACTCAAAGCAAAGTATATGAATTTAAGCCTGATATTTAATATTTTCTTAAAAATCACACATTAAATTTTATAAACATTGTTTTAGTATTTCTGATATTCTCTCTGTTTCAAAGAAAATGTCTTCTATGCCCAGTGATTGTCTTTCAGTTGCTCAGCACCTGGGACCCCACTTTGCACTGGTGAGCCGTGTCTTTAGCTGGTCATGTTGTGCTCATTGTACCAATGAGGTAAGTGGAGCCAAGAGAGGATATCAGTTTCTAGAAATTCAATGCTGCTCACAGTCAAAGGTCTGGCCTCTCCTATTCAAATTAGGTGCAAGGAAAAGACTTTCTGAACAGAACACTGTTAGTGCAGGCACTAAGACCAATTAATAAATGGGACCTCACGAAACTGAAAAGCTTCTGTACTGCAAAGAACATCATTGTCCAGACAAAGCAGCAGTCTACAGAGTGGGTAAAGATAGACAGCTATTATCTAAAACATATAAGGAACAAAAAAAAAACCTGGACATCAAGAAAACAATTTAAAAATAGGGGATTTAAGTAGGGAATTCTCATAATATGAAACACAAGCGGCCGAGAAACACTTAAAGAAATGTTCAACATCCTTAGCCATCAGGAAAATGAAAATTAAACTACTTTGTGATTCCACCTTACACCAGTCACAATGTCCAAAATCAATAAAAGAAATGGTAGCTCACGCTGGTGAGGGTGTGGGATAAGGAGAACATTCCTCCATTGCTATTGGGACTGCAAGCTTGTACCATGGAGACCAGTGTGGTGGTTCCTCAAGGAGATGGAACTACATTCACCTCAAGCTCCAGTTATACCATTCCTGGACATATACCCAAAGGACTCTATATCCTACTACAGAGACATTTGCTTAACCATGCTCATTGCTGCTATTCATAATAGCCAGAAATAGAAATAGCCAGACATTCCTTAATGGATGAATGATAATAAAAATGTGTTAAATTTACACAATGAATATTACTCAGATGTTGGGGAAAAAACCTAAATCATGAACTTTACAGGTAAATGTATAAAGCTAGAGAAAAATCATCCTGAGTGAAGAAACCCAGAAAACCAAATATGGTGTGTATTCTTTTATATGTGGATGTTAGCTTTCAAGCCTTTAGTGGGCATGCTATAATCAGCATAATCACAGAAATTAGGTATAAATTAAGGAACTGGGAAGAAGGGGGAGGATCTCCCAAGAAAGGGGAAAGAGAACATATAGTTACTGAGAGATAAGAAGTAGAAGCTGGAACAGGAGGATTAAACAGATACGGGGAAGGGCAAGGTAGATAAGGAAGGGAAAATGGGAAGGGACAGCTAAAACTAAGGGCCATTTGGGGGTCCTATGGAAACCTACTACAGTATAAGCTTCTTAAAATGTATATATATGGAAGAAATCAAAATGGAATCATGAAATAAGAGGGGTTGGTGGGAACAAAGCCCCAAGAAAACATCTCTTGACACTAAGTGAAACCTCCAGGACCAGGAATGAGTTAAAAGTAATTGAGTTGTTAGCCAAAGGGACTCCGTGGAAATAACTCAGATAATTGCCAAGGCTGTTGGTTGCTCTCCACAAACTGAGAATAAGGACCTATTGCTGAAGATAATACTTACCTATCTCAATGAACATTGAGAAGTTGAGCAGGTACCCAACTTGAGAATTCACTCCAACTGACTAGGGTTGTATTCACAATACTGGAAGGTAGTCTGCATTCTGTCAAAGAAGAAAGGTTGCACCCACCCAGCCAGAAAACCTTTGGTCAACAGTGGTGACCTGACTGCCATTACACTGACGCAGTAGTGCGCACATTTTGTGAGGTAACTAACCACTATCTAATTTGATATAAGGGCCACTCCACAAGACGGGCATGCTGTACACCACTCAGGTGGCCAAGAACCTTAACATGTATAAACCGTGGGCTTAGGAAAAAAACAAACACTATTGTTCTGCCAAAGGAATAGAGCTAGAAATGACTGCTAAGAGTTCAATGTCTTGCTCAGCCATCATCAGTGAAGTTTCTTCCTGCAGTAGATGAGAACAAACACACAGATGCACAGCTGGCCACTGCACAGAGAGAAAGACCTTGGAACACTCAGTCCTAAATGGGATGTCTTCATCAAACCCCTCCCCTCAGAACTTAGGTAACTATGTAGAGAAGGAGGGAAACAGGAGGAGTGTGCTAGGAGGGGAAACACCAAAGAAACAGTGCCTTTCAGACACAACAGTGCTGAAGTACATATGAACTCACAGAGACCGTGGTAACATGCAGAGAACCTACACAGGTCAAAGCCAAGTGGGATCCCGGCATTCAGAGTGGAAGTGGACGTGAGCTCTCATCCCTAATCCAGGAGCTGTCTCCAACTGACAGTCATTCACAAAGAAATAAATAGTTTTCTCCAATGGAGTCTCACTAGTTACACAAACCACACTTACAGGCAGACACTATGCCCAGCAATAAATGGCCAGCACAAAACGAACTCAATGCTATTATGGGAAATGTTTTGTCTTACAATACTTTGTGTGAGCAATTTTTACCTTATGCATCTTTTGCTTGCATATTATGGGTTCTAGTTTTGTGTGTGTGTGTGTGTGTGTGTGTGTGTGTGTGTGTGTGTGATATCTTATGGTGTGTGTGTGTGTGTGTGTTTCTTTGTGCTCTTTTTGTTTCTTCTTCTGTTTGTTATTCTGGCTTGATTAATTTTATTTGCCTGTTTGTTTTTTGAAGAGAGAGAAGGCATGGAATTTGGTGGGTGGGTAGATGGGTAGATCTGGGAGGAGATGTAGAAAGGGATCTGAGTTGTTGGGGGTTTTTTTTGTCTGTTTGTTTCTGTTTAAAATAGGTACGACCTCACTACTCATGGGGTCCTCATGGGGTCCTGGAGTCCCTGTCACTCACTCTGTGAGCTTACCGTAGGCTGCTTCCGCTCAGATGAATGATGTTCACAAGGGACAGAGAGTGACAGTGGGAACTGCTCACAGAGAACAAGCCACTTGTCGAGTTTATACCTACAATATGGAGTGTGGCTCCTTACAAGGCTGTTTCACGGCAGGAGAAGGCGACCCACACTCTCAGGAAACCCCTTAGCGTACAAAGATAACCTCTCTACAAGCCTTACCAAGTAAAACACACACATACAGAAAGTTGCCAAAAAGAAAAAAAAAGAGTTACAAAACCCAAATAGAGTTCAAACACTTCATTTGATTAAAATTTTTTTAAAATGGAATGTTTTCTTTGATTTTTCTCTTTGGATGCTAGGGCTACATTCTGAAATTGCTTTTTAATTCCCCATACGGTGATTATATAATCATGCCTTTACCAGCTGTGAACATAGTCTCTCCCCTGATAACATTTTATTTTTAAAGGAAATTGCCTTTGAAGAAAATATTTTGATATTATGCAGCAAAATAAGAAAGAACCAAAAAAAAAGCCAAAACAAAGATCACCAAACAAGGGTAAGTTTACTTGGTCTGTGGGGGAAAAAGAGGAATAATTGCTACATAAGATAAAACAAAATCAACCAAGCGTGTAGGGGAAACAGTTGGCTTGTTCCACATAAAAGGAACAGACCGGCAGCCCCTTTCCTCTGTGTTCCAACCAAAGGGTGTTTTGATAGTTTTAGGACATAGTCAAGGGTCCAGACTCTCATGTCCTCTCTTACAGGTCCCAATCCATGTCCTGTTGGATCTCCACACTTCACCTAAGCCTAGGAATGACAGGTGCCGAGCAAACAGGCAGGGTGGAGAAGGAACAAAACCTCCATGGTCAGTTCCCCTGCGGACTCTCCAGAACCCTGGTCAGGGAAAGCGGAGGAAGACAATAACCAAGCAGAGAATAGGGCCCCCAAATCAAGGAGCACCAAGAAAGGGACTTTATTTTTGCCAAGATTGTAAACCACTGGGGACAAGAAATTTGCACTTGGGTGTGGCTGCCCTGAGCCTCGCAGGAGCCTTAGCATCACTCCTGACTCCACCTGCTAGATGCTGTGAGTACCACGACCCCTTCCCACTCCCTCTCTATCCCACATTGGGGCAGAGCTGTGAACAGAAATTGCTAAGTGTTCCCTCAGCAAGGAGAGGTGACTCAGCTGAGAAGTCCTGCTACCAGTGTGTCAGAGCTGATCAGAGGCCCTGTCCTGGCCCTGCCCCAGACATTGTCGCTAGCTCATTCCGCACATGGCAAGCATTTACTTTGTTCCAAGTTATAGACCGGATGCTGGGGACTCTGAGCTAAGGAAGCATGTATCATTGCCCAAAGAGAAACTGCAGTTTAGAAGGAGACCTAGGAGTGAGTGCGAGTGTTACTGGGCCATGCTCTAAGAGGGCTGGAGCTACAAACCCTCAAATCCAAACAGGTCATCTCAGTGCTTCACAAGGCTCAACAAACTCGCTGCTACTGCAGACAGTAACTCTTTCATTTCCTAGTCACAAAAGACAATTAGGGCCTAGAGAAAGCTGTCTTAGAACAAATGGCTGGAGATCCAACCTTTGTTAGGGCAGAGGCAAAAGACAACACAAAATAGAAACACTTTGGAGACAACCTCATCTCAGAAGGAGAGAAAGATTCTACCCATTGAAGAAAAAGATAAAGAGGAACTGGGCCATCGGGTACAGACGCACAGAGCTGCTCCTAGGAGCAGAATGAACGTCCAAGACAATGTGTGCAGGAACTTACACTGTAGGGCGTGGAGCTGCCATCAGTGGGTCTGCAGAGGGACAGGAAAGGGACAATGGTCTTTATTCTAGGTACTGGGAAAGAGTCCAACTTAAGGGGAAACAAACTAGGTGGGTGTGGTGTCTCACAACTGTAATTACAGCGCTCTGTGGGGTGGAGGAGAGTAGCAAACGTAGGAGTTTAAGGCCAGCTTGGCCTCAGTGAGGTCCAACCCAGCCTGGGCCATATAGATAGACCTTGTCAAAAAAACAAAACAAAGAAACAAATGTGGAATTGGGATATCAAGATTATTATAGCAAGTGATTTTAAAAAGCAAGAATGGACCAAATTCCGAGATCAGTTTGAAACGTTTGAAACACTACGCTAAACACAAGAGTAGAAAGTGAACCCCACAAGAAAGAATGGTTCTCTGGATGGAGGAAGTATGAAGACATACTTCAGTAAGAAGACCAAGTTTCTTTTCCTTTCTCCTTTTGTTTATTTTTTTAATTTCACGCACTGTATATTTTGATGACCTCCACCCTTTAACTCCCACCAAGCCCCTAGCTGCTACCCACCATCTTCATGTCTTCTCCTCCCTCCTCCTCTTCTCTTTCTCCCCGCCCACTCCTCCCAACTCTCCCTCCTCCTCCTGCCCTTCCTCCTCCATTCTCCATCTCTTTCTCCTTTTTCTCCAGGGTCCACACAGTCTAATCAATTCTGCCGTGTGCGCATAGGTGCAAGACCATCCGCGGAGCTTCCTGCCAGCAACCAGCAAAGAGAAGCGATCCCCTCCCCAGGCAGCCATCAACTGCCAATAACTTCTCAGACAGGGTCAGAGCCTTATGAGCTTTCCCCAACCCAAGGCTGAATTTCGACTGTCTTGATCTGTGCATGTGATCGCAGTGGCTGTGAGTTTATGTGTGTAACAGCTGGGTCATGTCCGGAAGACAGCACTCACAGTGCTCCTGCCTATTCTCTAGCCCCTGTGTTTCTCCTGCCCCTTTCCACACAAGCCTTCCTAACCCACAATCCCTTGCACATGCCCTCACTGATCTGACCCAGAAAGCTAAGTCTACACCTTTTAAATTATAGCAATGCAAAAAAAAAGAAGAAATTATTTACCTATACATATATCCTTTGGTTCTAGTCATTAATTTAGGATTAGTAAATATTAACTGTCATTATGAAAAATATTTTCAGAAGATAAAAATCATGCAAACAGCGGATGTAGAGATGACTCTGTGCGTAAGAGTATTTGCTGCTATTGCAAAGGACCTGGGTTCAGTTCCCATCACCCACGTGGTGGCTCACAACCACCTGTAATTCCAGCTACAGGATGCCCTATGGCCTCTTCCAGCTTCCATGGGCACCAGGCATGGATGTGGTGCACAGATATACATCCAGGCAAAAACTCACACGTACAAAGTAAAAATAAATAATTTTTTAATCTTTTGATTACATCCCCCCCCCCTTTTTTTTACTGAGAAGTCAAAGCGTTGGGAAGGCAGAAGGCCAATTCAAGTTTGAACTTGAGTTGAGTAACCATGGCCACCTTTACCTTCTGTTTTGAACTCAAGTTGTCATCTCTATGAGCAACAGTTTTTAAAGCAAGAGCAACTTTCAGAGTCCTTGTTAAATTTCTCTGAAAGAACTTTTCATCACAGGACTTACAGACAAGCAAAGCATCTTCTATACACTTGGAGGAGAGGGGTTCTTCATCCCTGTTCCTCACACAGTCAATAGGTTAAGACAGAAAGGCCACACGGGGAAATCTCCAAAGCCGTTTGCACTCAGCAGCTACGTCCAGCTGAATGACTGAAGTCCACCTCAGCAGAGGTTAAGCATTAACAGGTGCAAGGAGACTTTGGTTACGCAATGATGTCACCACACAGTTTAATGTTCATGTCAGATCTACGTTCCCCTACAGTGCGACAGCTTTCCCTCCCCGTTCATTTCAGGGGTCCTGTCTTCTCCGCTCTGTGTTCCTCATTCTGTTCCCTAATTTATTCCGAAGCAGAGTCTCCTCTCCTCCTCTCTCAGAATGCCACACACCCGAGTCATTTTCCTTCCCACTAGAGAGTTGTCAACTGTCTAATCCCTGCAGACCCTGCATCTTCCTTGATTATGGCACTGATAAGGAATTGTGGCCTTCTTACCCCGGTTCTCAGTGTAGCACGCTAGGCCATGGCAGTAGCTGTTAGGAGCAGGCCCTTGCGGTGCTTCTCAGTTACTTCCGCTGTGTGAGCCGGTGTTGAGGATTCGGCAACCATGCCTGTGGACAAAACTCTACCAACATAGTTTATTAGTGGCCAGTGTTCAGTCTACAACAGGCATAGTTTGGCTTTTGGAAACCTGATTTAAAAAAAAAAAAAAACTTTCCTAAAACTTACAACTCATCAGCTGCCTCCAAATTACGCTGACCACCTGCTTATACAAACTTTCCCCTTTGCCTTTTCCCTTCCTCTCTTTGCCCTTTGTCTCTCCACTTTCCGCATTTCCAGTTCCTCGGTCTTTCTTCATGTTAAGTGGACAGCATAGACCCTGAGAGGAGATTGTTCCAAGACCCTACCGAATCCAAGCCCAGCACTGCTTCTGTTCCATCCATTTTTGAGAATGCGGTCAAAGTGCTTCTCATTCCAAGCAGCCCTGTCCTGCTAGTCTACCAATGGGAGTCGCAGAAACTAGCAGAGTGTATTGGTACTGAATGACACAGGTCTCGTGAGTTTGCCTCAGGGGTCACAAGAGGAGACAGAAATGGAATGAAGGGAACGTAGGAACTCACTCAGGTAGTCAGGCCCTTGCTCCCTGCGAACTGCACATTACCCAAATGTGAGGAACGGGAGGGTGGAACGGAAACAGAACCAGAGGAAGACTGTGAAAGAAGGTTAGGAAAGCTAACCAGGAAGAACTGCCCAAAGGCTGAAAAGCGAAGTGAAAAGATCAGGAGGCTCTGCCCGGATTTGCTCACGTGATCTTCAGATCAAGCGAGGAACTCAGTCAGGCATGGCAACTGCCTACTCTTCTCCGGCAGATGCAGAAACTGAGACTCGGAAGGTTTAAGAAACTTGCAGAAAATGTCCACAGACGCAAGTCAGTGTGCACCCAGCTGGATCTGACCCCAGAGCCTGCTCCCAGCCCTCCTCCTGCCGCAGAACAGGGTCAGGCACATGCAAGGCCAGTGCTCTCTCCTGAGCCACATCCTAGCTGCTGAGCCAGCTGTTTCTACAAGGGATGAAAGAAAAGAACAAACTCAGAATGGTAGGCAAGGCTTTTAGGTAAAGCTTATATCTCTTTAGGCGTAGAGAAATAGTCTGGAGATTCTCTAGTCGGGCTAGATTATTTTCAGAAGAGAAAACCAAGGCTGAAGAAATGCAAGTAAGGTCTGTACAGTGGGAAAAGGGTGAGCCTCTTTCTCACCAACCCAGGTACAGGCTTCAGAAACAAGCTTCTAATAGCCAGACCACTGCTGGAAGAATCACGTAGATTTCATGGAGTTGAGGGGAGCTGGAAGGGAGAATGCTTGGCAGTGGCTCCTCCAACCCACTAGAGTCTAATCTCAAGTTTAATGGTGCCAGAAGCTTGTCACCTCTCTCCCTCCTGGGTGGGGGGATCCAGCAGGGGCTCCCTTACTGGATGTCTGAGGGCTCATTCAGTGACAGTGGGCAGACAACACTCCTGGCTTGGCTGGCTCCTGCTGCTTGTGTTGGAACAAGCAGGTTACAGGGAATTCCGCACAAGCCGTCACAGCATTCCACATTCTTGGACAGGACCAGCGCTTCACAAGACCGTGGATGGCTTTGTTATGTCTTATCTCCCGATCTGCAGTTGGAGGCTTTCCTTCCCTTTGCAGGTGCTCTCATTTCCTTCATTATTGTTTATTAGAAAATCTTGTGGCCTTCCAAAGTCATTCTTATGCTAAGGAAGGTCGAGTGTGATAACATATTTGTGTTGGCCAAATGTGGGGACATAGCAAACACCGAAAGTCACATAACCATAGCTCTAACTGAAAGTGGAGCTTCATGCATAAACAAAAGTCCCCTGCCCCCAACGGAGGGGGGGTCACGAAGTTCCAGACACACAGGGAGAGAAGGCACGAGGTCGCTGCCACAGCTGCTGATGGAGCAAACCCAGTCACTTCAGCTCAGGAAAGCGGTAGCTGAGCTAATTTCTAAGGTTTAACTCAGGGCCTGTGTGGGGTCAGGCAATAAGTTTTTCTCAAGCCAAAATAATGCCCAAAGAATCCTCAGTTGGGTCAAGATGTAAGCATGGAAATGAGTTCCCCCTGCCTTGGCATCTCTAAGGAGAGGAAGGAAAACCACAGTGCGTGTGGTGGGCCAGCAGTGGCCCTAACTTCAGCCAAGTCTCTCCGAAGCAAAGGCCTGACCAAGTGGACACTTAGAGAAGCAAGCCCATCTTTCTAGAAAAGTTCTGCTGAGTGACTCTCTCTTCTTTCAGTCTCTAAACAGGAAGTAAACATGGGTCCACATTTTGGTGTCATGATAGGACTTTACAATCCTCAGCAACCAAAACCTCCATCTGGCATCAGTTCTTATCACAGCTTTACCCTAAAATTAAAACAAACAAAACACACAGAAATACACTGTGGTGGTTTGAATGAGAATGGCCCCATAGGCTCATGTCTGAATGCTTGGTCCTTAGTTGATAGGCCTGTTTTGGCAAAGGTTAAGTTATATGACCTTCTTTGAGAAGGTGTGTCACTGGGGGTAGGCTTTGAGATTTCAAAAGCCAGTGCCAGACATAGTACACACACACATACACATATACACATACACACATACATACACATGCACACATCTACACACACAGATACACACACATCCACACAAATACACATATACACATACATACACATATACACGGACATACAAACACATGCACACGCACATACACACGCATATACACACACATACACACATACACACACATACACATACACATACACACACATACACACACATTTACACATACACATGCACATACACACACATACACACACACATCTATACACACATACACACACACATAAACACACACATAAACACGCACACACGCACACACACATATACACATACATACACATACACACACATAAACACGCACACACGCACAAACACTGTTCCCAACTTTTCTGAAAAGCGGATGCTCTTAGTTACTGCTCCAGTATCATACCTCCCTGTCGGCTGCTGTGCTCCCCACCTTGATGGCATGGACTCACCCTCTGAAACTATAAACAAGCCCCAATTAAATGTTTTCATTTATACTGAAATCATGTCTTGATCGTGGTGTTTCTTCTTATCAATAGAAAAGTAAATAAGACAAACAATCAGGGCAGTTATCTGAAAACTATTTTTTTCCTAACCAGCTCTGCTGCCAAAGGTACTAAGGCAATAGCAGTCAAGATCGCATAAATCCTGAAGCAGTTTATAAGGATGGCAAAAAATAAATAAAATAAAAAATAAGGAAATGATATAAATCACAAGAGGGAAAATAGCCCACATATAAAGTTCATACCAGAAAGTCCTCCATATCTGCTAAAAGCTTTCTAGCAGGCAAACAGGTCAAGAAAATAACAGCCAGATGCAAAACTAAGAGCTTCCACAGGGTAAGGGAAAGTGCCCAGCTACTTAGGGGAAGTACTGTTGGGGATACCAAAAGCACAAAGAAACCCCCACCAGTTGCCTCAAAAAGCCAATTCTGTAGAGCAACAAGCACTGGACTCATTCATTCATCAAATCTTTACTAAGGCCCTAGTGTCAAGCACAATATGAGGAGGCAGGAGTGCAAAAGCGAATGGGCACTGGGGCTTGAGAGATGACTCAATAGGTAGTATGTTTGTCACGTGAGCATTAGGACCTGATCTCCCATAACCATGTAAAAAAGGCCAGGCATTGCAGTGAGCACCACTACCAGAGAGGTGTAGATAAAAGACAGGCCAACCAGTCTAGCTGAATCCGTGAGCTCCATGTTCAGTGAGAGACCCTGTCCCAAAAGAATAAGATGGAGAACAATTGAGGAAGACGTTCAACTTTGACCCCTGGCCTACACACACATTTTTACATACACACATGCTATGGAGATAATGTTCTTGTACCCTGTAAAGATTTGTCACTTGTATTGGTTTAATAAATCGCTGATTGGCCAGTAGCCAGGCATATTCCTAGCTAGCTTGTACATCTTAAATCAACCCATTTCTATTAATCTGTGTATCGCCAGGAGGCTGTGGCTTGCCAGTAAGGTTCTGGAGTCGTTCTTCCTCAGCAGCTACATGGCATCTCTTTAACTCTACCTACTCTATCTATATATCTCTGTTCAGATTTCCCACCTGGCTTTACTCTGCTAAGCCACTGGCTGAAACAGCTTTATCCATCAGCCAATAGAAGCAACACATATACAGAAGAACTTCCTACATAAAATATACACATGCATACACACAAAAGGTAACCAAATACAGACTGGTCCCTCCCCTTATGGACCATCAATGGAGGACAAAAGATACCTATCAAACAAACACAGAAACAAACATAGGAGCATGACAGTGGTACAGGCACAAGGAATGGGGACGAGGGCTGTGTGGGAAGCAGATGTGACAGTGCAGCCTAAGGTAACCATAGTCCTTGGTCCCCCTGAGACTTTTCAGATCATCAGAATCTTACTGCGTATGCTATGAGGAAAGAGGAACGCAGGAGGCTTCCAGCATGTAAACTTCAAACGAGGCAGCATAGGTAAATGGCTTTGAAAATTACAAAGCATTAGACACAGCAAGGTACTTGAACAAAGAAGTTTCAAAAACAAAAATAACTGTTCTACCTTAGGAAGAAATCTGAATGAGTAGAATTTATTAATTCTGAGTAATTATAATCACTTAAAGCAATTAAATCATAATTCTGGAATTTTAAATAAGCAGAACAATTGTATAAATGTTAAACAGTATAAAGTAGGCGTGGTTTGAATTTTTAATCACTTTGCCACTAATTTTAAAATTATGTCACTAATGTTTGGTGCGGTGTGGTTATAAGAGATGTACATTGGGCTGGGTAGTGGTGGTGCATGCCTTTAATCCTGGTACTCAGGAGGCAGAAGCAGGTGAATCTCTGAGTTTGAGGTCAGCCTGGTCTTCAGAGAGAGTTTCAGGACAGCCAGGGTTACCCATAGAAATGCTGTCTTGAAAAACAACAACATAAAGCAAAATCAAAAAAAGATATATACACTTATTTGATTAATTGTAAAAAGATATGTCAGACCAGTATGAGATGTTATTTGCCATGATGATGAAACTTACATAATCACAAATGGTTTGTGCAATATGAATGCATTCTAATATGCATACTTTTACTATAAACATTATTTGAACAATGTAAAAATTTATCTTCTACATTTCATTCTCATACCAACAGTGACTTGCCTGTTTTAAAATTATTAAAAAAAAATTAAAAGGCTAAGCAGACATTCAAGTCATGCAATGCCTTCCTAACTTTTCAGGTTCCTGCAAGCTCAGTCTATCACGGCAACAGAAAGGAAGCTAGGCCATTGGCTGAGTTCTATAATCACAAAGTGGAGCTGGTTGTCTAGGTTGTCTGTATCATGCACTCTCTGAATGTTTGTGCACCCTGGTCTGCTCCTGGTGACTCAACCAATATCTCACTCCAGGTCTCCCTCATACACTGATGAGCCGCACCAGACATACAATGCCAGAAATATCTGCTGCACTCACACTAGACAGAATAGCTCTGTGTGTCCTGACGTATGTCTTTCCCAATAAACTCCCTCATGATGGTCCAGATACGTGTGCCAAAGGTAAGTGTTAGTTTCCAAAGGCCATATTGCAGGCATCTCCATTTCTGTTCTCAGCTAGAATGAAATCAAATGGGGAAAAAATGAGCGAAACTATTAGGAATGTATAAACCACAATTTCCTTGTGAAAGCAAGTGTCCTCCATCAGTTATGTGGACTCTATAGTGTTTGCTTATTTTGATTGCAAACACGACTAAGAGAAAAACGAGACAAAATCACGGAGAATACAAAGCCTTGCAGGAAAAGCTGGATAGCTCCAACCTCGTTCTGGTTGTATCTTTCTCAGCATCAAAATGTACAATGTGACAGTAAACACAACCAGAGACAGGTGAGTGTGGGCAGCTGAGCCACAGTGCCACCTGCTCAGCAGGAACCATGTGGGACGCTGCTTTGGGGGCAAATCCATAACAGTTCTCGGAGCCTCAAAATCAGAGGTAGTGCTTTTTACAATCCTCGATGGGAGGATTAGAAACCTCGCTTTTATTGTCATTAATCTTGCTAATCACTTCCTAGTCCTCCCTCATCTGAAGATATATAATAACTGAGACAACAACTGACTGCCCTCTTTTCCTAAGGAAGTCATCTGAATAAGCAGAATGCGTTCAACATGTCTGAATAATTATGATCAATTATTGCATGCTGAGGGGGATTCTTAGAAATCAAACATGGGGTTTCTGCCCTCAAAGAGGCCAGAAGGATTGCACATCAACATGTGTCCCTGGGACCTCAGAAGGGTCCAGAGACCTCTTGAGAACTAGGTATTAGAAATGGCGGCCTTCCATCCAGCTCATCACCAACCACAATAAGCAGCCACATGCCGTGAATCTCTCCTCCTCCTCCTCACGTTTTCTTTTCTAGGGATTACTGTGGACAGTTTATAAATGTGTGGAACTTTGATTCAGTCCTGCAGGGCTTTGTCTCTATAAAATGCAGGGAAGAATTGGAGTGCAGTGTATAATTGCCTCTTCCAGGCCTGCTGTGGAGGAGGGTCTGGGTGGAGGTGGGGCACTGTGCTGAGATTGCCTTCCTGGAGAGAGGCTGAGCACTTAGCCCAGTGTGGCCGGAGCATGATCAGCTAATATGAAGAATGCTAGTGTCTTCTCCTCATTTCCTCCCTGCAGTCCCCCGTGCTTGTCACCCTCTCTAAGACTCCCTAAGGTTATTCTACTGTGGTACAAGCTTTGCCTGGGTGCCTATGACTTTATTACACATGACTCCTAGATCATCTTTTCCAATCATGTCCTAATCATACCATCTTGGAATAGGTCTGAGAGGGGCACGGCTTCCTTCCAAGAAGGAAAGCTGACACTGCATACGCTCCCCTCTTTCTAGCATGTTCTAGCCTCGAGGATACTTTCTGGATGCAGAGGAACACGCTGTTTTCACTGCATTCCGCGCTGTCTCGGGAACTATACAGAGCTTCCACATCTGCTTTCCTGAATCATCCTTGCAAAGGTCTTCTGGGGCAGGGGATTGCCGGAGAGAGCCCATGACTTGCCCAAAGTCACACCACTGGTTGGTAACAAGTGGGGACTGGGCTCAGCTGATGCCAGGCAGAACTACTCCATAACAGCCTGTGGGTCAGGGACTTTTTTGAATCTTCATCTGCAGGATGTTCAAACCAGCCCTCGGATTGCTAGTAAGCAAATTAAAATGCAGGTTTTGCTGGCCCTGCTTATGAAGCAGACCTACTTCTCTCGGGGAAGCCATTGCAGCTCAAACACAGTTCGGTGCCCCCACAACCCCACCTCGGGCCCCATCTGCATGGCATGCCTAGAAGAGTCACATAAACAGATTTCTAACTGACTAAACATGCTTCCCTTGCCAAACATTATAAAATGGAGTGATGGGCAACCTGCACTAATTCTGCTGGAGTCTCAGACTTTCCTTTCTCCCCCCAGAAATGGAAAACTTTCCTTTCTCCCCCAGAAAAGGGAAACTCACCTTCCCTGTCCCCTCTCTTTCCCTGCTTTCCAGACGTCTCCTAGTGCATTGCTGTGCTACTGGAAGGCGTTCAACTGAACTAAGTCATTGAGCTAAATCATCTGCCCTCATCTCCGTCCGAGGAGTCCGAATGGGGACTGATTTCACAGAACAGTTGCCTGTAAACATCTCCGGGGGAAACCAGATGGCAGCGACACACCAGTGCCTCATTAGTCCCTCAAAGAGCGTGGCTGGTTCTGGATATCATCTTTCCAGGAATCGTCTAACCTAGGGTGGAACTTCGCTCCAGAGCCCAGCTGGTGGGCACTGCGTGCCCTCCTCCAGACAAGACCTTTGCCTGCGGCTCTCAGCACTTAGGGAAAGGAAGGCAGGCTGGGCCACCCACTGTAGCCGGTAATCCAAGGCCTGAAATTCAACAGAGACCACAAGGCCCCAAAGGGGATAGGAAAATAAAAGCCCTGGACCAATACATCACTCTGGGAGGTGGGCCTGGGGTATGGAAGGCCCACTGGGAACAAAGACCTATTAACTGTCAGTGTCCCGAAGGCACAGCCTGGGGAGCCTTCAAATCAAAATGAAGATGAGCAAGGAAGAACCATCTGGCTAAACTGAGTCTGCCAAAAAGGGTATGCAATAGTGCAGTTATTTAATAAGTTCTTATGTTTTTCTTACCGTGGCAGAGGCTTTCTATATTTTCGTATGTTGTATAGATCACAATAAATATGAAACACAAAGGAGAGGCAGACTGCAAGGGATTAGTTTAATTAGTGAAAAAACACTGAGCAGCTGACCCTGTAAATACTCCCTTCAAACCTCAAACTTAAAAAACATGTTACAAATGTCTTCCAGGGTCTGCCAGGCTAGAACAATAGGCCACCAGGACAGCATCCCTTCGCCACTGGGGCCGTGGCGTGGAGAAGGGCAGCCTGTTGGGCGATGGCTTGGGGTCTGGAAACAATAAACGGCGTGTCAGGTTCAAAGGTGCCTTAAGAACTCATATGCCCCGGGGACCCAAATGGAGTCCTGGGGAATTGGAATCATATCAAAACCTTTGGGGGGGACCCCATTTTAAACAGGGGGAAAAGGCAGCACCTTTTGTGAAGGGTTAGAAATAACACTTATGAGTTGGGGTTTTTTCTGCCTTTCTCCTCTAAGTTGATAAATAATAACCATTTTTTTAAAAAAAATAAAAAAGCAACAGTATCAGCTTGGATATTTGAAGTTGTGTTTTTTTTCCCATTCTCTTCAGTTCTGGTAGAAATGTCAGGAAATTAAGGAAGATCTATACTGACTATATTAGTGAGATTTTTTTATTCAGAAAACAAGTGGTTTTTAGGTTTTTGATTTTTTTTTTTACGGGATAGAATTGGGAGGCCTATCTGCTAGCTGGTTGCTCAAACCAAGCAGCCAAACAGCCCAGAGTTTATTTCAGAACTTGCTTATATACAAAAAAGCAGAGCAAAGTACAGCACAGATAGTCAGCATAGTTACATGATTTCCCTCTCTCCCTACAGCCCTTCCCATGTCAATCCACTCTTCCTCTTTCTCTCAAATGCATGTCCTCAATTGTTTCTTTGTGTGTGCGTGTGCAAGTGTGTGTGTATGTGTGTGTGTACCTACATATTTAACTACAACATGTTCAGTCCATATAACATATGTGTAAGTTTTCAGGGCTGACCCCTGGTACTGGGTAACCAATTCGGGAACTCTTTTCCGGAGAAGACTGCTTTTCCCGCTCTCAGAGCTCCCTAGCTGCCTTTCATGTTAGCACGCTTACAGGGCCTCAGACAGACAACCAGGGAGTTCTGAAAGTGGGAGGAGTTTTGTGTGGTTTTGCTTTCTTGAAACAGGATTTCACTCTATATCCTAGGCTGGCCTCAGGTTTGTTATGTAACCCAGGCTAGCTCTGATACATCTCAGTTCTCCTACTTCAGCATCTCAGGTTGTGAGATTAATATAAGGCATCATATCCAGCCAAGGGGTTTATTTTTTGAAAGAGGAGAAGAAGAAAGAAAAAGAAGGTAGAAGGAGAAAAAGAAATGAAGGAAAGGTGGGAGCGGACAGAACTGAAGGGGAATGGACTTTTCAGATTCTGCCTCTGGACACCAACTGCCCGGTCTCATATGAGAGAGAATCTGCACCGTGATGGACTGAGGTTAAAACTCAGTGTGGGTGAGACCCTAAGGTTCCAGAGTGCTCACGCAGCTGAGATCAAAGGTGGAGGAAATTCATGGCGACAAAGCGCTAGAGACATGCACGCCTGTGATCCACTGGTACCGGTTCCTTCGTCCACTCCTTTGAAAGCTGTCGGCCCTGCTCTGGACATTCCTTGATTCATGGTCTCTTCCACTTCCATAGTTGTCAGCTTGGGTGGCACTCCAGTTCCCAGAGGAGCTAGAAGGCCACTTATTGTGAGAACAAGAATGTCACAACTGTTTTCAGAGCTTCAGGCCAGCACCCTTCCCCAGGAACCAGATGTTGCAACTGGACTTGGGGCTGCAAGAGTCCAGCATGGCTTTTACTGGGTTCCCAGGCTCCCATTCATCTTGTGAGGCCAGAGAAAGATGGGTCCAGCCATGGGAGGGTGGACCTCATCAAGTGGTTTGTTTTTAGGTAGCATACAGTCAGTCGACAGCAGCATTCTCCCTCCTCCAGTAGGATATCCTTAAGATGAGTTTCTCTCATAGGTCAGCCATAACTCCATGCTTGAGAGTGACAGGGTCACTTCTAATCCCCAGTGGCCACAAGAGCAAGAGACCACAACCTGTGTGGCTGTGCAGCCTCTTCTTTGCCTGGATCCCCCAAAGACCTGTTAGTATTCTGGGAGATGAATGTATCCTTCAACTCTGAAGACTTGAGGTTTAAGTCAAGAAAACAATTCTTGAGGCCGGGCAGGAAGGAAAAGTTCCTTCCATGTGTCTGGTTACCCAGGACGTGAGGCCAACTCTCAGCTCTCTGGAGTAATTTGTTGTTACTGTTGTTGTTTTAAGACACTGTCTCTGGGTATCCTGGAACTCACTACGTAGACGAGGCTGGAATTGAACTCACAGAGATTGGCCAGCATCTGCCTCCCAAGTGCTGGAATTGGAGGCAAGTGCCACTATGCCTGGCTATAAATTTTAAATTTTACTGATGCTGTTCATATATACAATTTAACTATGCTTTCATGGTATCTTAGTCAGTGCTCTGTTGCTGGGAAGAGAGAACATGACCACAGCAGCTCTTAAAGGGGAAGCATTTCATTGGGGACTGGCTTACAATTTCAGAGGGTTGGTGCGTTATTATGGCAGAAACCATGGTAGCATGCTGGCAGGATTTGGCATAGTAGTTTAAAGCTACAGCCTGATCTGCAGGCAGAGAGAGACAACCTGGAACAGACTTCTGAAACCTCAAAACCCACACCCAGTGACACACTTCTTCCAACAAGGCCACATCTACTCCAACAAGGCCACACCTCCTAATCCTTCTAATCTTTCAAACAGTTCAACTCCAAGGTGACAAAGCATTCAAATATATGCGTTTATATTGGCCATTCCTATCGAAACCACCACACTAGGTAACTTCGATGGCATGTGGCTTGGACAGCAGCCCAACTTGCCAAATGCACTGAAGCCTGGCGTCCCAGCCAAGAGTCCCAGCACATCCACTGGGACATTCCCTCTTCCACTGTGTGTCCTCTAGCCCTGTGTTCTCAGTCCACCAGTGCTTCAGCTTTTTATAAGAAAAGTAAAGTGTTTGGATAAAGAAGCCTTCATTTCTTCTCTCAGGGCTAGGTTCTGCACTGAAAGCTGCATAACATGGACACCAAATGTGGGGCTATTGATTTCCTTTCAGCAAACAGATACCAAGTCTATGACCTGTTTATTTATAGTGTTTAAGCACACAGAGATGAGCAACTTCTGGCCTCTCATTATCAGTAAACTTACTGGAGAGAAAATGTCTTGGGCCCCACCACAGACATGCTGAACCCAAGCTTGCATGTTAATAAGGCAGCCAACACTTTTAGGACCCCAGCGACACTTGAGAACACTGGCCTTGCACCATTCACCAGTTCATCATATGTACCTATGTCCATAGTGATGACAATAAGGCCCCAAAGGACATGAACATCGCACCCAGAAAGACTAGGTTCTGACTGGAAAGATGAGGTTTTCCTAGTACAATGCACCCCACCCAGCTCTGGTTTAGAGAAACCACGCCTTTCCGTCTTGAGACCTAACCAAACCCAGGCCCCTGCTCCTGGCCTGTCTTTCTGCAGATCTTTTGACTATCAGACTGTGTGCAGCGGGAGACTCTGGGGGGCCGCATTGGAGCCAACTGAGACCCAGCACTGCATCTGTGAAGGAAATGCTCTCCAAATCCTATTTTAAATGTGTTTGTTTATTTCCAATCCATAAACATTTTGGAGTGCTCACCGCATGCAATGTTCTGGACTAGATGAACCAGGAATATATAAAGTGGAAGGAACATAGCAACCTCACAGCGCAGCCTGGGCTTGCAGTCTGGCTGAGGCAGCAGACACTATCAACATGTAATTTGGGGTGACCTTAATGGAGTTACATGGAGTTTTATTTACTTTATTATGGAGTAGGCACCAGCATTTATCTTTAATAGTATTATTACATCAGCCAGTCACTTAGGACTACTGATACAAACAGAGAGAGACCAGGCAGAACCAAAACCTGTAACAGAAAGAGCAAATTTGTTTTGCAGCGTGTGGGGCCAAACGTGGACCCCATCCACACTGAACAAAGAACTCCACATGGAGCTGTACCTGCAATTCCAAGGTACAACTTTTAAAAAAGAAAAGCTAATAAATTAAACATTAAATGGAAGAAAATATATTAATATTCCTAGCATGAGTTTTTCTGCTATTGTTTCTGGTATTTGGGGTTGGAAGTGGGATATTCAAAATAATCTAAATAGTGGCAAAGTGAGACTCAATATATAGGAGGCATACCAAGTAAACAAGACTGGGTCCCAAAAAGACATTAGGAAATCTGTGTTCAAGAGTATTGTATTCATAGCTATATGCCATGTTAGAAAATGATCATTAGTCTATCTTTAATATTATTGTCTTGTATCACCTAAAGTATTTTGAAATATTAACACTATTTCACGATCATTTGCTAAGTGTTCATCAGAAGAGAATTCTATATTTTTTTAAAAAAGTGTTGTCTTTCTACTAGCCTGCAGTTCACAACCTGAAAGCTTGCTGTAGGTGATGCATTTTCATAATGAAAAGCATTTATCAACCAGTAACATGCAGAATGCAGAGAAATAGTCTCTGCTCCAGTAGCAAGGTAAGCCACTGTCTTCAAATAAAAGAAGTAAACTTTCCAAAACAGAGTCAGTGGCCATTTTCCAAATTAAAAAACATTGATAAAATGAGAAAAATAGTTTTCAAGACCCTGGTTATAGAAATGCCACGTAAGACGTGGAATTGTAAGTCTATATGCAAAGAAGAAAAAAAAACTGACTTTTCAAATGACTAGTGAAATCCCTTGGGGAAAATGATGCAGAAATTACTGGATGTAGATAGATCATCAGTCATGATCATGTGCATTTTCAAGGAGAAGAGGAGACAAAACTGTTTACTATAACCAGGACAACTAATCTCAAAAGATAATAGGCAGTAATAAAAATACAGTTTTTAAAAATGCTGCCTTTATATCAACATGTAGAAGAATGAAAATAGACCCATATCTATCACCATGCACAAAACTCAAGTCAAAATGGATCAAAAACCTCAACATAAAGCCAGCCACACTGAACCTCATAGAAGAGAAAGTGGGAAATATACTTGAATGCATTGGCACTGGAGACCACTTCCTAAAAATAACCTCAGCAACACAGACACTGAGAGAAACAATTAATAAATGGGACCTCCTGAAACTGAAAAGCTTCTGTAAAGCAAAGGACACAGTCAACAAGACAAAATGATAGCCTACAAAATGCGAAAAGATCTTCACTAACCCCACATCAAACAGAGGTCTGATCTCCAAAATATACAAAGAACTCAAGAAATTGGTCACCAAAAGAACACATAATCCAATTTTAAAAATGGAGTACAAACCTAAACAGAGAACTCTCAACAGAGGAATCTAAAATGGCTGAAAGACATTTAAGAAAATGTTCAACATCTTTATCCATCAGAGAAATGCAAATCAAAACAACTCTGAGATTCTATCTTACACCTGTAAGAATGGCCAAGATCAAAAACACTGATGACAACTTATGCTGGAGAGGTTATGGGGAAAAGGGAACACTTCTGCATTGCTGGTGGGAATGCAAGCTGGTACAGCCCCTTTGGATGTCAGTGTGGCGATTTCTCAGAAAGTTAAGAAACAACCTTCCTCAAGACCCAGTAATACCACTTTTGGGTATATATCCAAAGGATGTTCAATTGTACCACAAAGACATGTGGTCAACGATGTTCACAGCAGCTTTGTTTGTCATGGCCAGAACCTAAAAACAACCTAAATGCCCCTTGACTGAAGAATGGATAAGGAAAATGTGGTACATTTATATAATGGAGTACTACACAGCAAAAGAAAATAAAGACAGCTTGAATTTTGCAGAAAATGGATGGAGCTAGAAAACATTATCTTGAGTGAGTAACCCAGACACAGAAAGACAATTATCACATGTACTCACTCATGGGTGGTTTTTAAACATAAAGCAAAGAAAACCAGTCTACAAATCACAATCCCAGAGAACCTAGACAACAATGTGGACACTAAGAGAGACTTACATAGATGTAATCTACATGGGAAGTAGAAAGTAGAAAAAGACAAGATCTCCTGAGTAAATTGGGAGCAAGGGGACCTTGGGGGAGGGTTGGGGGGAGGGGAGAGGCAGGGAGGGAAGCGGAGAAAAATGTAGAACTCAATAAAAATCAATAAAAATGTCAAAAAAAAAGAATTGACACTGTCATGAGGAGTGATAAAGAAATTGTTGGTACACTTAGGATTTGGTGATTTTGTCAATACAATGTGTCACAGTTTGAAACAGAAGCAAAAAGGATACATATTAGGCTAGATTTTACTAAATGGAAACAATGTAACAGTGCTGGATCCTGTAGAAGAAGGGACTGAAGTAACAATGTATTTTCTTGAGTTATATTACATTCTGGCTCCCCCAAGACACTACACTAGGAGCTTGTTTTCTTCTTGGCAAAACTGGCCTTTGAGCAAGGAACAAATCGGCCATTAACAAAATGCACAATATCCAGACAGGATAAGCAGGATACAAGAAAAAAGACTGTCAAATCCTACCAAGACCAAGTAAGGCAGTTTTGAAAAATTTCCTGCCTCTGAAAATGATCTGTCAGTTACTTTAGGCCTTAGCCCAAAATTGTTTGCTCCAATGTTGCAAATGAGACTTCAGGTGATTGCTCAGGTAGCCAGTTGTCTCTGCCATTTGTTGCACATTTTGGAAGTTACTTGATTGCACTTCCTGCTTACTCAAGTAATATTATTTCCCATCTCAAGTCTTTGATGGAATTGAAGAATATATAGTTATAGTTTTCCTTAGTTATGATAAAAGATAAAGTAGATATAAATATTGTAACTGTAATCTTGCTTGATATCTGTTTTGTTATGTGTAATTTTACTATGTTAAAGTTAAAACTTTTCTTTTTGTTTAAACAAAAAAGAGGAGGTGATGTAGGATTCCCCTCTGTATGCTGTGAATACCATTGGTTAATAAAGAAACTGTCTTGGGCATGTGCCGAGTAGAATAGAAGTAGGAGGGGAAAACTAAACTGAATGCTGGGAGAAAGAAGGTGGAGTGAGTGGGAAGCCATGGAGCTTCCACTAGAAAAAGACATGCTGAAACTTTGCCGGTAAGTCACAGCCACGTGGCAATACACAGATTAATGGACATGGATTAGTTTAGAATATGAGAGGTATCCAGAAATATGCTTAAGTTATTGGCAAATTAAAAAAAATGTTGCCTTTATTTTATTTTATATGTCTGAGTATTTTGCCTACACACACTCACACACACACACACACATATATACACACACTCACACACACATACACTCACATACATATATATATACACACATGCACTCATACACACACATATATATACACACACACACACACACACACACACACACACACACACATATATATTCTTTATTTCTTTAAAGTTAGAAGAAAATATCATGCTAAGTTTTTTTTTTCGAGACAGGGTTTCTCTGTGGCTTTGGAGCCTGTCCTGGAACTAGCTCTGTAGACCAGGCTGGCCTTGAACTCACAGAGATCCACCTGCCTCTGCCTCCTGAGTGTTGGGATTAAAGGCATGTGCCACCACCGCCTGGCCTCATGCTAAGTTTTTAAGGGAGAAAAGCCATAAGACGAGTTAGAACCCTTCATATCAAGATAAAGATTGTTTGCCAGAACTGGTGACATGACTATGATCTGAGCACTTGGTTGGCAGAGGTAACAGTCCTCGCTGTCCTGGAACTCACTCTGTAGACCAGGCTGCTCTCAAGCCAACAGAGATCTACCAGTCTGTGCCTCCCAAGTGCTGGGATTAATGGTGTGAGCCACCATGCCCAGTTAAGTGTATTGCCTTTCAAATCACCTTTCAAAGATTGAAAATAAAAACTTTTTAGTTGTGCCAAAGGGAACTCTGACTTCTACAAATGAGTTTAACTTTATATTGCAATTACTTGCAATAAAATGTTTCATTTATAAAAGAAAATGTGGCCGGGTGGTGGTGGCGCACGCTTTTAATCCCAGCACTTGGGAGGCAAAGGAAGGCGGATCTCTGTGAGTTCGAGGCCAGCCTGGTCTATAAGAGCTAGTTCCAGAACAGGAACCAAAAAGCTACAGAGAAACCTTGTCTCGAAAATCAAAAAAAAAAAAGAAAAGGAAAGAAAAGAAAAGAAAAGGTGGCGTTTGTCCAATTGTTGCATATAACACCATAGAATCATTTTCTGATTGGTCTGCTCAAAGTAAAAACCTTTATTCTGATTGGTTCACCTAGAAGGAACAGAAAGACATTCACATAAGAACTAAAACTTTAAAGGAAACAGAATAGAAACGTAGGTACAATAAAATATATTAATCTAAAAATGAGCAAAGAAAGCGTGACATTCCAAAAATCTTAAATCTATCCATACTATAAACCTCGTCCGATCTGTATACAGTGTAAGACACTGAGCCGCATGTCGGGCGGTGGTGGCACACACCTTTAATCCCAGCACTTGGGAGGCAGAGGCAGGCAGATCTCTGTGAGTTCGAGGCCAGCCTGGTCTACAAGAGCTAGTTCCAGGACAGGCTCCAAAGCCACAGAGAAACCCTGTCTCGAAAAACCAAAAAAAAAAGAAGACACTGAGCCGCGCCTTTGTATGTTTTCCCACATTTTGAAATGTGCTTGCTCTTTGACAACCAATGTGCAATGATGTTTTCTATTAAAATGCGATGTCTAGCGTGGCTGAACCTTAGCTTTTACTTCGATAGTCTTTTGTAGTGATGTATGCTGTGGAAATGCAGTGTTTGGCATGAGTGATTCTTAGCTCTTACTTTGACATAGTCTAGAACAGTTCTTTTCAGTGTTGTGACTCAATGCTGGTGATATCATGTGTGCGATTAAGACTGCTATCAAAAGAAGGAAAATGTCTATCAAATGTCTTTAGATGTAGAAGCTATGTAGTTGAAAAACTTATTTTCCCAAACTACCTCTGGCTCCATTCATTCCATCCCTTGTTTCTCCTCTTCCATACACACCCTGTGACCAGCCTGGAGCAGTTGCAACAGCAGGTGACAGTCAACCAGCAGCCACATGACAAATAGGTCAGTATAAAGTCAGCGGGGGAATCTCTGAAAGTCATTCCCACAGTAAAACTGCCAGGAGCATAGATTGTAGCTACAACCTCTGCATATACTTCCAAAATACTTCCCAACAAAACACTTGCCACTTGATTTCCTCATTGCCTGGTGAAAAGATGGGTAAAATGTGAAAAAAAAATGGTCTGTGCACCTGTGAACAAATCTGAATGACCTCTTGCTCTTCTATTCTATCCAGATTCAAATCCCTAGTAGGTGATTCTGCTTCCTGTTGCTGTGATGCCGCCAGGCCTAGCTGGCTAGGTCCTTTCTCCACTGTAGAAGGAACTGGAATCTCACACAGCCGCAGGGAGCTCAGACATATGAAGTCAGTTCAAATGCCAATGAGCAATAAATACCCTGTGCTTCAGTCTTGTTACACACACATGTATCAATTTCTCCTTTTCCTTGGCAGGGGTAGTAGGGGTGGTTTTGAGACAGGGTTTCTCTGTGTAGCCCTGGCTGTCCTGTAACTTGCTCTGTAGACCAGGCTGGCCTCAAACTGTGATCTGCCTGCCTCTGCCTTCCAAGTACTGAGATTAAAGGCCCAGCAATATAGCAATTCTGACTGCAACTCTGTGTGTTATATCCACACAGGTTACTTAAATCGGAAGGTATAAAAAGCATAGAATTGTATAGAAAGCCACAATACAGGCTGAATTGTCCAGCCCATCCTGAAGAGGAGTAAAGGAAGATATTACAACAAAAAGCAAACCTGAACTAGATGAACAAACTCCATTTTGATTTAATGGCTGAGCACTTACAGACCTGATGGACCTGGCAAGCAGTTTTCAATGGCCCAGATACCCTTAATGAGCAGCAGCCAGGCACTGAGAAACTTGGTACTGTGCGTGCATCTGGTGGATGTCATAAAAACGAGACTGGTATGAAGAGAGTTGTGTAATTAAAAGTCAATGTGAGCGGAAAAAAGAAATCAGCAGCCTTATTTCTGCATAAAAAGAAATGCTTTGAGAAGTATTTTATCAAATATAAATAAGAGAGATCGAAAGCTTGAAGAATCTTGGAATTCAGTGATTTATACAGGAAGCAATAAGACAACATTAATATATATTTATCAAAATTCCAAAGAAGAGTCACAGCAGGGCCAGGCATCGTATAGCAGCCTTCTAACCTAAATCATTGGGAGGCCAAGGCAAAAAGGCTACAAATTTGAGACCAGCTTGGCCTAGAGGAGACGGTGCCTAAAGATAGCAGTGAAAGCCGCAAGAGAATTCCCAGCGTCGTTAGAGAGGAAGACAAGCTTAGGAGACAGTGTAGCTTGGGGCCCCATTTGGTGTAGGGCTATGAATACACACCTGTCTTTTAGTAATGACTTGGTAGTGGAGTTCCTTCACCTGCACATACTAGGTACACACATACCTCTCTCCAAACCATGCACCTAGCAACCGCAAAACCTCCTCAGTCCCCTACCTGCATCAGGCAACACATACGACCATCTTTGAACAATGATATATGTTTCCCAACCCTAGTAACAGCCATAGTCAGGCAGTTTCTATTCACCTGTATCCCAGTGTATCTGGGGATAAAGAGTCAAAAGGCAGATCTGGCCTGAGCTGGTATTGGGCACACACACAGTGAAGCAAAACTCTGCCCTCTGGTACCCCTCGAGGAAGAGCTCCATATTTCCTGTCCGTGTTTCTGTAAAATTCGGCTTGTATTTCATTAAAATCAGACCCAGTGCAGAAAGGGACACATGCAGTAAAGAGAGCGATCAGATAGTTTCATCTATCAGTCAAAATAAAGGCCAGCCCAGACTACTCTGGTTGGTAGCAAAAGTCCACCTCTAGAATCCCCTTCAAAGAAATCCCAGAACGATAGTCGGGGCCGTGAGCACTCTGTCAATCTCCAGGGTGTGTCCCTCATTGATACACAACGCTACTTCACCCCTCTTTCCATCTCCAGGGCGTGTCTCTTTGGTACACACCGTCACGTCCCCCCTCTGTCCATCTCCAGGGCGTGCCCCTCATTGATACACAATGCCACTTCACCCTTCTTTCCATCTCCAGGGCATGTCTCTTTGGTACACACCGCCACTTTGCTCTAAATACATCTACCTTCCTTCTCTGGCAAATCTCTTGTTTTCAGCTATTTGGATGAGAGGCCAAGAATCTACAGACACCCAGCCCAGACCCTAACCACTGGTACCAATACTTTAACAGCATTCTGGTTGCTTTTTATATTAATACCTTTATAACATAGACAAAGCACATGGAAACGTGTTCCTTATTTGTCTAAGTTCTAGGTCTTGAAAAGTTGTAGGAAAAGGCGAGGAGGAAATCTGCCTGGATATTAAATCTGACGTTCAGTATTTGTTTACCTTTCTCTCTCAATGTCTTAGAACTCATAATGGTGCCAGTTAATCTCAGCTGTCAATCTGATGAGGTCTGGAGTCCCTTGGAAGAGAGGCCTCTGGGAAGTCTGGAGGGCAGTATCTTGATTGGGATGATAAGGCAGAAGCCCCGCCCACTATGGGTAACACCATTACCTGGGATAGAATCTGGAGTGTATAAAAAAAGACGGTGCGCTGAGTACCACCCTTCACGGCTCTCTTCCTTCTGTGGTCAGCTGCTTCCCGTTCCTGCTGCTCTGAGCTGGGGCCAAAATACATACAGTTGAACGGGGAGGTAGTGTTATTGTCCACAGCTGAACAAGAAGGTGGGGTTATTACATACAGATAAACAAGGTTGTTTTATACAGCTGAACAAGGAGGCAGGATTAGCTTGGTAGGATTAGTCTCTTCGGGGGAGTGGTCTTTAGTCTGTAAGCATAGGGTGGTAGCTGAGGGAGGAAGCTACAGTGGAAAGAGGAGTTGCTCGTCGTGACCAGTAGACAATGTGACCACTAGAAAACTTGGTCAGCGAAAGAGATTTGGGGCAGAAAATGGCATGTGAAAAATCTGAGTTCATAAAACACAATTGGCTTTAAATCTTGCCACTGAAACCCGGCTCCCTGGATAGGAAGAGTAGCTGAACCCTGCTCTCATGACCCTTGACCCCTTCAAATTTGCTTGTTTTATTCATTTTAACTTGCCCTCACCCATGTAAAGATTTGCCCCGTCGAGACACATGTGGTCTTCCTAGGGCTATCAATCTCTCAGGTGAAGGTTTGTCATTTTCTGCCCCAAATCATCACTAGGTCAACCTCCCAGGGGCCTTTGCAGCTCTCACATCCCGTTGTCCCTGGTCTGGTTCCCTTCCCACCACTGCACCTGGAACTGAGCCTCCAGAGAACTGTTCGTGAAATACAGAGGGCATTCTTGAAACTGACATGCAGTTGAGAGCAGAGGACCAAGATGGAAGCGATCTAAGAGAAAGGGGCAAGGTGGGAACAAGTCCCAGCACTTCCCACCAGAGAGAGGTCAAAATGTGGGCTACAAATCAAATTTGCTCTTGGTTCAGTCCACAGCTAGGAGATACCTGAGCCCGAGGGCTTCAAGCATCTGTCTGCCATTCGAGCCCTGGGCAAGCTGCCTGGAGATGGGACCTGGTCTTCCAATCAGCTACAGCTAAGCTCAGGGTGAGAGCGCTGCTATCTCTCTTCCCCTCCTCTCAATTTTGTTATTCTAGGAGCTGTCACCGCCACTCACATCCACTCACGGACCATGTGGAGTAAAGCTCACATGTGTGTCCAGATGAACTCTGCAGACCAGCTAACGAGAATTTATGGGAGCCCCTAGCTTCACTCCCGCTTACTGTGGCCTTCGAGTACATATTTACATTTAGAAGCCGAACACAAGTTGGCTTAATTCCAGTATTCTCTAACGTTTTCCAAGTATCCCATTTTCTAAACCCTATGGTTAACATGTCTAAAAGAGAAGCCCAAAGAAGGGGAAAGGTTAGGAAGCTCCTGTAAATAGAAACCACCTTTCTGGACTTACAACAAGATTTTGTTAGTAAATTCAGAGGCTTGTATATGCTGGGACAGAATTTTTGCTGGGTACACAGAAACTAACAGAAGCATGCAAGGAAATGGCCCAACTTGTGGCTACTTCTCCCCGTTCTAATTTTTTTACATTAGAACGAGCCCAACCAACAATCAAATACCATTTTATCCCAGCAGTAGCTTCCCGAGTCAATGATAGTGACAGACACGCAGAGAAACAAGGACTGTAGATGTAGCTCAGTCAGCAACAGGCCTGGGAGGACAGGAAGCCCTGCAACCCAAGCCGAAGGAGAATGAATGAAGCAAACACCTCCTGGGCAGAGCGGAGTCTCTTTCTCCATCGACTTAAATCATTAAACTAAACAGCGGCTTAGTCACCAGTATTTACACTATACAAAATATTTCTCTCTTCCAATCTGGTCTGGATATTCAAGCACCTGTGCTTTTAAGTATCAATTTTATAGTCAGCATGTCAGTTTTAAGAAACAAGATTAGGAGTCCTGTTGGAACATAGGGCTTACACGGCTGGCATGGATCTATCTGGGACTTACAACCCTAAAGCTTTGGCCTCGCACCTCTCTCCCCTACACTGGATCTCCTTCCCTTGTTCTCAGCCACAGTTTGTGGATCTCCTGGTGAAGAACCTTGCCTGCCTCTTGGTAGGCTTCCTGGGTTCTGAGGCTGCAGTAACAGTCTCTGAAGTTTCTCTGTCCACATGTTTGCCTGGAAGGTCTCAAGCCCATGGGCCCTTTGTCATCACTAAGCCAGGCACTTTTTCTGCCTTCGAGGTATCTCTGCTCACTACTTGATTATTGCTTTCTGCCCGGCATCCCAGTCCCATTTCCCTCCTCTGTCTGCAGCTCAGTCCTCTCTGGGCCACAGTTTGCTCATCAGATCCCCTTCCTCCAGTCGGCTGCCCACTGCTTGGCTTTGCTCTGTCTCACCTTTGTTAGCCAGGGCCCTTGAGCCATGTGAAAAAAAAAATGCAGAAAGCACCATGATTGTGGAAATGTTTCTATGCATAGATCCAGTGCCCTCACAAGTGTCCTGCATTGGCCACAGTGCATGTTGTAGACAGAAGCCATCTCCACCCAAGAGTGCCCTGGTCGTGCTCCAAGACTGCCTCTCTCTCTTGACTTCAGAAATAATGGTGGTACAACACTGCATCCCAGCTGGTGCTAACCAGATAGAACAGCACAGAATACAAAGGTCAACTGGGACTCTTGGGGTCTTAAGTTTGCAGCTCAAAAGCCAACAAAAGACTTGTTTTCTTTCTTTTTCGAGGTAAGTCACCTTTCTCCCAGTTCAGAAAAGGAGCTGACACAGAAGCAAAGCAAGGCCCCTGGTATCAGTTCCTGCTTTACTCAGACTGCCATAGCCTCCTCCTCATCTTCCTGTGTTTCCACTCCTCACCTGTACCTGTGCACACCTCATCCTCCTCCGTTCCCACTCCTCACCTATTCCTGTGCACACCTCATCCTCCTCCGTTCCCACTCCTCTCCTGTACCTGTGCACACCTCATCCTCCTCCGTTCCCACTCCTCTCCTATTCCTGTGCACACCTCATCCTCCTCCATTCCCACACCTCACCTGTACCTGTGCACACCTCATCCTCCTCCGTTCCCACTCCTCACCTATTCCTGTGCACACCTCATCCTCCTCCGTTCCCACTCCTCTCCTATTCCTGTGCACACCTCATCCTCCTCCGTTCCCACTCCTCACCTGTACCTGTGCACACCTCATCCTCCTCCGTTCCCACTCCTCTCCTATTCCAGTGCACACCTCATCCTCCTCCGTTCCCACTCCTCTCCTATTCCTGTGCACACCTCATCCTCCTCCATTCCCACTCCTCACCTGTACCTGTGCACACCTCATCCTCCTCCGTTCCCACACCTCACCTGTACCTGTGCACACCTCATCCTCCTCTGTTCCCACCCCTCACCTGTACCTCTGCACACCTCATCCTCCTCCGTTCCCACCCCTCACCTGTACCTGTGCACACCTCATCCTCCTCCGTTCCCACCCCTCACCTGTACCTGTGCACACCTCATCCTCCTCCGTTCCCACACCTCACCTGTACCTGTGCACACCTCATCCTCCTCCGTTCCTATTCCTCACCTGTACCTGTGCACACCTCATCCTCCTCCATTCCCACTCCTCACCTGTACCTGTGCACACCTCATCCTCCTCCGTTCCTATTCCTCACCTGTACCTGTGCACACCTCATCCTCCTCCGTTCCCACCCCTCACCTGTACCTGTGCACACCTCATCCTCCTCCGTTCCTATTCCTCACCTGTACCTGTGCACACCTCATCCTCCTCCATTCCCACTCCTCACCTGTACCTGTGCACACCTCATCCTCCTCTGTTCCTATTCCTCACCTGTACCTGTGCACACCTCATCCTCCTCCGTTCCCACCCCTCACCTGTACCTGTGCACACCTCATCCTCCTCCGTTCCTATTCCTCACCTGTACCTGTGCACACCTCATCCTCCTCCATTCCCACTCCTCACCTGTACCTGTGCACACCTCATCCTCCTCCGTTCCTATTCCTCACCTGTACCTGTGCACACCTCATCCTCCTCCGTTCCCACCCCTCACCTGTACCTGTGCACACCTCATCCTCCTCCATTCCCACTCCTCACCTATTCCTGTGCACACCTCATCCTCCTCCGTTCCCACTCCTCTCCTATTCCTGTGCACACCTCATCCTCCTCCATTCCCACTCCTCTCCTATTCCTGTGCACACCTCATCCTCCTCCGTTCCCACTCCTCTCCTATTCCTGTGCACACCTCATCCTCCTCCGTTCCCACTCCTCTCCTATTCCTGTGCACACCTCATCCTCCTCCATTCCCACTCCTCACCTGTACCTGTGCACACCTCATCCTCCTCCGTTCCTATTCCTCACCTGTACCTGTGCACACCTCATCCTCCTCCGTTCCCACACCTCACCTGTACCTGTGCACACCTCATCCTCCTCCGTTCCCACCCCTCACCTGTACCTGTGCACACCTCATCCTCCTCCGTTCCCACCCCTCACCTGTACCTGTGCACACCTCATCCTCCTCCGTTCCCACCCCTCACCTGTACCTGTGCACACCTCATCCTCCTCCGTTCCCACACCTCACCTGTACCTGTGCACACCTCATCCTCCTCCGTTCCTATTCCTCACCTGTACCTGTGCACACCTCATCCTCCTCCATTCCCACTCCTCACCTGTACCTGTGCACACCTCATCCTCCTCCGTTCCTATTCCTCACCTGTACCTGTGCACACCTCATCCTCCTCCGTTCCCACCCCTCACCTGTACCTGTGCACACCTCATCCTCTTCCATTCCCACTCCTCACCTGTACATGTGCACACCTCATCCTCCTCCGTTCCCACCCCTCACCTGTACCTGTGCACACCTCATCCTCCTCCGTTCCTATTCCTCACCTGTACCTGTGCACACCTCATCCTCCTCCGTTCCCACACTTCACCTGTACCTGTGCACACCTCATCCTCCTCCATTCCCACTCCTCACCTGTACCTGTGCACACCTCATCCTCCTCCGTTCCCACTCCTCACCTGTACCTGTGCACACTTCATCCTCCTCCGTTCCCACTCCTCTCCTATTCCTGTGCACACCTCATCCTCCTCCGTTCCCACACCTCACCTGTACCTGTGCACACCTCATCCTCCTCCATTCCCACTCCTCTCCTATTCCTGTGCACACCTCATCCTCCTCCGTTCCTATTCCTCACCTATTCCTGTGCACACCTCATCCTCCTCCGTTCCCACTCCTCTCCTATTCCTGTGCACACCTCATCCTCCTCCGTTCCCACACCTCACCTGTACCTGTGCACACCTCATCCTCCTCCATTCCCACTCCTCTCCTATTCCTGTGCACACCTCATCCTCCTCCGTTCCCACTCCTCTCCTATTCCTGTGCACACCTCATCCTCCTCCGTTCCCACTCCTCTCCTATTCCTGTGCACACCTCATCCTCCTCCATTCCCACTCCTCACCTATTCCTGTGCACACCTCATCCTCCTCCGTTCCTATTCCTCACCTGTACCTGTGCACACCTCATCCTCCTCCATTCCCACTCCTCTCCTATTCCTGTGCACACCTCATCCTCCTCCATTCCCACTCCTCTCCTATTCCTGTGCACACCTCATCCTCCTCCGTTCCCACTCCTCACCTATTCCTGTGCACACCTCATCCTCCTCCGTTCCCACTCCTCTCCTATTCCTGTGCACACCTCATCCTTTTCCGTTCCTATTCCTCACCTGTACGTGTGCACACCTCATCCTCCTCCATTCCCACTCCTCACCTGTACCTGTGCACACCTCATCCTCCTCCGTTCCTATTCCTCACCTGTACCTGTGCACACCTCATCCTCCTCCGTTCCCACCCCTCACCTGTACCTGTGCACACCTCATCCTCTTCCATTCCCACTCCTCACCTGTACATGTGCACACCTCATCCTCCTCCGTTCCCACCCCTCACCTGTACCTGTGCACACCTCATCCTCCTCCGTTCCTATTCCTCACCTGTACCTGTGCACACCTCATCCTCCTCCGTTCCCACACTTCACCTGTACCTGTGCACACCTCATCCTCCTCCATTCCCACTCCTCACCTGTACCTGTGCACACCTCATCCTCCTCCGTTCCCACTCCTCACCTGTACCTGTGCACACTTCATCCTCCTCCGTTCCCACTCCTCTCCTATTCCTGTGCACACCTCATCCTCCTCCGTTCCCACACCTCACCTGTACCTGTGCACACCTCATCCTCCTCCATTCCCACTCCTCTCCTATTCCTGTGCACACCTCATCCTCCTCCGTTCCTATTCCTCACCTATTCCTGTGCACACCTCATCCTCCTCCGTTCCCACTCCTCTCCTATTCCTGTGCACACCTCATCCTCCTCCGTTCCCACACCTCACCTGTACCTGTGCACACCTCATCCTCCTCCATTCCCACTCCTCTCCTATTCCTGTGCACACCTCATCCTCCTCCGTTCCCACTCCTCTCCTATTCCTGTGCACACCTCATCCTCCTCCATTCCCACTCCTCACCTATTCCTGTGCACACCTCATCCTCCTCCGTTCCTATTCCTCACCTGTACCTGTGCACACCTCATCCTCCTCCATTCCCACTCCTCTCCTATTCCTGTGCACACCTCATCCTCCTCCATTCCCACTCCTCTCCTATTCCTGTGCACACCTCATCCTCCTCCGTTCCCACTCCTCACCTATTCCTGTGCACACCTCATCCTCCTCCGTTCCCACTCCTCTCCTATTCCTGTGCACACCTCATCCTTTTCCGTTCCCACTCCTCTCCTATTCCTGTGCACACCTCATCCTCCTCCATTCCCACTCCTCTCCTATTCCTGTGCACACCTCATCCTCCTCCGTTCCTATTCCTCACCTGTACCTGTGCACACCTCATCCTCTTCCGTTCCCACACCTCACCTATTCCTGTGCACACCTCATCCTCCTCCGTTCCCACCCCTCACCTGTACCTGTGCACACCTCATCCTCCTCCATTCCCACTCCTCACCTATTCCTGTGCACACCTCATCCTCCTCCGTTCCCACCCCTCACCTGTACCTGTGCACACCTCATCCTCCTCCGTTCCCACCCCTCACCTGTACCTGTGCACACCTCATCCTCCTCTGTTCCCACCACTCACCTGTACCTGTGCACACCTCATCCTCCTCCATTCCCACTCCTCACCTGTACCTGTGCACACCTCATCCTCCTCCATTCCCACTCCTCACCTGTACCTGTGCACACCTCATCCTCCTCCGTTCCCACTCCTCTCCTATTCCTGTGCACACCTCATCCTCCTCCGTTCCCACCCCTCACCTGTACCTGTGCACACCTCATCCTCCTCCGTTCCCACTCCTCTCCTATTCCTGTGCACACCTCATCCTCCTCCGTTCCCACCCCTCACCTGTACCTGTGCACACCTCATCCTCCTCCGTTCCTATTCCTCACCTGTACCTGTGCACACCTCATCCTCCTCCGTTCCCACACTTCACCTGTACCTGTGCACACCTCATCCTCCTCCGTTCCCACTCCTCACCTGTACCTGTGCACACTTCATCCTCCTCCGTTCCCACTCCTCTCCTATTCCTGTGCACACCTCATCCTCCTCCGTTCCCACACCTCACCTGTACCTGTGCACACCTCATCCTCCTCCATTCCCACTCCTCTCCTATTCCTGTGCACACCTCATCCTCCTCCGTTCCTATTCCTCACCTATTCCTGTGCACACCTCATCCTCCTCCGTTCCCACTCCTCTCCTATTCCTGTGCACACCTCATCCTCCTCCGTTCCCACTCCTCTCCTATTCCTGTGCACACCTCATCCTCCTCCATTCCCACTCCTCTCCTATTCCTGTGCACACCTCATCCTCCTCCATTCCCACTCCTCTCCTATTCCTGTGCACACCTCATCCTCCTCCGTTCCCACTCCTCACCTGTACCTGTGCACACCTCATCCTCCTCCGGTCCTATTCCTCACCTGTACCTGTGCACACCTCATCCTCCTCCGTTCCCACTCCTCTCCTATTCCTGTGCACACCTCATCCTCCTCCATTCCCACTCCTCTCCTATTCCTGTGCACACCTCATCCTCCTCCGTTCCCACTCCTCACCTATACCTGTGCACACCTCATCCTCCTCCGTTCCTATTCCTCACCTGGACCTGTTCACACCTCATCCTCCTCCGTTCCCACTCCTCTCCTGTACCTGTGCACACCTCATCCTCCTTCGTTCCCACTCCTCACCTGTACCTGTGCACACCTCATCCTCCTCCGTTCCCACTCCTCACCTGTACCTGTGCACACCTCATCCTCCTCCGTTCCCACTCCTCTCCTATTCCTGTGCACACCTCATCCTCCTCCGTTCCCACTCCTCACCTGTACCTGTGCACACCTCATCCTCCTCCGTTCCTATTCCTCACCTCACCTGTACCTGTGCACACCTCATCCTCCTCCGTTCCCACTCCTCACCTGTACCTGTGCACACCTCATCCTCCTCCGTTCCTATTCCTCACCTCACCTGTACCTGTGCACACCTCATCCTCCTCCGTTCCTATTCCTCACCTGTACCTGTGCACACCTCATCCTCCTCCATTCCCACTCCTCTCCTATTCCTGTGCACACCTCATCCTCCTCCGTTCCCACTCCTCTCCTATTCCTGTGCACACCTCATCCTCCTCCGTTCCCACTCCTCACCTATTCCTGTGCACACCTCATCTTCCTCCGTTCCCACTCCTCTCCTATTCCTGTGCACACCTCATCCTCCTCCGTTCCCACTCCTCACCTGTACCTGTGCACACCTCATCCTCCTCCGTTCCCACTCCTCACCTGTACCTGTGCACACTTCATCCTCCTCCGTTCCCACACCTCACCTGTACCTGTGCACACCTCATCCTCCTCCGTTCCTATTCCTCACCTATTCCTGTGCACACCTCATCCTCCTCTGTTCCCTCACCTCACCTATTCCTGTGCACACTTCATCCTCCTCCGTTCCCACACCTCACCTGTACCTGTGCACACCTCATCCTCCTCCGTTCCCTCACCTCACCTGTACCTGTGTGCACCCACAGACTCCTGTCTCTGGCACTCTCAGCCACTGACAGCTCATACCCCATCAGGCTGGCACGTGCTAGTTTACAGCCAATGTGCTCTCGGCACGCACATCCACCTGTTGTGATGTGGGAGTGTCATATATCAATCTGTTGATTTCATTGGTTAAGTAATAAGCAAACTGCTTGGGCTCATAGCTTAGAACATAGGTAGGTGGAGTAAACAGAACAGAATGCTGGGAGGAAGAGGAATGAGGTAAGATGCCTCAGACAGAGACCCAATGCTCCCCGCTCCTGGGCAGACGCACGCAATGAAGCTCCAACCCAGGATGGACGTAGGCTAGAATCTTCCCGGTAAGACCGGTGCTCACAGATTATTAGAGATGGGTTAATCGGGATATCAGAATTAGCCAGTAAGGGCTAGAGCTAAAGGGCCAAGCAGTGTTTAAATGAATACAGTTTGTGAGTTGTTATTTCGGGGCAGAAGCTAGCAGGCTGCTGGGATGCTGGGATGCAGCCCCGCCGCTCCTATTACTACACTGTTGTTCTCCTGTGCTCTCCCTTTCGCAAGCATGGGCAAAGCTGAAGGAGAATTAAAAGTTTTCCAGCTTCCTGATTCCCCCACTTCTCACAAAGGCCAAAGTGCTGTGACACTAGTCCGTCTGGTGTGAATCCTTCCAGACCGTCCTCTCCACTCTCTCAGTGGCTCATCTGTCCCAACCACTGGATATTACCCAGGAGTGCAGGGAGCCCTCTGGGAACCAGTTCAAAGCCCTAAGTGATAATCCACATGGGAAGTTAACACCTGTAGCTGCCTTTGTATTTCTGGCCTACAGAAGTAAACCTTTCAGATAATCAGAAGATCTAGCTTTGAGCAAGGAAATTTAACTCTAAGCCAGGCCCCTTTCCCCATACTTTCTATAAAACTAATTTAAGAGCCGGGCGATGGTGGCGCACGCCTTTAATCCCAGCACTCGGGAGGCAGAGGCAGGCGGATCTCTGTGAGTTCGAGACCAGCCTGGTCTACAAAGCTAGTTCCAGGACAGGCTCCAAAGCCACAGAGAAACCCTGTCTCGAAAAACCAAAAAAAAAAAAAAAAAAAAACTAATTTAACCTTCTCAGCAACATAATGAAATAGATACCATTACAAATCTTGTGTCATCGGTGTGACAATCAAGGCACAGAGAAGTTGAGGGACTCCGCTGGGGTATCACAGCTCATGTAATATGGCTGAGACTGTTCACACCTGACTACTATATGATTTTGTTTCTCCATGTGTGTAAAAATGATGATGCAAAGCTAACTTAAATGTCCCTTCATAAGGGACGGATGTGACTTACTACAGATAGTTCAACCATGAGTGCTTGTGTGTGTGTGTGCACTCATGCATGTGTTTGAATGTAAGTGTGCATATGTGTGAGCATTCATATGTGTGAATGTGCATGTGTGTGAATAGCGAATGTGTGCATGCACACATGTAAGAGAACTCTATCTTTAAGTATTTTGAATGCAGATGGAGGTAAACATATGAACCTACATATATGATGATATTGCATAGAATCAAATATATATAATGCACACATAAGCATACACAAAAATATGTGTAGATAACACTACGGAAGTTTGGGTATAACTCATGTAATAAATGTCATCAAATCAATAATACTATACTGTAGTTTTCCAAGATGTTACTGAAGGAAACTGGGTGAATGGAAATCTTATGTAATTTCTCAAAGTCGTATGTGAATCTATGATTTTATTTATTTATTTATTTATTTATTTTGATTTTCGAGACAGGGTTTCTCCATAGCTTTTGGTTCCTGTCCTGGAACTAGCTCTTGTAGACCAGGCTAACCTCGAACACACAGAGATCCACCCGCCTCTGCCTCCCAAGTGCTGGGATTAAAGGAGTGCACCACCACCGCCCGGCCAGAAGTCCTTTTCAAAGAATCTACCAGCCATGTTTGTATGGCATCTGTTGCTATAATCAGACTTTTATTCTGTTCATTTACCCTTGTGCCTCTCAGCAATATCACACTCTGTTGGTCGGTAGTCTTAAACTAATTCTTCTATTTTTTATTTTTCAAATTTTCAAGACAGTTTTTCTGTGTAGTCCTGGCTGTCCTGGGACTCACTCTGCAGACCAGGCTGGCCTCCTACTCAGCGTTCTGGGATTAAAGCAAGCGCTGCCAGGCTCAGGATAAACTTGCCCTTGGATCCGGCAGTATGAGTTCTCTAACTGCTTTCCTTTCCTGGAGCAATGAGTTTTGGTTGTTGCTGTTCTTCATTCAGCACTGTAGTGTCTGGATTGTTATAGAAAGTGTTAGTCAGCATGCAAGCTTCTCACAAATGTTAATTTTCACAAAATAAAAAAAACTTACAAAGCTGTTGATTGGTATGTTGCTGTATCTATGGATCGGGTCTACTCAAATTTCTGTGGGTTATTCTAAGATAAATTAAAGAGACTAAGCCCATAGCTACAGCTGAGAGTCTGGGCTCAGGAAAACAAAATCATGTTTCTATTAGATGCTAATATTTCCCCTGTAAACTCTTGGTCTCGTGTTCTTGGAATTATATCCTGTCTTCTCAAAAGCTGTCCTAGTGATTTCAGCTCCTGGGACTCAAATGCTTGTCTAACAACAGGCGTCTGAAGCCAGAACTAACTTAGGAACACCTTTCACTGGTTTCTCTGTGTCTTCCCAGAATGTTGGGGCTGGATAGGTCCAGTTATACTCCTGCAGGGACCTGTGACAGTCACAACAAAGACCACGAGGACATTCTTAGCTTCAGAATTTGATGGAATTGACAGGGCTATGCGGATCCCTAGAAACCCGCAGGCCAGCTAGTGTGTCTTACACAGCAACAGAGAACAGATGGAAGACAATGGCCAACTGTACTCATACACAGCAGCAGTCCCATGCACGGACGCATGTATCATACATATACATCGTGCATGCACACACACACACACAAATAAAAAGCAATGCTGCTAGAATGTGCACACACTGTTCACTAGACTATGAAGAGTGTATAATCTCAGGATCTACGAAGTTGAAAGTTCTTAGTCACTGCTTGGCAGAAATCTGCCGTGATGGGAATATAAACACAGGAAGTTTCCTAAGACCTTTGCTTTAAAATAAAAACTGGACAAACACAATCTGCTTATCCATGGGAGCATGAAGAAAAAGATTACCATAGATCTTTGCACTGGAAACCATGGGAAGACAAATGAACGGACGGTTTGCCTTAGCTACCTTTTAATTGAAATTGCTTCGCTTCATGCCTTGAAGCTGCCCGTTGTTTGGTTAAATTAAAATACACAAAAGTGATTTATTAAGCTGCGCAGTGGTGGTGAATGCCTTTAATTCCAGCACTCGGGAAGCAGAGGCAGGCGGATCTCTGTGAGTTCAACACCAGCCTGATCTACAAGAGCTTGTTCTAGGACAGGCTTCAAAACTACAGAGAAACCCTGTCTCAAAAAAAGAAAGAAAGAAAAAGAAAAAAGTGATTTATTTTATTTTATTTTATTTTTGTAAAACCAACCAAAGCACACTCGTCAATCCTGCAAGCCCGGACTCCATCTGTACCCACAGGGTTCTTTCAGAGTTGCTGCTTCCCACTGGGTTCCGGAGGCGTGGTTGGATTTCTCCGACAAGGTCACAGGAAGGCTCTACATCTCACACATCTCTTATTTGAAAATCCAGATCTACACAGGAGGCTGATTTCATGTTCTCTGCAGCATGGAATATCTGGACAGTTTCAAAGTGATCCACCATCGGAATATTTTAGTGGCTGAAATCCTCTGGTCCCCTGGAAAGATGTCACCACTTATGCAAACTTCAGGGTAACGGATCTGTTACGTCAGTCAAGGAATGCTAGCCACAGAGACCTCTGGCATCCCCTTTCCAAAGAGCACTGTGAACACCCTGTCTAGCCTGTCATCCACAATTTTCAAGAACAAAGGAACTGCCCCTCATCCCTGCTCTCCAGAAGTTTCCAAGTCATCGCCTCACACCAGGTAGGCCGAGTGCCCTCCCTGTTACCGGTTAACACCAAATGCTTCAATTTCATCACCGGAAGCTGTGCAGGCCTCCAGTTGCATGTCACATGTCAAAGCACAAGGATTCCCTGATGTATTGTGGTTTTCCTGATTCCTTTAGCCCTCTGAGTCTCCAGAAAGAACAAGGTTTTATTTTTCTCCCCTCCCTCTCTTTGGTTTTGTTTTGTTTGTTTGTTTCAAGACATGGTTTCTCCATGTGGCCTTAGCTCTTTTGGAACTCACTTTATAGACCAGGCTGGCCTCAAATTCACAGAAATCCACCTGTCTCCGCCTTCTGAGTGCTGGAATTAGAGGCATACGCCACCACCATCCGGTGGAGTAAGGTTTTATTAACTGAGTACAGACAGCAACAGGAAGTTCCACATGGGTCACAGGCCCATTGATCCAGCTTCCCAGACAGAGAAAATGAATACAGAGGTCTGTTCTCTCAACAATAATGTTATCTCGACCAGAGGGAGGAAGAAAGCGAATTCAGACCACGTATGACAGATGTGACAAAGGCTGGGTCAGGCACACGCCAGACCTCCTTACACCCTTGGGTAAGCTGTTTAGTGACTGCTGGCTGCTTTTCTTCTTACTGCCACCACATACCTAAGAAGCAACGTTAGGGAGAAGGACTTGCTTGAGCTCATGTAGTCCATTACAGTAGGAGGGCACGGAGGAGGAGCTTGCGGTATCGGGCAGAACAAGATGCTGAAATGTCTGACCAAAACAGGGATCTAGAGTACAATGCTAGCGAAAGCCTGCCCCTACAGCAATCCACCTCCTCTAGCTAAGTCCAGCCTCTCCAACCCTCCACAACCTCTCCAAAGAGCACTGTCATCTGGGAACCAAGTGTTCAAATGCAGGAACCAGTAGGGAGGGACATTTCACATTCTGACCCTAAAAATGATCAGCCTGGTGTCCTTGCACACCCTGCCTTCCCCTGAAGACATTTGTAGATTAATCAGCTGAGATTTGGGAAGGGTCACAAAAGCTAGTGTTATCTGGAAATACTACACAGTTGCTGATTTTCTTCTCCTCAGTGCCATGGCTTTCTATTGTCATCTTGTATCATATTATGTCCATTGAGCAAAGAATGTTGCCAATGTATCTCTAATTATTCTTCCTTAAGTTACATAAAAGCTAATGTCAGGGATTTTAAACAGTTGCGAGGGGCTCAAAAATCACCATAGTTTATTCAAGAAATGAGGTCAACATTTCCAAGGCATATTAATTTCCTAATAAAAATGCTGTTATTTCTACTAGTTAATCCACAAATACGCAGAGTTGGCATATCCGTTTTGTCACCATCTTACTTCTTACGAAATAAGTAAAGACTTGAGAAATGTTTTGCACAGACGATTTTCAGAATTAAAAGTTGTGCTCTCTAAATCCCCCGTCAGTTTCCCATGAGAATCATCATAGCATACATATAAAAGAAACTGTGCAAACATGCATTCATAGACAGCTAAAAAGTGGGAGGAACCATGACCTTTAGAGACTTCGGCTTCTAGAAACAACTTTACCCTATGAAGACAAATGCCTTTAAAAAAAAACAATACCTGAGGGCCAGTGGGATAGCTCAGTGCATGAAAGAACCCTGTAATCCTGGAGTCCTGAGCTCAGTTCCTAGAACTCATGGTGGGAGGAAAGAACTGGCTAACAGAAGTTGACCCTCTGACCTTTACACCCATGCCATGGCATTTGAGTACACACATAGAGAGACACACACAACAATTAACTGACTGGTTGATTAGTTAATTAGTTAATATTAGAGATTAATGAATCTGATTTTTTTTTATCCATGAATGAAAGCCGGACCATGAGCAGTCATCTATGTTTGGTGGGGGAGCTTGAACTGTATTCTAATAACCACCAGGAGCCCAGGGTGGAAGCGAAAGGAACTTAAATGCTCGCATTTACAGTCTGAATATCCTACTCACAGCCATGCTTTGTGCAAGAAAATGAGTGAAAGGCAGAGAGATTGGAAATGAGTGTGCTGTCCAGTGTTGTAAGGAGGCCGCTTGTTTGTTCCTGGCTGCTCAGACCTGAAATAACCACACAGAAACTATTATTTAAATCACTGCTTGGTCTTTTAGCTCTAGCTTCTTATTAGCTACCTCTTACATCTTAATTTAACCCATTTTTATTAATCTGTGTATCACCGTATGGCTGTGGCTTACCAGCAAGGTTCCCTCTGGTGTCTGTTTCTGGTGGAGCTCCATGGCTTCTCTAAACTCCACCTTCCTTTTCCCAGCATTCAGTTTAGTTTTCTCCACCTCACTCTACTCTTTTGCCCTATCACAAGCCAAGACAGTTTCTTTATTAGCCAATGGTATTCACAGCATACAGAGGAGAATCCCACATCAGTCTAGTATTAAGACAGAGCAGTAAAAACAGATATATATTTTTCAAACTTCAAGCAATATTAGTAGAAAAGAATCCTTGGGCTGGGTGATGGTGGTGCATACCTTTAAGCCCAACACTTGGGGAAGCAGAGGCAGATACAGGCAGATCTTTGAATTTTATACAAGTCTGGTCTACATAGTGAGTTCCAGGAGAACTTCTGTCATGAATACCCATCCCCCATAAAAGAAAAGAAAAGAAAAAGAAAGGGAGGGAGCAGAAGAGAGAAGAGGAGAGGAAAGCAAAAGAGAGGAAAGGAAAGACATTAAAGAAAAGAACCTTAGAGATGATAGGAGACTAGGGACATGGGACACAGGGCCCAGAATTCAAGTTCAAACTTAGGTGGAAAAACCATGTTTTTCAGTAATGGCAGGAGCGAGAGAAACAGACAGTGAAGAAGGTACATGCCAAAGACACCAACGGATGTGGGCGTGAGCAGAGCGGTCGGAGCGGTCAGCAGAAGGCAGCATGGTGTGTGACCTCAGTGCTTTTGGCAAGTGTAAGGAGAAGTGGAACAGACAGGAACCTGGACAGCAGCCTGAACTGGGGAGCCCCCGGCAGAAGGAGTCTTGGGGAGCAGCCAGCTCTGAGTTAAAGCAGAAGGCGAAGAGATGGCTATGACCCTGAGAATAAATTTGCCATGAGATAAAGTTTTGCCCCTGCTGATTCCTCAACTCTGAATTCTGACTTTAAATGTACACTTTCAACTTTTCCTTCCAAGACAGTGTCATCTATAAACTGAAGGGGCAGTGCTTGTTAGAATACCCCTTCAAGAGAGGATTGCCTGCTGTGAAGAATGCTCAGGCCACTGTGAACCAAGGTGACAACTCTGTCCACCCTGGGACACAGGTCACAAGGTGTGAATAGTCTCAAGTTTCAAAACTCCTGTAGTGTCACACAAAATAAACAAGTGTCAGTGGTGTGTGGGTGTGTGAGTGTACCAATATGTACACACGTACAGAAAGAATGATGTTTCTGAAGCCAAAAATGTAGCAAAATTAGGCTTTAGCCATCCATAAAATAAATGATAAGAAGGGCTTTGTTTCAGAGGTATACATTTGATATCAACTTCCTAGAAGAAATTTGTTGCAAAAAAGTCTACAATATTGAATATTAAAAACTCTAAGTGGGTGTCAGGCCTCATGCATATCCAGAAAATTTCAAGTTCATGGATAAAGGTAAAGGGAAAGAGAATATCAAGAAATCTAGAGAGACATCGAGTCTACCACTTGGGAGAAAGAACACTATACTACGTGGTTTACCCATGCCACAAAGGCCAAGAAAGGTCAGCAGCCCAACCCATGTATTCCAACAGAGCTTCTGCCAGGCCTCTCTACCCAGCATGCCCAGCTCTGCAGAAATGAATGCTTCCATCCTTGCGGCGTTTATCTCCTTTTGCTTCATCTCATAATCCCAAAGGCCTCATTGCCAAACACAATCAGGAGGTGCTATTCACGTGAGCTCTCCGATTCTGCGTCCATCTCTGCCCGAACTAAAGCACTGATGCCTCAAACTTGTAACTGTTTCCTACCTTTCCTGTCTATGCTGTCTGCTCCTGGGATGCTTTCTCTCCACGGACACACAGTCTGTAGACACAGCCAGTACAGAAGCTCTCCGTTATGTAAAAGAAGTTGTCTAGGGCCATGTCGCCTTGTTTGTTTTTTCTGGCAGACATCCCTGGAGGACCCATCTGGAGGGGAACGCATGCATAGTTCTTAAATATAGAGAGAAAAAAAAACATTCTTCTTCAATTTTACTTTCTCCTCCAGTTATTTTTTAACCTTGAAGAGTAGATTTGAGAAAAAGACACCAGTGTTGCTCCTCGTCTTTCTAGGGCCGTGGGGAAGACTTGAGAAGCCCCCATCAGGAAAGGCAAACCAGGTTCCATGCAGCTGCGTGATTAGCAGGGGAGTCGGGTCCTGTCCTTCAAGTGGATTTACGAGACTTTCTGCTGACATGAAGTATGTTCTTTACTGAATTCCTCAAGTGAAGCAAAACCGCACGTATCTAGTTCTAAAGCAGCACACTGAGTCACTGGTTTACATAGCAAATGTGAAATAGTCATTTGCAGTCCTGGAGCGCACCTGTGAAGTGGACTGAACCGTAACAGCCATCTGGGAAAAGAAGAAGAGAAAAAAATTAATGCAAAAAAGAAACCCCATATTTAAATCGTTCCGTCTGAAAATCAGCTGAGAAACCATCCTGAGGGTCCCCCACTTGCAGAGATAGATTCTGCCCCGTGAATGAACAGCTGTAGTTTTGCAGAGAGGATACAGTGTAGCCTGGTCTCCCCTAGAACTCCAAACACTCTGGGTCTGATCGCTGTGGCGCTGTAGCCTTGCCTTTCCTGGGATTCTGGATGTGAGGGTCATCTGGACCCAGCCTCTTTCTGTAGCCATTGCATAGAATGAGTCTCCAAACCCCCAGCGTTGCTGCTCCTGTCATCTTAGCCTTGGGTCTAGCCTCCTCCTCCATCACTGCTATGAAGGGAGTCCTAGCTCTTTTGATCACTGGCGAAACCTATGCCCGCTTTCTAGCTGATTTTGAGATGCCCGTGCTTCCCCTATGTGCCACATTCAGCCGAATTCTCTCAGAATACGGCTCACATCACAACCCCGAAGGTCTCTAAAGTGTGCCTTCCTTTTCTCGCTTTTTCCTTCCTGGGATCTACATACCCTCCTAATGAAAGCATTATTAGCTAGTCCTCAAACTGACCCTTTCTTTTTCTGCCTAGAAGCTATTGCTCCTGGTTCCCCCACAGCCTGGGATATTATTCCCTATCTATGAAAACTTCACCATCTATGAAGGACTAGTTACTTTCGTCATTGTGGCCAAAAATACCTAAGAAAATGACTTAAAGGTGGAGAAGATTCTCCTTGGTTCACGGCCTAAGAGACTTCTGTTCTCGCTCAGCTCCCTGAGTCTGTCTCTACTGCAGTGGAATAGCCCCGAATGGGATAGAACAAAGAGGCTAAGATAAGACATCAACTTCCCAAGGCCTTGCTGCCGTAGACCATATGGCCTGTTTTCATCACGAGGCCCCACTTCCTACCTTTCAGAATAGCTCAATGATGCCACTCAAGTTATGAGTCCACTGATGGAGTCAACCAATCAAATCTGCTGTCAACAGCACTGAACCAAGCCTTTAGTCCATGAGAGTTTTGTGGTGGTGAGAAGGGGGTCTTCAGTATATGAGCCTTGTGAGGGACCTTAAGCACATGAGCCTCAGTGGGGGCACCTTCAGAACGTGAGTCTGGAGGGGTCTTGAATACATGAGCCTTGCAGGGAGGTGCTTTGTATCTAAAGCTTACAACTCTTTCTGTGTGAAATTTTCCAGGAAAAAAAACTCACTGACAGTCTCTTCTCTTCCAACATCCGCTAGGCATTATTCATCTTCTAGTTATGATGATGCAAAAGTTTATTCTGGTATTTGGTTTTATACTCAGGTTGTGCGACTGGGAGTGCACACGGGTGTGCATGCAGAACTCATTCATCCTTGTTTTGGCGATCTGTTTTTTTTTGTTGAAGAGTGTTTCCCAGAGGCCTGGCTCTTAGCACAGTGGAGAGGTCCGTTGGCCAGCAATGGGGTTCCAGCACAACCTCACTGTGCCTGACTTTGTATGTGAGTGCTGGGACTTAATTGAAGCACTCATTCCTGCAGGGCAAGCGCTGTATAAATGTGCTCTCTCAGCCCTGTAGGAAATCCAGTCTTAATCATGCGTTCAGTGTGTTACACATGGCACACCTACCAAGTGCGAAAAGGCCATGATGCTGGGGAAATGAAACGAACATGGAGCTCTCGTCCCACAGGGAGAAGAGTGGATTATTTATTGGGAGAACATTTGCAGAAAAGATTGTATGGATAACAGTGGCAGATAGTATGACTGTGTCAGGATCCGCTGCAGAGTGGGGAGCAGGAGGCAAACCTTCCCAGAGGAGGGAATATTCAGGGTGCCACAGATGAATTTGCAAGTGCTACCCAAAGAAGATGTGGATGAAGGGCTGGAGGTGTTGATGGTGCTGGGCAGTCATCGAGCAGTTGCCTAGGATATAAAAGCCCAGAGATCAATCTGCAACACTAGAATAAAAGAAAGAAGAAAGGACAGAAGGAATAAGAAAGATAAAAAGAAAGTTTAAAAAGATAAAGTATACTGGGCCAAGAAATTTGAGTGTAAAAAAATCTTTGAATCCAAAAGAGCCTTAAGATGCCCAATGAGATTTGACCATAGAAAGAAGTAGAAGAGGGAAAATTTACTTAGAGTAAAATTCCAGAGGAGAAGAGAGCAGGTGTTCCAGGTGCTTGGAGCATTTATTCCAAGTGTACTGAGAGCCTATCAAAGGGTTATATGTGAAGGTGTTGTGCACCTGGGTGTTTCTTTAGAAATCACCCTGAAAACAATGAAAGAGCAGACAGAGAAGATGCAAAAAGGCCAGGAGGAAAGAGCCAACACTTGGACCAGTGCATTGCCACTGGGTAAAGCGTGAGTTGCTGGCCATTGGATTTAATCATTTAACATGGATTTTTATAGTAAATCTATAATAAAACATGACACCTGCCAGTAACTGAGATTTGGGGCTCCTCTAGGAACATGAGTGAGGGAGCGGAAGGAAAGAAGACAATCCTGTGTCTGCATGTGCAAATGGCAGTGCCACTCACTGGGATAAAAATGGCGGAAGAGGAGCAGCCCTGGGGAATGACTCCTGTTTAAGACAGGATGGGTTCACACACAGCCTCTGCATTCCTCTCGAGACCACAGCGATCTGGAATTCAAAGTTAGCTCGAGGACAGACATTTCTACTTGGAGATGACCACATTCAGAAGCCGTAGAAGACACAGATGGAGTGGACACGAGGTGGACAACTTGCGAAGTAGTTATTGAGAAGCCCTTTGGAGGGCAGGAGACAGCTTGTGGTTTAGAGCACTCGCTGCTCTTGCAGAGGACCAGCCTTGTGTCCAGCATCCACCTGGCAGCTCCCTGCTACCCTAACTCCAGTTCCAGGAGATCAAGCGCTCTCTTTTATCCTCCTGGATGCCAGACACATATGTGGTATGCATACACACACGCGGGAGAAACAGTCACTCACGTAAAATAAGTAAATCTTGACAAAAGAAAGATTTATCTCATTGGATAATGGTGATTACCACTAAACCTGATGACCTGAGTTCAGTCCCCAGAGCTTACGTGGTGGGAGCAGGAAACTGACTCATGCATGTTGTCATGCATGGCACACAACATACACATAGACACACACACATGTGCACATGTGCACGCTTGTGCCCATAAATAAATAAATTTCCTTTTTTGAGAAAATCACCTGTGGAATTTTCTGTTTTTCAAAATACAACAAACCAGCAACCCAATAAATTTCTGGAGTTTGGATATATGTGCCTTAAAAAGATAATTCTGTCAGGTGTTCCAATTTTTATCCATGATTAAAGTAACCAAAGAAGAAGCATAAACAAAGATCCCAAGATAAATCAGGAAATATCAACACAGATTTGAAAGAGTTGGAAAAAGTGAGAGAGAAGGAGCCATCAGGAAGTGGCCGTTGATCCGTTCATGCCCAGTGGTACTCAGGGTGCCCAGTGGTACTTAAGGTGCCTGTTGGTACTCGGAGCGCGGTGGTATTCAGGGTGCCCGGTGGTACTCAGGGTGCCCGGTGGTACTCAGGGTGCCCGGTGGTACTCAGGGAGCCCGGTGGTACTCAGGGAGCCCGGTGGTACTCAGGGTGCCCGGTGGTACTCAAGGAGCCCGGTGGTACTCAGGGAGCCGGGTGGTACTCAGGGAGCCGGGTGGTACTCAGGGAGCCCGGTGGTACTCAGGGTGCCCGGTGGTACTCAGGGTGCCCGGTGGTACTCAGGGTGCCCGGTGGTACTCAGGGAGCCCGGTGGTACTCAGGGTGCCCGGTGGTACTCAGGGAGCCCGGTGGTACTCAAGGTGCCCGGTGGTACTCAGGGAGCCCGGTGGTACTCAAGGAGCCCGGTGGTACTCAGGGAGCCCGGTGGTACTCAGGGTGCCCGGTGGTACTCAAGGAGCCCGGTGGTACTCAGGGAGCCCGGTGGTACTCAGGGTGCCCGGTGGTACTCAGGGAGCCCGGTGGTATTCAGGGAGCCCGGTGGTACTCAGGGTGCCCGGTGGTACTCAGGGAGCCTGGTGGTACTCAGGGAGCCCGGTGGTACTCAGGGTGCCCGGTGGTACTCAGGGAGCCTGGTGGTACTCAAGGAGCCGGGTGGTACTCAGGGAGCCCGGTGGTACTCAGGGAGCCTGGTGGTACTCAAGGAGCCTGGTGGTACTCAAGGAGCCTGGTGGTACTCAAGGAGCCTGGTGGTACTCAAGGAGCCTGGTGGTACTCAAGGAGCCTGGTGGTACTCAGGGAGCCTGGTGGTACTCAGGGAGCCCGGTGGTACTCAGGGTGCCCGGTGGTACTCAGGGAGCCTGGTGGTACTCAAGGAGCCCGGTGGTACTCAGGGTGCCCGGTGGTACTCAGGGAGCCTGGTGGTACTCAAGGAGCCGGGTGGTACTCAGGGAGCCCGGTGGTACTCAGGGAGCGGGTGGTACTCAGGAGGTCATTAAGGTGCAGAGGACTGAAAACAGAATTCACTCCAGGGTGATTTCAGCAAGGACTGATTCCACAGAGTTGTGGTTCAAATGCAGAGAGAAGACAGGAAGATAGAGAAGTAAAGCAGAGCTTGAAGAGAAGAGGATTAAGAGAGCTGTGGTCTGCAGGGGACCAGTTTCTTCTCTGAGAGGAGGAGGTAATTGTAGCTAGAACTTTCCAAGAGGTTAATCCATCACCCTTAATGCTCGCCACACTGCCACCCACACACCTCACTCACAGCAAATAGCATCTTAATTTAAACACTTACTAAAAAGTGCATCTTTCACAGCTCCAGAATAACCTCCTTCAAAACAAACAGACATCACCAAGATTGAATTACGTCATTAATCCCTCAAATTCAAAGCATGCCCTTACAGTACTCCAGACAACTGATCGCCGCCGATTATGTAGGCACGTGCTTATTAAATGCCTGTGTCCGGTGGGGTCCTAGTGGCATCGTGAATTCTTGGTAGAAGTGGGATGTCTCAAGGGTCTGCACTCTCGATCATTTGTTTTAGCAAGACGTGTGGATATAATTGTATCAAGGATGTTCAAGCTTTCTCATGGTTCCTGTGTATAGATGTAGCTCTGTCTTCTCCTGAAGCCACACAGACAGGATAAGACACCCAAACCATGTAGCTACCTCAGCACTCAGCCCACGGCCTGGCTACTTAGCAAGATCTCCAGTCTGCAGGACAGTTCCCAGAACCGCTCTGTACAAATAGTGGGTTCAGAGACCCAACTTGTCGGCAGCTGGGGAAAGCTCTGGGCTTTCCCTCTCCTGGAAGCTTAAAGACAGTGTTTCTGGAGATTTCCTGAAACTAAGGAATCAGATTAACTTGGAGACCAAGAAGTTTTTCCCATAACTCAGAAAGGTCTAAAGAGAGGGAAAAGACTTTAAGTAGGAACCTCTTCCAAAGGAGGGGGCACTCCGCACCTGACTGGGGTCACCTGGCCACTAGGGGGCTTTAGAGACACACTGTAAGACAAAAGACTCCGGTGGATTTCTACCTGTGAGCTGGAACAAGACAGGCATGCACACCTGCAACTCTCTGATCATGACGAACAATGAGGGCTGATGAGACGCCAAGGACAATGGCACGCAGTTTTGATCCTACGCAATCTGCTGGCTTGGTGGGAGCCTAGCCAGTTTGGATGTTCACCTTCCTAGATATGGACGGAGGGGGGAGGACCTAGGACTTACCACAGGGCAGGGAACCCTGACTGCTCTTTGGACTGGATAGAGAGGGGGAGAGGAGTGGGGGGAAGGGGAGAGGGGTGGGAGGAGGGGGAGAAGAGTGGGAGGAGAGGGAGAAGAGTGGGAGGAGGGGGAGGGAAAGGGGAGGCTGGGAGGAGGTGGAAATTTGTTTTTTTTTTTTCTTTATTCTTCTTTTATCAATAAAAAAATGTTAAAAAAAAAAAAAAGAATATATTTTGTTTCTCCACCTAATGGAATTTAGTTTCTGTATGTCTCATCATGCCCACTAAAGACAGCGGTCCAGCCTCAGCTTTGAAGTTACCACGGAGCTGTACAGCAGCATTGCGCTAAGGATTATGATGAACATCTCCGAGGAAATACAGGAGGAAAATCACAGGCTTTGTAGGAACAAATCCAAGGATGTGGAGGGGCAGTCAGGAGCGGTACTCATTCCTGCTTTATAAAAAGACAAACGCAGGCAAAGTGCAGGGATTTAGGAAGAAACTGAGTGGAAGATTCGATGGTCATCTCTGGGAAATTCACTACTCCTGGGCATAGCCTGATTTCAGAAGCATTTAGGGTTAAGACCCTTGCTTTATAAATGAAATCCAGGCAAATCTAAGTGCTTACTTTAAAAACATCCTTTCCTAGATGTTCAAAAGAGAACAAACTTAGGTCCTGCCATAAAATGTGCCTGGAAACTATTAATGTATCAATGGTCTTAAATGAAAACATTTCCTATAAATACATAAGATCCAACCCAGTTAACTAAAAGTCACTTCCCCTCCTCAAAGCATCTGATACTTTATAACTATCAAGTAGCTAGCCATAACTTTAGTAAGCACTTCAACTCTCAATAAGCCTTTAAAATCCAAAACCTAGAAATCTTTGTCTAAAACTTTCTGATATTGTTAAATAAAAAAACACTGCACAAACTTTGGTCGTCACCCCAAATTTTCAAAGACCCTCAGACTTTAAGGCACTTTCCTCTCGTCTCAGTTTTCAAATCCTTTTCTCTTGTGAGTCATGTACATTTACAAAAATACATGGACTCAAACAGTTCTTTAGTTTTGTGACGGTGACCGTAATGAGGCTGTTGCTATTCCAGATACTTTCATGTAATTAACACTGCAGAGCAGCTCAGCTGCCTGTGGACCTTACCTTGCCCCATCCCATGCACTCTGTCATTTCTTCAGGGTTAATTTTAGGATTCTACCCTTGATCATCATTTACAGGTGTAACTTGCTACACATACATACACACTAACACACATAAACACATGCACACATACACACATAAACACATGCACATATACACACATAAACACATGCACACATACACACATAAACACATGCACATATACACACATAAACACATGCACATATACACACATAAACACATGCACACATACACACATAAACACATGCACACATACATACATAAACACATGCACACATACACACATAAACACATGCACACATACACACACAAACACACGCACACATACACACACAAACACATGCACACATACACACATAAACACATGCACATATACACACATAAACACATGCACACATACACACATAAACACATGCACACATACATACATAAACACATGCACACATACACACATAAACACATGCACACATACACACACAAACACATGCACACATACACACACAAACACATGCACACATACACACATAAACACATGCACATATACACACATAAACACATGCACACATACATAAACACATGCACACATACTCACATAAACACATGCACGTATACACATGAACAAATACACACTCTCACATACACATGCATATATGCACATATACATCCTATTGCTAATTTGAGTAACTTAATAAAAATTTTCAAGATTGTTCATAGAAAATATACTTCAGTAACTTTAAAATATTACTAAATTGAGGCAAGAATTCCAATGGGGATTGCAGATGAGATTAGTATATGTTTTTGTTGGAAGGTTCTTTGGTTTTTGTTTGGTTTGAGACTTGTCTTACTGGGTAGCCCTGGCTGGCCTAAGACTGACTATGTAGACCAGGTTAGCCTTAAATTCACAGAGATCCACCTGCCTCTGCCTCAAAGGCATGCACCATCACACCTGGCTCTGAGAAGGTTTGTTGCTGTGTGGCCTTCTACGGCTTCGCTAAGAAAGTACCACAAAGTGGTTAAACATCAGAACTTTATTTTCTTACAGTCCTAAAAGCCAAGAGCCTAAGGTTGATGTGTCAACAGACAGCGCAGCTTTTTCTGGGACTTCTCTCCTTCCCTGTGTGTGGTCTTCTCCTCAGCCTTACCTGACTTCCCCATTGCATACAACTTTGTCCAAACTTCCCGCACTATAAAAATGTCAGCCATATGCATTTGCCAATCATAGGATCCCATTTAATCTTAATTAATTGATTTTGGAACATTCTGGGCATTGAACCTAGGTTCCCATATATGCTAGGCTAGCTCTAGCTGTAGACATAGCCCAAAGACATTATTTTAATTTACTTAAAGATTCTTTGTCTAAATAAGTTATATTTGAGATATTGGAGGTTAACAGCCACACATATGAATTTGGGGATCTATAATTACATTTTTCTTTGATGAATTTGTGACATATTCTTTTGTTGTTGTTTTTTATTTTGTTTTTCAAGATGGGCTTTCATTGTGTAGCTCTGACTGTCCTGGAGTTTGTTTTGTAGACCCAACTGGCCTTGAACTCACAGAAATCTGCCTGACTGTGCCTCCTAAGTGCTGTGGTTAAAGGCATGTGCCACCACCACCCAGCAAACAGATTCTTAATTTATTGGAGTATTGATCATAATGAAGTGTTAAATATTTATTGAGGGGAAATTTCCTATATATTAATATCCTAAATAAAAAATCATCCTATACACAAAATCAATATATTTAAGTAAGTCCATGAACTCGGGTATTAAATGGGATTCTTGGTAAATATCTCAGAAGCACATTTTACCCAAACTTTTAAAGATGACTTTCTCTAGTTATAAAGACAGCACAATGAGAATATTTAATCTCTACATTAAAAGAATCTTTAAATCAGCAAAAAATACCCCAAGTCCCTTTCTCCAGCCGTTATCATTGTAAATATTCTGAGCATTCAGCTAAATTGTCTCCCTGTGCACACACATACACATAACATGCATACACATGTATGCATACATACACAGCACACACACACGTATGCACACACAGACACAACTTAATATGGATGGGATTATTTTACATAGCAATTTTCAACAATGGCCTTATCCACTAGACAATACACTTGTTGAAATACCTTTCCATGCTGATGTATAGTCATGACTAAACCCGTTTTCACATGGCAACATACAGTTCTGTTGTATGAACGCACAATGCTGATTTTGAACCAGGCTTTTTAACTCTATACTTAACTTTTGTCTTCAATCATCATTGATGTTTTGATAATACTTAGTAATATATGCAAGAGTGTATATGTGCATTTGAGAAAAATTGCTGGAAGTAGAATTTTAAATTGTGATAACTCACATCAGGTTGCCCTCCAAACACTGTATCATTTTATACCACATCAATCAAGTGACTATGTCCATCTAGCCACACTCTTGCAAGCAGACCACCAGTCTTTAATCTTTGCTAAAACAAGGTCAGTTTCAACAACTCATATTCTCATTGCTGGCATTTCTTTGTTTATTGCTGACACCTTCCACCTTTTTTACACTTTATACAATTGAGAGAAAAGGGGCAAAGAAAATTTTCAGTGGAAAAAGTCTATACCTAGCATGTCCAAGGTCTGGAGTTTGACTCCCAGCACCAACACCAACATCACCATCATCACCATCTCCACCATCACCATCATCATCATCACCATCTCCACCATCATCACCACCACCACAATCACCACCACCATCATCACCACCACCTTCACCACCATCATCACCATCACTACCACCATCATCACCACCACCTTCACCACCATCATCATCACCATCATCACCATCACCACCACCATCATCACCACCACCTTCACCACCATCATCATCACCATCATCACCATCACTACCACCACCACCATCATCATCACCATTACCATTATTACCACCATCATCATAACCATCACAACCACCATCACCATCATCACCACCACCACCTTCACCACCACTACCAACATCATCATCATAATCATCACCATCACTACCATCACTATCATCACTATCATTACCACCACCACCATCATTATCACCATCACCTTCACCACCACTACCAACATCACCACCATCATCACCACCACCGCCATCATCATCATCATAAACGTTAACGATATAAGGAGACAGATATAAGTTCACATCAGCAAGGAAAATCTTTATTTAAGAAAGATGGGGGCCTAGGAAAATGACTCAGTGGTTAAGAGCACTGGCTACTCTTCAAGAGGAATGGGGTTCAATCCCCAGCACTTACATGATGGTTCCAGAGAATCCAATGTCCTCTGCTGACCTGTATGACCATTACCATCACCACCACCACTACCATCCTCATACATGCGGCATACGTAGGTGCATAGAGCACCCTCACACAAAACAAAATACATACATCTGAGTTTACGAAGAACAAGAAGAGATGAAGTGCAGGTTTCAAAGCCGGCTAAGTCTTAAAGTAGTTTTTAAAGGAACAGCTGGAGCCAAATGGGAGCCCACTTAATTTTGGTTGAGCGAGACAGCAACTGGATAAAAACAGCTAGGGAGAAAGATATAAACAAATAACATTTGGATAATAATGTTTGGGTGTGCCATGCATAACCTGGCTTACTGATTCTGTGGGCTGGGAGGCCTCAAAAACTGTGGGATGGTTTACAAAGTGTTTCTTTTCCTACTGTTGATTTAGCTAAGAATTGCAAACATGGATTCTTTTAAGAGTCAAACAGATACAGTAAATCCAAAGACACAGATGAATTTCCCACCTTAAAACTCATCAGAGTTAGCAGTTTCTCAGACAGATCGTGTCTTTAAGGCCCATTTCTACCTCTGACTTGACAAAGTTCACCTGCTTTACGACTCTGCTTAGTGCAGAGAACTGATGCTTGTTCTGGTCCCAAGGAGATGTCTGAACACACATGAAACTTCCACTCCTCTGTGGACACTCATCTCCACCGTTGTGTCTTTCCTGTGGGCTGGGTGAGGTCCCTCCCAAAGCTCATGTGCTGAAGCCCTAAGACCAAGCACCTCAGAACGGGGCTCCGGTAGAGCTCTGTTTGAACTCTAAAGAGGCAATTAAGTTAAAGTGACATTTTTAAAGATCGGGAATAAAGTTCAGGAATAAAGCACTTGCTTAGCATTTGCAGGACCCACGGTTTCGTCCACAGCTATACAAAAAAAGAGGAGGGCCTGGCAGTGGTATTGCACGCCTTTAATACCACACTCAGGAGGCAGAGACAGGTGGATCTCTGTGAATTCAAGGCCACCCTACTCTACAGGGCAAGTTCCAGGATAAGCTCCAAACCTACAGAAAAACTCTGGGTCAAGAAAGAAAGAAAGGAAGAAAGGAAGAAAGGAAGGAAGGAAGGAAGGAAGGAAGGAAGAAGAAGAAGAAGAAGAAGAAGAAGAAGAAGAAGAAGAAGAAGAAGAAGAAGAAGAAGAAGAAGAAGAAGAAGAAGAAGAAGAAGAAGAAGAAAGGAAGGGGAGGAGGGGAAAGGAAGAGAATGATTGATTAGAAGGAGCAGGAAGAGAAGGAGCAGAGGGGAACAAGAAGAGGAGGAGGGGGAGCAAGTACAGGGGCAGGAAGAGAAAGAGGAGGAACAGGAAGAGGAGGAGAGTGAGGAGGAGGCAGAGACAAAGTCTTTAAGGTAGGCACTAATCTAATGTATTCTTTTTTTGTTTTTGTTTTTGTTCTTCAAGACAGGGTTTCTCTGTGTAGCTTTGGAGCCTATCCTGGAACTCACGCTATAGACCAAGCTGGCCTGGAACTCTCTGCCTCCCGAGTGCCGGGGTTAAAGGAGTGTGTCACCACCACCTGGCTATTTTATTCTTTTAAGAAAGGAAATTTGAACACACAGAGCTGCAGGAGATTCTCATCCAAAGAGCACAGATTTCGAGCTAATACAGCCAGCGCCCTCAGACCTTCTGGCAGCGCTGGGGTAAGGGCTGAACTTTGATCAGTGTGCTCACTGCAGTGCAGGTCCAGTACATAGAGGGAACCACTCAGTGGGTGAATGAGATTTCTACTGCTGTTCAGGAGTTCTCTCTTGGTAACCAATACATTTTAGGGTATTCCCCTTCACAACGAAGAGGCTGAACAAGAGACTCAGCAGCTGGACAGGTGCGGACAAAAGGCAAAGTCATTTAGAAGATTCGCCTTGCTCTGACTACATATAGCCACGAGCCAATCGAATGGTGCAGAGAGAAAGGTGTATGTAATTTTGCTGTGCAGACCAACTCCTAGGAGAATGTTGTTTCGAGTCTCCTCATGTCACACTGGGAGCAACTATGTCTCCCTCAGCACGGCGGGGGAGAAAAAGCCAGCATGCTCTCTAGACTTGAAGGCTCCCCTCGTTACCTATAGGTGAAGAAATTGTTCAAGTATGCCAAGGCATGAAACACACACTGCAGGCCTCAGTCATTGGGCTGCCGTTGTGCAATTACCTAGACGCTATGCCATATTTTCCCAATTTGTTGAGAACTATATCATGTGGGAAAGAATTAAAAGGTTTACTAAGGTCAATACAAACATAATTTATTGCTTCCTCTCAGTCAGCCAAGCTCATCTGCTTAGGTCTGTGACCAGTTAGTTAAGTTGGTTTTAGCATTGTCTGTTCAGGGTCAAGGTCAAGGTGTCAATTTACAAAATCTGTTCCTCTCTCTGTGGCAGTCTCTGACTACTGCCCTAATAATTCAGTATTATTTGGATATTGGGAGGAACCTGGAAAACAAATTCATCTGGAAGAAGCACTGTGATCTGAGGATGCTGGTGGAGATGTTCTGATGTGATCCGAGGATGCTGGTGGAGATGTTCTGATGTGATCCGAGGATGCTGGTGGAGATGTTCTGATGTGATCCGAGGATGCTGGTGGAGGTGTTCTGATGTGATCCGAGGATGCTGGTGGAGGTGTTCTGATGTGATCCGAGGATGCTGGTGGAGATGTTCTGATGTGATCCGAGGATGCTGGTGGAGATGTTCTGATGTGATCCGAGGATGCTGGTGGAGGTGTTCTGATGTGATCCGAGGATGCTGGTGGAGATGTTCTGATGTGATCCGAGGATGCTGGTGGAGATGTTCTGATGTGATCCGAGGATGCTGGTGGAGATGTTCTGATGTGATCCGAGGATGCTGGTGGAGATGTTCTGATGTGATCCGAGGATGCTGGTGGAGGTGTTCTGATGTGATCCGAGGATGCTGGTGGAGGTGTTCTGATGTGATCCGAGGATGCTGGTGGAGATGTTCTGATGAGAGTGGAGGATGCTGGTGGAGATGTTCTGATGAGAGTGGAGGATGCTGGTGGAGATGTTCTGATGTGATCCGAGGATGCTGGTGGAGATGTTCTGATGTGATCCGAGGATGCTGGTGGAGATGTTCTGATGTGATCCAAGGATGCTGGTGGAGATGTTCTGATGTGATCCGAGGATGCTGGTGGAGATGTTCTGATGTGATCCAAGGATGCTGGTGGAGATGTTCTGATGTGATCCAAGGATGCTGGTGGAGGTGTTCTGATCCGAGTATGCTGGTGGAGATGATGTTCTGATGAGAACCAAGGATGCTGATTAAGATACTCTTCTTGCATCTGTGCCAGGTCTAACAGTGGGAAGCTTCTGAGAAGGCCAATCCTGGTGAGCCCGGACTATTATAACAAACTGCCATATACTTGTGGGAGAGTGGTGGGTGGTTTGCAGTTCTAGAAGCTAAAAAGTAAGATCAAGACCCCAGCAGATCTGGTATCTAAGAAGACTATCTTCCAGGTTTTCTGACAAGCATTTTTATTAGGGCTTCATGTGACCAAGAGGAAGGAAAGAAGGGGGGTGAGAGGAAGAGGGAAAAGGAATGGAGGGGGGAAAGGGAGAGGGAGAAGATCGGAAGGAGAGGTAAGGAAGAGGGGGATGGAAGGGAAAGGAGGGCCTATAATTATAATCTCTTCTTCTTTTCCAAAAGTTACTAACCTCATTCTTACTGAGGAAGCCCCACACTAACGCCAACTGACCCTTATTAACAGCTACTATCAAGGGTTAGGACTCAAAACTTACAAACAGAGGGCAGACAAGCACGCAGCCCACGCAGGATTAATCTGCGACCTTCAAAGGCAAGCTCAGGTTTCACTTGCTCAACAGAACTGCAGATTGAAGACCACATATGGTAAACTTGAGGATTTCTGCATACTAAATTTGAGCTGTCAGCCTCGTTAACTTCCTACTTAAAGATGCATTTATTATTTCGTTTCAATGTTTTGTCTGCCAGCTCTTACTTTCTCAGAAGGCATCCTTCACATTTGGGCTGCCATCCCCTAACACTTCGACCCTAGGCTCCTCATACTCAGCACCTGCAAATCTGGATCTGCCATGTCAATCATACACAATCATACATTCATGTCAGTTTGCTTTCCTGACACCTCCCTTCATATTTATTATCTTTTCTGGTTTCTACATCACACTGACCAAGTGTAAAAATAAATAAATATATACATAAACGCTAAGGTTAAAACAAGCAGCCTAGTTATCTGTGATAACTTAACTCTATCACATTAAAGGTAACATCTGGATTTCCTCTTGGTTTGATCTTCTCTCTCTTATTTTCACCTTCACACCTAAAAGAATCAAGGTTTTAATGAATCTCCCTTCTGCTTTAATTTGGCCTAGTCTTCCATTTTGAGGCATTCCAATGATAGGATTTCAAAGTATTCCTTAATTTTAAAACATATAAATACTATAGATTAACGTTCTAATTAACGTAAAGAAATATGCTAGGGCCGGACATGTAGCTCAGTGGTAAACGGCTAGTCCAGAATTCATAAACCCTAGGTATAATCCTCAGGAACACACATGCGCCTAATTAAAGAGTAGCGCGAACAGGCTTTCAAGGACTCCGTGCCTCTGTTCCATTCCTGTGTAGCGCCGCGAACACGCTTTCAAGGACTCCGGGCCTCTGTTCCATTACTGTGTAAGTAGATGACTCAAGACTAATGATTTTACGTTTCTCTAGCAGCACGGCGAGCCAGAGCATTTACGCCGAAAGTGCAATGCAAAGGGAAATAACTGACACGGCTGAAAAAGACGTGTAAAGAGCTGTCAAGAGATTCCAACAAAATGTCAGCGGAATCGAAGACTGGCGCAAATGCGTCTGATGCCGCCAGGCGTCCGTCTTGGAGTAAGACCCCTCGCTTTGCAGGCCCAGTATTAAAGGGGCTTAGCCTAGTGAAACACGTGTGAATAATAAACCGCCAACTTAAGCTTATTTTACAGGAAAAGGACAACATCATATTAAGGCTACTCTAAGGATCTCTTTTAAATACAAAGAAGGGGCATTCTCAAATGAATAACAAGTGATTCTAAATGAAGCAGGATGGAGTTTCTGTGTCTGCCTAACAATGTTTTTGCTGCCTGCACCCCGTATCACTTAGAACACAGGGTGAGGACTGTCGTGACGTCTTTCAGCCTAAGTTACATTGAGAAGTTTAAGTAAAAAGGTTTCTATTTGTAATACCATGTAGGGGAGTCAATGACATCACAATTTTAACGGCATGTTTCCTCTGCCTTCACAGTCCAAATCTTCTTATAAAGGACAGTAAACAGAGATTGTTTTCCTATTAAAATCATGTGTGCGTACACTAATAATACTTAAAATGTAAAGTGTTTTGTTTTTAACTCTTGTGTGTATGTTTGTGCAGGAGGTGTGGGGGTCACCTATACCTTATGCCATAACTAAAGTGTGAAGGACACAGGACAACTTTTCAGAGTTGATCTTCTCCCACCTGCACGTGGGTCGCAAAGATTAAATTCAGGTCATTACTGCCTTTACACACTGAGCTATCTCAATGGCACAAAATGTTTTAATTTCGTAAGACAAGATAAAAAAAATTATGCTAGAATAATTCAAATGTGAATTTTTACCTTATGTACTGTTTTGCGTTCAGGTGTGAGTTACTCTGAACTATAAACGATTGTATTTGTATACTATAGCTCATTTACTATATACACTGTAAAGTGGTGTGATAGCGAGTCTGTACTAGGCAGTCAACAGTATGTGTCATGGATGACAATGACAGTATCTGGCATGCATTAAGCCCTGTCAAACATCAAATCTTTAAGTTTTATGAGGACCAAAGACTCCAGACAAATCTGACTCATAAGGTAAGTAGTCTACCCAAAATTTTCAAAAAAAAAAATTTAAATAAATGTTTACTTTGAAATGGCAAGATGTCTACCCGGCCAGCTGTGACCTGCAGCTTAGGAGAAAGAGGACATCTTCTCCCAAACACTGCACCACTTTGCCCGTAAAGTACTTTCCGCCCATGAATCCGGACAAGTCTTCATAAACATTAATTAATTCTCACCATCCTTACGACGCCCACTACACAGTCCAAACTATTAGGCTGGGCTAGGAGGCGCGTCAGACGCTATGGATGCTATAATTACATAACAGTCCTCCTTTTACCATGGTTCTGCCACCGCGCTCACGTACACACCAATGGCTGCTCACTCTACAGATCAAACAGCCCTGTCTGCAGGACTGCGATGGGCAGCTTACCATTTGTTCCTGATTGCAGCAGGGCCACAGAGCAGCTGCAAATAGGAGGCCAATCCCTCACCCTTGAGTTAATCTTTCAAAAAGCGGGCAGTTTATTAGCCATTTATTTATCCACTTACTTATTTTTATTTGTGTGTGTGTGTGTGTTAACCATTTATAACTAATACAACATAGCTAATAAGTTCAAGGTCTAGGCACTAATGTCTTCCATGTCATTTATGTTAAAGCATCTTATTTAACACAAATACTTTGTCATATGTAGCCACTTCTGCTTTGAGAAAGACCTCGAATACAACAAAGTGAAATTTGCTGAGAAATAGGCATGCCTTTGGAATGCCAGGCACAGACTCAGCTGGAAGTCAAATGAGGCAGGCCCTACCACCTTTGATTCAGGATAGTTAGTCTCCTGTCTTTGACCTCAAATAAATTAAAGCATGTCCAAAACCGGTTTTCTCTCCCCGGTGCCCACAACCTCCCCTCTTCTCTCATTTGTCAATTTCTGTACATTGCACAAGCAAACGTTACCGCAGGTGAGATTTGCGCTAATGTAATTTCTGTACACTGCTCAGGCAAATGCTACCGCAGGTGAGATTTGCACTAATTTCTTATTTAGCTGTTTAGTGGACGAATGTTTGTTTTTATAGAGAGAATCAGATGGCATGCACTTTGTTTTCTGCTCTTTTCTCTTAGCATGGCTTGATAAACACAAGTCCAGGTGTTAACCCATTTCGCTCTGGCCATTTTTAGTAGCACAGCAAAATTGGTTTCAATCGTTTGCTATGATATCAATTTCTTGAGAAAAAAAATTTACTCTTCAGGTGTCCAAACACATGAGCAATTTTATATTTCTCATTTCAAGTTGCCTATGTTCCAGAAAACAAATAAATAAAACCATTTACTGAAATATCAACAGCTGAGGGTGTAGTTACATGAGTGTATAGCACAGCCTTTGCTTAAGCTGTACTGTAGACTTAGCGCTAATTCACATGGTACCTACTAAACTGCTCGTGACAACATGTGGGGTTTTCTCAGAAGATAATTAGATAATTTAACATTTGTTCTTTTCTTTGGCATAACACAATATTTCCAAAATATGGAAAATGTGGTCTATAATATACTCTCTCCTCTTCTTTCTCCCTCTTTTCTTCTCCTACCTCCCTTCCTCCCCCCACCTCTGAACTAAATTATATTCATTTTTTCTGTAGCAGGTTCTTTGAAAGACAGGGTATTGTGGCAAAGCTGAAAGCATTGTCAACTTCATTGCAAAGAAGAGATTAAATGTATTCATATTCATATGTTGAGTTGAAGAGAAAGTGTTATGATATCCGGGAGTGTGCATGCATGTGTATTTATGTGTGTGCATGTGCATCCATGAGTGTGCATGCATGTGCATTTATGTGAGTGCACGGGCCAGAGGCTTACATCAGCTATTGCTCTCTGCCTTAATTTTTGGGACAGGGTCTTTTGCCAAACCTGGATCTCACCAACTTTTCTTGCTGGCTCACCAGCAAGACCCAGGTATCCTCCTGTCTGCCTCTTCTGTGCTGAGATGACAAGCATGACCCTTTTCCATGCGAGCACACAGATTCAAACACAGACTCTCGTGCTTGTGCAGCAAGTCCTGTTACCAACTGGGCCACGTCCTGGTCCCTAACATTCAATGAACAAGACTATGAATCACATGGTTAAGCCTGCAGGTAGTGAGAAGCAGTTTCAGAACAAAACATCAGAGGAAACTTTCTTTAGGAATAAACAGTTGAAAATTGATTAACAAGGTGGGGTAGAGCTTTGGGAAGATCTTGTAAAGGAATCTTTTAGCAGACATGAATACCCAAGATATGAACACATCCATACGATGGGTGCAAAACAACCCAAAAGCCTATGTAACTGGTGTGCAGCTGGACATGAGAACAGTAGCATCAGATCCTCTCAGAGAGATGGTGATTAGTCAGATTTCACTGACCTTGTAGAATTGAAAATTTGAGGAACAAAAGGGGTTCTGGGGGTAAATGAGTTAAGGTGTTGTGGTGGTTCAAAAGAAAATAGCCCCCATAGGGAGTGTCAATGTTAGGAAGTGTGGTCTGGTTGGAGTAGGTGTGGTCTTGTTGGAGGAAGTGGGTGCTGTAGAGGCAGGTTTTGAGGTCTCATATATGGTCAGGCCACACCCAGTGAGACAGATCACTTCCTGTTGCCTGTCAAGATATAAGATACTCAGCTCCTTTTCCAGCACTGTGTCTGTCTGCACACCACCATGTTGCACCATGAAGAGAAAAGACTAAGCCACTGGAAATGTACGCTACCCCAATTAGATGCTTTTCCTTTATAAGACTTGTCAAGGTCATGGAGCCTCTTCACAGCAATAGAAACCCCAACTAAGACAGGTGTGCCTGGGCTGAGCAGTTTATACCCGGTTCTCACTCTGGGACTTCTCAAAGCCTTGGAAATGCGGATATTTAATTGTAAATGTGTAGACAGGTAATGCAGATTTCAGGATTTTCCAAGCATGTACCATGCATCTCTTTTCCCGGAGTTTTTGAGACTACTATTTCAAGGAACAAGTTGTTTTCAAACCCAACCCATCATGTGTTCATTCCGTTGATTGGTTTGTCTTTTGTTTTATGGTGATAGGGGTCTACCACTGTGCAGCCCATGGGCTAGGAAGTTAAAAGAGTCTTTAAAAATCAAGAAGACCATTTCACGAAATGCAAAAGTGCCTGAAATTCAAATTTCCATGTTTCCTAACTAATGAGATGAAGCCATGAGCACTCATTCGCTGTTCTCTGACTGCTTTTCTGCTTTCATCACAGAGGCGAACAGTTAGCTCAGACTAAGACCTTCAGTCCACAAAGCCAGAGACACCTGGGCTTTGCGGACCTTGGCCACCCTCTGCTCTAAATCATCTCTTCAGTTACCTTGACAACAAAGCCTTCCTCACTGTGACTGCAATGTGCTCATGTCATGGTCAATATTGGTTCGTTTTATCATATTTTGGACTTTGGATTTTATCTTTTTGTGTGTATTGCTCTCATTATATTTCACTACACATTTTAAACATTTACATATGCTGTCTAGCTCTTTACCTCTCTAACAAGGCTGAATGGATGGATACTAGGAAATTCAACTTATCCATGGCCCCAAATGTGATTTCCATCTGATCTTCTTTAGTGTGTTCAGACACTTCTTGAGTTTAGTGTAACATGACGATCTACATAGAACACGTTGACCAAGTAACACGTCTTAGTAGCTCCTGGGCTGTGGTTTTCTTCTAGCTTGTCTGTTGATGTTCTAAAACACCTTCCACCTCCTAGCTCTCTGCTTCTGCACTAATGCGTTCATCTCTCCAGCTTCAATAGCAAAGATGCCTTTAATTACAAGTTTATGTCATCTAAGGTCAGTCTGTTCTTCCTCACTTTGTTGGCCTATTTGAGCATCTTTCATGCTCTGTGAAATATTTTAAGATTTTAATTAGTGTCTCATTAAATTAATGTAGGGAGCATTCATTTTCATTTATGAAAGCTTTTTTTTCCCTAGCAATAGCCACACTTCTATTAATTCCAAATCCACTTGGAAAGAAGGAAGAGAGGAAAGAAAGGAGGGAGGAAGGGAGGGAGGGAGGGAAAGAGGGAGGGAGGGAGACAGGGAATTCTCAACATTACACCACAGATATTCAATCACTCTTGTATATAAAAATATTATATATCTGTTAAAGTTTCAGATCAGGTCAAACACCCAACTGGAGCTTGGTCTCATCATGACCTTCTCTAGGGAAAGCAGCAGTTCCTGGAGACTCTGCCTGCTCCAACTGTCAAGTCCTCTCTCCTGGATCAAATAGTGCAAGGAAGCCCCCTCCACCAACCACCAGCACCAGGACCAGCAGCAGCCCCTTTACCCTGTTTGGCATTCTCCTCCTCCAGCATTTTTTTCAGTTTCCTTTTCTTCGTGTCACTAAGCCCGGCCGGTCATCTAACACTAGAGATTTTAGGTGACATTGCTGGAAGCAGATTCTCGCACAGATGCTCCAAAGGTTAACAGTCTCCTACTTTTGCAGTTGCTCCTTCTTGTCTACAGAAGTTATTAAAGGTTTGGATTTTCCTTCCGATTTCCATGACTAAGCTCCCAGGATGGAAAGAACAGACATTCAAAGGTCTACCAGTAAAACCCCACACCTACTAGACTCCAGGAGTGTTCAGTCTTCTAGATGGTTGAAGAGCACCATTTAATCAAGCTTTGGGGTCTCTAAGGTGGGACATATTTAATGAAATAGTTATGAACTATTTCTGGAGACTTGCTAAGTGCCAAGCAAATGAGCACTAGCCTACGGTGAGCGTAGGACCCCAGAGACCAGGACTGCAGCTGTGGAGGAGTTCTACTAGAATAAGCAGGCTAGCCAAATGGTGAGCGAGCAGACCATCAAGATAAACCTCACCCCTTCCCATACAAAGTGGCACCAAGCAGTGAAAAGCTCCCTCCTGGTCTATTGGGTTATTAAATCAAATCACAAGTGGGTAGAAAGGAAGAGAGCGCTGGTGAAGTTGCTGTTTGTTTCCCAGGCTCACCTGCGAGGCTACACACCTTGCCAAAATAAACCACATTAGCAAAACTGTCCTCTTAACAGCTAGATGCTAAATCCTACAGCTCTTGCATCCTGAAAAGCTAAGGAGCCTGGGGGGTCTTGGGAGGAGTGGGGGAGGGTGTTAGGGGAGTGAAAAGTTTGATGAAGCCCATTTACTACACTGCTAATTTTTGAAAAACTGGGAAAAGCAACTGTGGCTGCTAACAGCCCCACTGCCCCCTTTCCAGCTAAATGGAATGCTTCCCTTTGCAAACAAGTCTGGTCTGAGGGGAAGCAGAGGGGGGATTTAATGTGAAAAGAGTTTACCTTTTGAAGGTAAATGAACTCTTCTGAGGTACCATTGAACAAATGATTTCACCCTTTGAGGCAAGTCATCTTAATGCTCTAACCCCAGTCACCTGAGATTAGCTTGCTTCTGTGAGGGTCAGGCCTCGTAAAGAGGGAGTCCCATTGGGAAAACATCTTTTGTGTGCCTTTACAAGGGCACACAAAAGAAGCTGGTGGAAAGCAGTCAGCCACTGAGCCTTGGTGTCTGACCCCAACCAACCGGAATCTGAAAGTTGACATTGTCAAGGTCACTGAAGCTAAGAGCCCACCCATTTGAGTAAGTTGCAAGTCAGTAATTACTGCATTTCCGTGACTCTGGCTTCCTTTTCCCCCACCCTCAAGGGAAGTCAAGAACAGAAAGGATGAGGTTGAGGTTGGTGACCACTGCTTGAGACGGACTCTTTAGTGTGTGTCTTCCTCTCAGGCAATGTTGGACTTGGTTCAGAGAGAGAATGCACTATGAAGATCAAATCATGTGGATACAAAATCGGCCAGGAAAAACACCTGAACCTCATAGGCCCACTTTTCGGGATACTTAAAACACAAAAGAACATTTAATTACCAGACACACAGTGAACAGGCTAAGCCTTGAGAAGTCAGTAGGAATTTTATTAAGATTTGGAGATGATGCGCACTACCCTAATAGGATGTTGGGATGCTTTAAAAATGCCAAAGTTTAGAATTTAAATTCTACACTCACAAAGGAGCAGAGATTACCCACATTAACACAGGTGCCAATCGCACAGTTGGATTTAAAATATGTAAAGGTTATAACCCTGATCAGAAATGAAGAAAAACAAAATAAACACCACACAGAAAACATGGGAACATACAGACAAAAAGAGGAGACCAGAAAGCCGAAATAGTTGCTTTAAGGAAATTTACTTTCTCATCAAGTTTTCTAAAGTATCATTTTTAAATAAAGACTAGAAACAAAAAAGGCAGAAAAAGACAGTTGCAGGCGACCAGCTGGATTGAGGAACAACGGCAGGCTGACCCATCCATTATGTGCTTCATTCAATCTGAGGCTTCTGGGGTGAATGCTTTAGGCTTCATAGCCTTCGCTGAGAAATTAAAGGACATTATAAGGCAGTTTCCATAGGAGATGCATTTTCTTACTTCTGGATTATAGCTGAATTCAAGGGTACTGGGGAGAATGTTGACCGTAGCCACTGCTGTCCTTAAAAAGAGCATTTAATATTTTTGGTGTGAACCTAGCCCCTCAACAGCTGAGCCATCTCTCCAGTCCCAATCGCAGCGCCTGAGAGGCAGAGGCAGGCAGATCTCTGTGAGTTCAAGGCCAACCTGGTCTACAGGAGGTAGTTCCAGGACAGAGTCCAAAGTTACAAAGAAACCCTGTCTCAAAAAAAGAAAAGAAAAGAAAAGAAAAAGAACATTCAATAATTTTCCCATAACAATTAATATAAAATTGAAGTAAGAAGTCAGCTTGAAAAGTCTCCTCTCACCTCCCCCCAAACCTGTGTTTGGACGCTTCCCTCAGGCCTTTCTACTGAACAAACTGCTTTGAAATTCAAGTGACAAGGATTAAAAGATTAATTCGGCATGAAGCTTGAGCTGAACACATTGCTGTTCTCTGCTGAACCTGGGAAGCTGTGAACAGGACATCAGTAGCTGCTACCTTGAGGGGAGAGAAATGACTCTGGGGAAGCATTAGGAAGGACTGCATAAGCCCTTCAGAAAACCATTAATAAAACTGGGGGGGCACACACTAAAGTTATAATAAAATCATGGTCTCAAAATGTTGCTAAAGGACCTTGGCTTAGGCGTTCAAGGGTTTGGGACAGAGGGCCTTCATTGTCTTAAATGCTTTAGGTAGAAATCAGGTTATGTCAAGTGAAACTGGAGAGACTCACTGAAAACGAGGTTTGAGAGACTCTCGCTAGCAACATCTCAGCAGATCACTGCTCATCCTGTCTCCCCTTTCCTCACCAAACAATCTTTTTTTTTTCTTTATACATTTTAGAGGTAAACATTGCTGGATTGAATAACCTTATATTTTCTGGATGCTTCGATCTGAGCAGCCTACTACACAGCATGTGGATTCGCAGTCAGCATTTTCAAGGGGTATTTTGAAGGACAAAAAGGCAAAGATAAAAGGAAACTTCCATAGAGCTTTAAGATACACAAGGATGCTCACCATCTTCCGGACAGCTAACAGCTGATGGGAGGTTCACTTCTCTTTCAAGATTTGGTTAAACACTGCACACCTTAAACTTTTGACTTTTCACGGCCTTTATCCATAGATGTTGAGTTCGTGACACCGTAGGGCCCCTCAAACATCTTTTCTAAAGCCAGGCACTTTTCCCGCCGGTAAGAGTCACAGACATGAAGGCTTGCTCAGTCACTGGTCAGGAGATGCTGAGCGCACAGGTGAACGGGACCCTCCCACTCAGACCTGGGCTCTTCTTAACCTAGAGTTCATCTCTAGCTGTGATTTTCTGAATTGTGCCAGTTCGCACCACGTGGTAACCCTCATACTGAACACACCGTCCATCAGTTCTAATTAGGCGTTCCCACAAGTCATCCTGGGTTCCTCTGGGACGTGCCGACGGCCTTCTAAGGCTGGGTCATTTTTGTTGCGGTGGCTTTATTTCTTTCACTCTGAAAGAAAATGTGTGCAGAGTGTAAGATTTGTGCTGGGTAGAGGCAGAAGATCATTGAGAACAAATATTGTTTGTTTGCACACCTGGGCCTCCGCGTGAGCTTTCTTCTCCTTTCCCAGGCTCACCTTTGGAGAGGAAAGCTGACTGATACGGCGGCTTCTAGAGGCCATCAGCGGAAGTTCGGGCATCACGCATGATGGAGTTGGCGGGAAGGAGATCGATCCACTGCACTATTACACACCCTAAGCCTTCACTTTTTCCCTTCTCACCAGTTACATTGATGAAGAGAAAAGTCAGGCTCTCCAGGAAGTTCAGCCAGGACCCGAAGTTCTGTATGGCCTCAAGAGGCTGAGGCCAGCTTCAGGGGCCGGCTACACGGGATCCTCAGCTATTAGGTTTGTTCCCAAGGCCATGCAGGTCCCTATTAGTCCCTGTAGTGTATTCAGCTATTGTGAATCCTATGTCAAGAGCTCACTTCCAATTCCTGCTCTCTGCTCCACTGAAATCCCTTAAAGATCTCGAACCCTTTCCATCCCTCCACACACTGAGTCTCCTCCCCTTTTCCGATCCCCAGACTCTGAGCCTCTACGCGGCCGAGTGACCCCATTTCACGTTAAATATGCCAAGCAGTCGCCCTAAGGACCTGCCTGCGCTAATCAGAACCGCCTGTCCTTGCAAGCTTCACCTAGGCTGCGGCGCGGCGTTGGAAGAGCCAGAAGCGCGGTGGGCTGGAATTGGGGGACCAGAAACCGCAGTCCGGGCTAGGGGTGGTGCCACCAGGTGCACGCTCGCACAGGGCGGGGCGGGGCGAGGCGGGGCGGGGCCGGGGGGGGGGGGAAGGACGCCCCCTGGTGCCCCAGCTGCTGGCGGTCTGCAGCAGGAGCTGGAGGGAAGCGACCTCTGGGGCCGGATCTTGAAGTTCCTCCAAAGCCTGGGGTGACGAGCGGGGTCTGCCAGCTTCGGGGCAGCGCGGGGGCCCTCACAGTGTGACGCTGCCCCAGGGCAAAGGGGACTGTGGAATGAAGCACCGTCACGACAGAAAACAAAGTCAGCAGGTCACCTGGCAGGTTCTAAGCGAATTACGCAACGAAAGCCCCCCCCCCAAACGTCCCCCCCCACACACACAAGTTCCAAGGAAGCCGGTTCCAGTGTAAGGGTGGGCAGGGATCTAGTCAGCAGATCTTCTAATGTGGTTAAGACTTTGCTGAACTCCTTGAGGGCGATTCTTCCTCCCATTCTTCAAGTAATGGAACCAACTCTCTGGGGGTAGGGACCCATAAAAGGGGAGATGCCACTCTAGATCCAAGCCCTCATAAGGTCCTGGGCCTAGTCTAAAGCAAAACCTAATTTAGGGACTCTCCTCACAATCAAATCCATCCTCCTATGCCTTCTTAGCAGTGTTTCAAGCAGGAGTCTGAAGGGTTAAAGGCATCATGGCGCCTTGTTTTCCATGCTGACATTTATGGCACTTGGACTATTTTGTTAACTAGGTATATGCAATTCACAGAATTTCACGGTAAATTCCCCAGACCAAATATTTGGCTGAACAAATAAACAACATTATCCATTCCTGAAAATAAGCCAGTGGAAGGGCTGGGGGTGGGGAGAGCTTCCTTGAATATAACCTGAACTCCACAGACACCAGGGGAGGGCCATTGGAACTGAAGATCCTGGTCTTTCTTTCAATGATCCAGACTTCTCAGACAGTTGCTGAAGACCAGGCAAAGCAAAATGAGGTCTCCCAAAGGAGAACCCACAATGGACTTCCCTCAAATGCTTGATTCAGGCCCGGTACTTCTCATCTAAGGGCAGTGGCCAGTGAGGCTGGAGCAATGGGAAAGAAACCTGATAGGAAGGAGTTAGGAGTCTGGTTGCCTTTGCCCAGGGCTCTGATCTCCTCCTCCACCTGTGCTCTCCAGGGAGCTGGGACTTTGGCAACCACCCCACTTCTATTTATATTGGTTCCCACTAAGCTGCTCCTTCTGCAGGACTGTAGAGCTTCGGTAATTAAAAACAAAAATGAGTCCTGCTTTATCCACTGGACTCCCAGGAGCATAGGCAACGCTACGTGTGAAAGAATTCAGGGATGTGCACACGTGACACACAGAGAAAGGAAACTGTCCCTGTGCTGTGTGCTCGACACCATCCAGACTTCACCTTCAGAGACAAATGCAGACAGGCACTTCGCCTGGCCCTTCCCAGAGAATAAAGAGCCCCCACTGCTTCTACCCCAAATCCAGTCAAGCCTGCCAGAGCCTCAGAAGACCAGGACTTAATGAGATGAGGAATGAGGAAAGACCAAGGTTTGTCCCTTCTACCCCTTTGCTTCTTCCCGTCCTTATCCTTGGCTGAAGGAGTCCCCCACCTCTAAGCACACCCCCATTTTCCCCCACACCCCTTTTGTTTAAAGACAAGATCTTACGTCTTCCTGACCCAGACTGGTCAGAAACCTTGCTGTGTAACTGAGCCTGACCTTGAACTTCTGATCCTCTGGGAGAGCTAAGATTACAGCTCATCACCTCCACCACCATGCCCTGCCTCAAGCCTGTATCATGCCAGTGCAAGCCCTCTGCCCACGGAGCTCCAGCTAAGATCATTCTTTTCACTGTGCCACCAAATTAGTCTTTTCTCCTTGAAGAACCCCTTCTGCAAATTTCAGGTCCACTGGACAGATCATATTCTGTCTTGTTCCAGAGGGTGGTAGAGGAGACAGTGGAAAAACAGATTCATGACTCAGCAGACTCGTTACACTTTTGTGGGGCCCACTTAAAAACTCTGGCCCTTCAGTGTTTCAGCCAATTGCCAAGTCCCCTTCCATAGCACAATGTTAGGGTTATGAACCTGCGAAAAGCCTTCCTTCCGGTGAGGAATGTGGGGCAAAGGTAACCAGTCACTCAGCACTGGAGAATCCTACAACATCTTGTATGAGTGCTTACAAAACTTCTTCACGGCAGGGCCCATTGTTTGTTGTACTGGATAAAATCCAGTTCAAGAAAACCCAAAAAGACAGCTTTAATCTCAGCACTCGGGAGGTGGAGGCAGGTGGATTGAGGCCAGCCTGGTCCAGCCAGGACTACATAGCAAGACCCTGTCTGGAAGGGAGAGGGGACTAAAAAACAAGTCCCTATTTGAAAGGAGACACACACATATAACATCCATATTCATAAGTGTGTGGATGGATTTGGTTCAATAATACAAAAATGCCTGCCAGGACGGGGGACACTGTGGAGTTGAGACCTTTTTCTCACACTGGGATGCAGCTCTGACACACTCAACAGGTGGGCAAAGCCAAGCTGTGCCAGAGACCCCAAGCTGAAGTCTTTCATCCAGCCTACTCCTTTCATCCCACTGTTTGGCAGGGCATGTGTCTTCCAGATGGGCGAGGATGCTGCATCCCTAGTAACATTAAATACAAACGGCCAACAGTTCATCCCAACAATTGCCATCTCTCTCTGCCATCACTTTGCTCCTGTCCCTACAATTTAACCACCTCCGGTTACCACCTGACTTCCGCTCTGTCCTCTGCCCCATCTCAAGAGAAAGGAATGGAACAGGAAATTAGATGAAAAGGCCATAGTCTATCTTTAAAATAATGACTTATTTTATTTTCTTTTAATATGTAGTTATAAATATATTTTGTCAAAATATATGATCAATATGGTCAAAACATTTGCACGTAAAGTCATAAATAAGGTCAAGGTGAATGTTTAGGTCTTTTTCTCTCTTTTTTTTTTTAAAGATAAAAGTCCAGCTATAAGGAAGCAGTCTGTGTGGTCTGTGTGAGTGGTTGGATGGGAACGTGTGTGTGTGTGTGTGTGTGTGTGTGTGTGTGTGTGTGTGTGTTCTCAGGGATGCCTGATCTCAGCGGCACCCACATCCCTCTACCACCATCTCCTGATAATTTTTCAGTACCACCTTGTCATACTCATCCAGGTAAAGCATGGAGATGGCGCTCAGTTCAGTGGGGACACAACAGGCCTTGGGAATGCTCGAGTTGACAGAATTGACCAGGGTCTGCACAATGGCATGGTTGGTGGAGTTGAGGTGATCCGCCAGTGGAAAGGGACAGTCCCCATGGCAGTAGAAGGCCTGGTAGCCCGGTGGGGCCACAATCCAGTCGTTCCAGCCCACATCACTGAAGTCTACATAGAGTGAATGACGACGGCAGTTCTTATTCTTCTTCCTGGACCGCTGTGGGTGATGCTTGGGACTACGCTTGGCCCTCCGGCGGCGGGTCAAGGTATGGCCCCGGCCATCATGGCCAAAAGTGACCAGGAGGGGCCGGAGCTGGGCCCAATCTCCACTTCCTTGAGGTAACGATCGGCTAATCCTGACATGCTGGCCCTGGTGGGTCCGTGTCTGGTGGAGGTGAGTCACCTCAATGGCTAGCCCATAATTGGGCTGCTTTTCCCGGGTCCAGCGAAGGACTGCAGGGCTCACATCAAAAGTTTCCCACCGTGTCACATTGTGGTGGACTAATCTGGTGTCCAGTAGTCGTGTGATGAGGTGTCCAGGCTCTATTTCTGCTGGGGGTTTCATGACCTCATAAATGTTTATCCGGTGGAAGCCCCATTCCCAGTCAGGGCCCTGGTCCACCTGCTCCCGAAACAGCCGGAGCTCTGCAGAGGAGATCGCCTCATTCTCCGGGATGCTACTGAGGTTGAAGAAGAATCGAAAAGCAGAGTTCTCACTGGTTCCTGGGATGTTCTCCAGATGTTCTAGGCACAGTTGAAAAGGAAAAAGAAAAGGCCCATGAACTTTTCTGAGACAGAAAAGCAAAAAAAAAAAAAAATTAAAAAAACAGTGGAATTGGGTGAATTCTGATCATAGTGGAAGCCTAAGGGGAGGAAATAGCTGTGCCTTTTAATTTGAAGGAGCTGAGAAGTGGAGCAGCTAGCAAGCCAGCAACTTCGCTTGCATTTGTCAAGCACCAAAGACAGAAAGTATCTCCCAGCCTCCTTTAGATGCCTAATAATTTCCATGTGTCAACCCTTACTCCACCACCCTCGGGCTCCCCTTTTAAAATCCCCTCTTGGCTTTGTGTACAGTTTTCTTTACAAGTGGCTGTAAAGAAAAAGAGGGGCCACCCTCTCTCTCTCTCTCTCCACTTTCGAGTATGTTACCAAACATTTCCCCAGCGATCCTGGAAACACAGAGCATGCCTTGTTGATCATGTTACAGAAGGGAAAATAAATTCCAACACAGTAATGATGCTGGAGGATTAATAACTCAGATTTACTTTGGAAAAGAAACATCCGCTAGGAAACATTCAGATCGTATTACAAGGCCCCTATTGAATAAACCTGACTAACACACAGCTGTAATATTAAGTTCAGTAGGTGCTTTGAATAAAATGGGCAGAAAACCCTGCTTTGATATAGCTAAAGCATACCACTGGGGCTACCCCACGTCTGAGTGGTGTCGTTCGCCTCTCCCCAACGCTCCCCACACCCCAACCCCACCCAGGCCAGGGCTCCAGTAAAGTACCTTCAGGGGCAGCTCTGGAAATTTGGAGGTAAGCAGCCCTGCTTCTCAGCCTCCTGGACTTGGAGCTTTGATGTAACCTGAACTCTTCTTCCCCAGGGGCTTCCACCGCCACTTCAGCATGCCCTGCCAGGTCCCAGCCCCTCAATCCCAACCCCAGGCCGCCAAGACCAGGAGTAGAAACTGACCTTCGTGATGGAAACTCCTCACGGTGTTGGCCCGGCTGGCTGGACGCTCGGGGTACTCCAGTCCGGTTCCCTGGTTCTGCTCTTCCTCCTCCTCTTCCCCAGACTGGAGTCGGTAAAGATCCCTCATGTAATCCGGGATGACGGCGCTCTTGCTCGGCTGCGGACGGCGGCGCAGCCCAAACATCTGGAGAAGTGTCGCCTCGAAGTCCCGCAGGAGCTCATGGCTCTGCCCTGAGCGGCGTCCTCCCGCGTGGCCCTGAATCTCGGCGACTTTTTTCTTCCCGGTCTCAGGTATCAAACTAGCATGGCTCGCGCCTCCTAGCAGGACTTGGCATAATAAAACGACCATCAGCATTCGGTTACCAGGAATCATGGTGTCTCTGGGGAGGGGGAGGGGGTGGAAGGTTAAAGAATAAATAAACACCGATCAATAGCGAGAAATAGATATGTCTCTGCATATGAATATAGGGGTAGCAACAGACCGTCAAGATGTAAAACAGGTCCGAAAGATCAAGTTTGTGTTTTCTCCCTCACACCCTCCCCCCCCCCCGACACACACACCAGCTGCAGCCCTGCACGGCCCGAAAGTAAGAATCGCCCTGTAATTACTTGGTCTAACTTGTTTACACTCAAATAACCCCAAATCAGATAGCCTCCATCCTGTCCCAACTGCTATCTGAGCCATGATCTCAGCGTGGCTTCTTCAAGGATAAACAGTTAACATTGAGGGGGTAACAGGGGGTGGGGGAGGGAGAATTAAAATGCCACCGCTCTTCTCTTCAGACCTTCAGCCTCCCCCCTCTTCCTCCACCACCACCTCCCGCCCTTCCTCCGCCCTCCAGCCCAATTTCCACAACTTCCAGCTGGTTAAGAGCAGGAGGGAGGGAGAACAGAGCAGCGCCGACCGGGCTTGGACAGGGCGGCAGGGTCCAGTGACTGAGAAAGGAGTCAGAGGGCTGCCCCCGTGACTTTGTGATTTATTTCATTGTGGCCGGTACGTTGAAAATGCTCAGTAAAGTCTTGCTCCCGGGGAAAGGGTGGGGGTGATTCCGAAGCGTACAGTCTTTTTGACATGAGCAGGCAAGGAACTGGCTTCCCAGGCGAGTGGGACCTGACGGGGGAGGGAGTGGTTAGCCCTCGAGGGACAGCCCCGACCTGCGGACCTTTCATCTCTTTGGTCCCCTCGAGCTCCCCCTTTCTTGCAAGGCAGCGGATCTGAGAAGACAGTGGGCGCGCTTTAAAAGGCACCCGCACGCTTCGTGCGTCTGACCTGCAGAGGCCAGGAAGAGAGCGACAGCGCTGCCTGAGAGCAGAGCGTGGACACTGGAAAGGAAATCCGACGGGAGGGACAGACAGCGATTAGGGATGGGAGGACAGAGTGAAATTCCGAAAAGGGGAAAGAAGAGGTGTCTACTCACTGACAGAAAACAAGGCATATAATAACAGTCCATGATTCTTGGGAGCCAATCTTGAACAAACTTGCTGAAAAGGCTCAGAGAAGCTGCGGCAGTGCGTTGCTCGGAATGGCACTACGGAATGGCTCCTAAAATGAATATTTGAATATAATGAGACTCTGGAGCAGACAGGCTCTGTTTTTCTTCCAGCCCCTTGGAGTCACGTGGACCCAGAGGCCCCGCCCCGCTCACGGAGGAGCCCGCCCGCCCCTCCTCCACCCTCCCACCCTGGCTGGGTCCAGCCCCTGCGAGCGAGGCCAACCTCCGCTCCCGCAGCTGGAGCCCCAGCCGTCTGGGAGTTGTCCCCGCCTGCTCTGCGGAGCCCTCGGCGGGACACCCGCCGCTGGCGCGATCCATGGTCGTAGGCGATACGCGCAGGGGACCTGAAACACGTCTCTACCTGCGGTGCTCAGTGCCATCTGGCCAGACCGGGACACTGGTTATCTGAAGCTGAAGGATCAGGGTGCAAGGAAGACGCTGCACTTGGCAGCGCCGACACAGCTTAAATGTGGCCGGGAGAGGGACCGCAGAGATAGCTTTCCAAAGCCTCACGACAGAGTTACTTGAAAAGGAAAGCGCATGGGGACCCTCCAAGCGCGCGCGCACACACACGCAAACACACTTGCATACTCCGGCGCTTCCTCCACAGGGTCTCCGAGAGGCCAAATAATGCTTCTAGCTACAGGCAGCCGACCCCTAGCGGATCTAGCTCCCAGGCAAAAGTAGCTGACCCCGTCGCCAGCGCAGCCCGCCGCGGGGGGTGTCAGAGTGTGAGCGGTGTGGGAAAGTTAGAAGGAGCGGCTTCTGAAGCACTGTCTAAAAGCACCGCCAGAGTTCCCGCACGGTGTCGGCCGACCGCAGCGTCCGCTCCAGCCAAGCAGATCCTTCAGAAACCGGTCGGCGGTGCCATTCAAGGCAGAGGGGCGGACGTCTGGGCTCCTAGCTCCAGACAAGATTCCAAAACAGGCGTCAACGAAGAAAGAGCGCATCCCATTTTCAGATCTCAAAGTTCCAAAGGCTTTACAACTCCGACCCGGCGCGGAAAGGAAACCCCAGCGCGATCCCAAGAGTCTACAAAACCGGGAACAGTTTTCGGCCTGCTCTCGACCTCTGCGAAGAAGTCCCTCTTCCCTCCGGCTTGGCTTACTTTTTAAACCACCACCCCCAGCTCCCCCCCCCACACCCCGCACGCCACTTCCTTCCCCCACCCCTTTCCTCCTTTGCACCAGCTACAGAATCGCAGCAAAAATTCCTTCTAGAAGTTCAGCAAAACAGCCCAGGCGATGACTAGGATGACCTGACTATTCTAAGATGCCACACGCGTAGGCCTGTTCGAACCTCGGGAAGCGCAACTCTCCTGTTCAGGCAGGTCGTAGCGCGAGTCCAACCGAGGACCCGAGTCCGAGGACTCCCGCCCCAGAGTCCGCTCCACCCAACCTCTTTGCGGAGGCCGTTCCCTGTTTCTTGCTTAGGGAATCCGACGTGCCTGGTTGGTTTCCTTACTATCCCCCCAGAAACTCGGTTTTCGGAGTGTGGGGGGCACTTGCGGGAAACCTTTAAGAAAGAAACGTAAAGGATGGAGTCATGTCCTTCCCGGTGGCCCTGGCTGCCTGGCGCCATCCCACACCGTTGGCCCGGGTGCGGAGGACGCGGGCGCCCCTGAGCGACAGCTGCTCTCACCACCAACCACACAGCTTTTTGAGCCGATTTCACCCTTCCGACCGGCGTTGCTGGTGGGACGAACTGAGAACGGGCTGGAGGGAGCAAATAGCTTACTGTTGATTTATTTATTTGATTTTTAGGGGGAAAGGAGATAGAGATGTGCTGGTGACTGGCTCATGCGGAACAAGGAGAGAGTGGAAGGGGCGGACGATGGAGACCTCGGGACAATCCTGCCCTTGGGACTCTCTGGCGGAGAAGCGCTCCCGACGTTAAAAACCAAGAAAACAGGCGAAGGAATTGTTTCAATTTCAAGTTCACAAGGATTCCTCTCTAATCACGCTTTCCTCCCCTAGTTTTTTTTTAATTAAAAAAATATAAACCAAAGAAAATTTTCATCTCCTGGACTTAATGGGGACGCTGCAGCTCGTGGTAGGCAATTAGGCTTCACTTTCTTCCCAGAATCTTCTCCAAAATGTAACTGATAGCCTCAGTTTACTGAATATGCCCCTATTGGTGAGTCAGCTTCTCACAAAACCTTCAGCTCATAAACCCAAATACTCGAAAACCATCAATCAAAGCCTTGGCGGGAAACTTTCTGAGTCTCGGGGGTCCAATTCTGCTGGGTAAGTGTCTGTAAGGACCCCGAAATTCCGGACTCTTTGGGGGTTGATTTAGGACATCGGGAGTCAAGAAGCTCCACATTTGCCCGGCCGGCTCCTCCCCATCAGACACAACAGGTAGCCTTTGGCATCCCCGCCATGGTCCGTAGAACCTTAACCCCTTAACCTTACAAACCCTCCCCAGCGTGTGTGTGTGTGTGTGTGTGTGTGTGTGTGTGTGAGAGAGAGAGAGAGAGAGAGAGAGAGAGAGAGAGAGAGAGAGAGAGAGAGAGAGAGAGGAGGGGACATACAGAGAGAAAGACACAGAGACAGAAAGCAGGATGCATGGGTGCCTACGTCTAAGAAAATAGCTCCTAGAGATGGGTTTGAATTCTCTAGCTGCAGTTAAGCTCTCGGGGGCGCCCCGCGCAGGGGATCAAGTTGGTGGCACTCCCCTCGATGAAGCCCCTCTGTCCCAGGTCGCGCTTTAGAGCGAAGCAGAACTAAAGTCTCTTTTGCAGAACTAGCTCTGTTTTCTCTCCCATTGTCGCAGTCCCTCAGTCCCCTACTCGTGGTGAAACAGAGTTGATTCCCTTCTCTCCTTCCCTTTCGGTCCAAGGGAATCAAAACCCTTAGGCCAGCGGCAAACCTTCATCCTAAACCCACCACAGTCCTTCCGAATGACCTCCTACCAAAGCCTTTTCTCCATTCCCGCCTCTCCTGGCTCGCACCTCCTCAAAATGAGATGGGAAGCCGCAGTAACATATATGGAGGTGCCTATCAGTCCCATCATGCCCATCTGCAACACCACTGTTGGAGAAGGAAGGAAAAACAGACCACCTATTGCCTCGGTTACAGCCTGAGCCCCCCATCAACTTCTCCCACTACACCTCGAAAACACTCGCCAGATTATCCAACTCACCATAGGTTGCTGAAGAAGCGGTCTCGCCAGCAGCTGCTCCTGGGGACCTCTAGACAGCTTCAGGGAACCTGGGCGAGGGCCAGAGACTGGGTCGCTGCAGACTCCAGACGGTTCGGACGCGAATCCCATCAGGGACGGAGACCAGATACTCAGGCTGGGTAGCAGCACCGTCTTTGGCTAGGGTTCCCTAGGCTCAGACGCCGAACTCACCTAGCTTCCGGGCCAGGCCTCGCGTTCCTACCTTCCCACCCTCCAGCACCACCCTCTCACGTCTACTTCTTCCTTCTCTTTCCCTCCCTCTCTTTCTTTCCTTCCTCCTCAGTCTTCCCCAGCAGCCCCTCCCTTCTTCCCTCCTCCCTTAATCGCCTCCCCTTCTCGGGATGGGAGCCCCGCCCACATCCTCCCATTCAGCCACCGGGCCTCGCCTGGCCTGGCAGGCCTGGGTCTGGAAGCCTACACAGCGCCCCAGTCCTCAGTTGCCACTTTGGCTGGGACACCAATGCCTCCAGCTCGGGAAGCGGCTGGGCTCACCTGGGGACCATGTGCAAGAGGTACTAGAAAGCGTGCACCAACTAGTCTCTGTACCTTCCAAAAATACCCATGGGAGTCTGGGCTTCCCTGAGTTTAGAGTAACTGCTGCCCAAACTGATGATTAAAACACTGAGTAATCACCATTTACCCCGAGTAATTAGAGATAATGAAACACCTCTAAAATCAGGTTATGGAGAAGAGCGCTGTGGGATTGGTTTAAAGGGTGGCCTTCCGTAAACTGTTAAAGGATTCCCAAACGTTGGGGAAAAAAAGCTGTGAACAGGGCTCTGTGCCCAAAGGAGATACCTCTTCAACTATTAGGTGGCCACTTTCCTCTCTAAACGTTTCCTTCGGTGCCTCTCCCGGAGACTCTTGATGCAGACACTCTGAAATACAGCCCCCTTCAACTGGGTGCCTACCCTCAGTTCCCCGTGCCCTTTCCGAGGACAGAGGTGACTTGCAGGGCTTTAGCAGGCACACAGGTCTAGGCAGTGTTTAACGATTTAAAGTGTGTGTTATAACTCCGAAGCCCTCCCTGCCCCACTTGTTTTTGTTTTTGATTGGGGCCTTCCAGGAAGGTCGAAGCAGCTGCCTTTTAGGCCTTGTAGAAAAGAGAAAAGGTGCCCTTTGGTCTGTTTTTAAAAGAAGAGAGAGGAGAGGAATTGATTTTTTCATAATAACAACAGTAAGAACCAGGGCTGGTAATCATACTAGCTGGGAGGTGGAATGTGGCGCTTTTAGACCTTCCCAAACAGGAACTAATTTCGCACACTGCCTCTGCTGGAGGTGTGAGGGAACTATCAACTTTATCTCTGTTTTACAAACAAGGATCGGGAAGGACTGCCAGGTTAAGAGCACTTGCCCCCGGGTCTGGAGGAAATCACAGCCTCTGCTCTGGCGCTCTCAGCTAAGGCTGCAGAGTAGGGGTGAGGCCAGCAGCTCAGAGCGCCAGGTAGCTCCCTAAGGTCTAGAAGATGGCAATTTCCGGTTCTTGGCTTCTGCTCCCTAAGATGGGTGATGCAGTCCTCTGTCACAAGATCTTGACCTAGTTCAGCTCATCTGACCTTTGCACTTACACACCTTCAGCATTTAGAAAACAGGAACCAGTTCCTGTATTCTCCGGACCAGAGACAAAGGGTGGGAAGGAATGTCAGGTCTCAGGAAGGACTGTTAGAGAGGAAGACAACACCCTGACCCTCCCTGGCCTGGAGCAAACCCTAAGCCCCTGGTCAAGTTCTTTCATTCCTGTAGGTCCCAACTTTCTCCTTCACAGAACAAAAGGGTCAGGTCAGATAATCTCCGTGATTCCTTTCTATTAGAAGACAATGTTATTGTAATTTTAGTGAACATCTACCTTCCTTCATTTGAAATCATTTCTAAGTATACCTTCTCTCGTAACCTCTGATTAATAGAGGTAGGGCAATAACACCATCCAGAAAAGATGACTGAGAACAGACCCACAGCTGCTAACACAGCCAAAATTACAATTAATTATTTAAAATAACAACACAAAATTAAAAGTCCATTACGTAGTTACTAATGTCTCTCCTGGGGCATCAGGCTCTGGGCTCCAGTAGCAGATTGAAAGACAGGTTCAGTACTCACGGAGGCCCCTACGTCAATCATTGTTGCTTCAATGGTTAACACCAGGTTTTCTTTAATATTTAAACTCACAAACGGCAGTGATTCCCTAGACTTTAGCGTTAATGAATTGTGTGGGCTTTTTTTTCTCCTAAATGTTGTTGAACAGTTATTATCTCACTTTGCTGAAACCCAGACAATAAAGTGACCGTTGGGAAACCCTGCCTGGGAGTTTCTGACTAAGTCACCAGACAAATCTTATTTAGAAACTAATACGAATTTCTAGGTGTGTGATGGGAAAACTCAGCTGCAGTCTCTTGGGACAGCTGGACTTCTTTTCTGCCATTTTAGATGATGTAAACTACCTATTAGGTGCTAGGTATGCTGGCGCATGCCTTTAGTCTCAACACTGGGTGAAGGGGTGCGTTGGCAGAGGCGGACAGATTTCTGGGAGTCCAGGGTCAGGCTGGTGTACCTGGTGAGTTCTAGGACACCCAGGATAAGGTAGAGAAACTCTGTCTCAAAACAACCTATCCATCAGCAATTTAGATGACCCAATCCTCCTTCCCCCCCCCCCCCCATTATGCCAAGCAACAAGTTACTTTTGTTTGGGGGTTTTGTTTGTTTACTTGGCTTTGTTGTTTTTAAAACAAGGTATCACTGGGTAGTCCAGGCTACACTGAATTAATGATCTTTTCTGGCCTCAGCTAGGATTGTACATATACACCACCACGCCTGGCCAATGAATCCTGTTTTAAAGAGCTGATAGGTGCTAAAAAAAAAAAAAAGATACAAAGACATTCCTAAATAAATAAGGCATTTGTTGTTGTTGTTGCTGTTGTTGTTGTTGAAGCTTTATAAACAATTGTAGTATGACCGGAACACACCAAATAGGTCTGTACCAGCAAAAGGGTTCCTTTTTGTCTGGCTGTCTTGGAACTTGATCTGTAGACAGGCTGGCCTCAAATTTACAGAGATCTGCCTGCCTGTTACACAGAGAAACCCTATCTTGAATGTCCTGCTCCCGCCATCACAAACACACACACACACACACACACACACACACACACACACCAAAACCTAGACTGTTGGCTTTCTTGCATGAATATTACCATATTTTCTCATTTGCTCTCTAGCCCTCATAAAAACCCACATAAAATCCCTCTTCTGCAGATGAGAATGTGAAACTTAGAAGATTGTATAAATTCTTAAGGTCACAGAGCTTATAAGTGCTCCCAAATCCAGACCAGGTCAATCAGCCTCTTCCTCCATAAGCCTTGAACAGGTGCTGCAGGAATATGGATGCCTGTGGTCAGAGCTTCAGCTAAACAAGACTTGTCTAGAAGGTACATCTATCTGACCTGCAGCCTGTGGGATGCATGCATCTAGGGCGACTATGAACACAGCAAAACAAAAGATCATAAACTTGCTTAAAATATTATGGGATTTCCCCTTGCATTTTTTTCCTCTATCCTACTTGGATTATGTGATTCTCAAACAAGACACTGCAGTGAGGGCAGCATGGCACAGTCTCAAATAAGGGACAGGTCTGCAGGATTGTTGCAGGCCAACGCAACAGTTGCTACACTGTTCACGTGACCACTGGTGATATCAGACCTGCAGGGTTCCCCCACCTCAGCTTCAGTTGCTGGGATTGTAGGCCTAAGTCACACTGCCTGGCTCGCAAGTTCTTAAATGACAGAACAAAATGGAGACTGAGAAACCCGAATTCCTCCTCACATACAGCCTGTCTCAGGACAAGACTTCCCTGCAGCCTTTCCTGAAAACAGGCTGCGGTCTTGAGAAAGAACTCAAGGTTTCCTCATAAGAATGTAGGGACCAGCAAGTTCCTTACAAGTTTCTCAGGCCCCAGGAATCGCGGTAGTTAAGCCACAGTAAGCCGCTCGTTCTCCAGTGCCTCAGTTTCCTCCTTCATAGTCTGAGGATAATTTTTATTTCATAGTGTTCTTATAAGCATTAAGTGAATTCATAAAATAAAATGTCAGGCACAACATGGCTCAGTAGATACTGGCTAGTATTATTCCTTACAGTGGCACTGATCAACTGAACAAAAAGGAACACAAAGAGGCACTTCGACATGGAGATTTATCTCAAGTTCTAAAAATGTATTGAAATTTACTAAAGGATATCTGCATGTGTGCCAAAATCACCATGAAAGTCACGAGTTTGTACAATGAATGTGACAACAATCATAACTAAAAAGAAGCTGGAGAGAAGCTCTTGAAGGAAGGGGTCTGATCTCCTATAGACTTTGCTCTTCCTGGGGCTGCAGACATCGAGGGTCCTTACTGAGTAAAAGCTGTTGTTTGCATGACTAGCCCTCACTGAGTAACTCCTTACGATGAATGGTATGTCTATGTAGATTTGATCTATGAATTTATCTCTGCTAAGATAATTCATAACTGTGAGTCATGCCTACCAAGAAGGACCAATGTCCAAAATAGCCGCTTCTGATTTTCCTGATTTTTAAGAATTCTTAGTTAATGGATCTCTCTCTCTCTCTCTCTCTCTCTCTCTCTCTCTCTCTCTCTCTCTACCATAAGAGTTGTTTTTGTTTTCCTTTGTTTTTATTTGTTTGTTTGTTTCTGTTTCTTGGTCTTAAAAAGTACACGTTTAAGTGCTGGGAATTAAATCCAGGGTCTTGCACATGCTAGATGAGCACCCTACCTCTAAACTACATCCCTGGCCCCAAGAAGAGTTTAAATTCGGTTGTACATTGTTTTTCTTCTCTCAGCATTTAAGATCATTATCAACCTTGATTTACTTCAGTCAAAATAAATAACTAGGACTGGACATACAACTCAGAAGACTTGTCTGGCATCTTCTAAGTTTCAGGTTTGATCCCCACCACCATAAGAAAGAAAAGAAAGAAAATGCAATAGTATTTCAGCCCTGTGCTTTATGATTCTTTCTTAAAAAAACAAAACAAACAAACCAAAAAAAAAATAACCTTTAAAACAGCTGGTTGGTGGTGCATACCTTTAATCCCAACTCTAGAAAGGCAGAGGCAAGTGGATGTCTGAGTTCAAAGCCCAGTCTGGTCTACAGAATGAGTTCCAGGACAGCCAGGGCTACACACAGAAATCCGGTCTTCAAAAACAAAACAAAAATGATAAGGAATTCTAACTTGAGCCCCAGGGATTTCAGCCCTAAGACAAGACAATATGTTAACATGTATGCATTGATGACAGACAGGGTGCAAATTTGGGAGCTCTTTATTTTCTAGAACAATAAAGGTTCCGAGGCTGCTTCTCCTCTGACGTGGTCTTCTGCACCTACCTAATTCTATACCAAATACACTGTTAAGAAAGAAATTCTTGTCAGCAAGTGCATGAAATGTTTAAAACTCTGGAATGTGTTTGTTCTCAGCCCACATGTCCTTCTCATTCTCCTTCTCTCCTTGGTGTGCATGAACAGGTGACCTGGACAAGAATGCAGTATCACTAGAGAATAAGTTCTGGGAGCCAGGCACGCCCGGTCCTATGGTGAAGCCTGACTACCAAGTGAACATCGTCCTTTCTCAATTACATACCAGCTGGGTCAGACTAACTAACATTCTCTCCTCAATTTAGACTTAAAAGTGTCCTAACCTTCCCCAAGAAAAACTTTGCCCAAAGGGATATGTGATCCAAGAATGTTTTTAACATGTAAATAAAACCTGGACAATTTTCCTGGTAGGGCAAGTATTTTACTGTGGGGCTAGGGGCTAGGGCTTTCGATGGTGCCCTGTCAAAGGATAGTTCCATGTGGTTTGTAATTCCTCCTGGGCTTCTGCACAGCAAAAATAACTCAAAATTACCTGTTGATCTTTGTTCTGTGATAGTCTGTCAAACTGAATCTCTGAGAGCTGCAAAATTCTCTTCTCATTTTTCTTTTACTTTTTATTTAATTAAAATATAATTCTAGTTTTTGTTCCTTTATTTGTTTGTTTGGTTGGTTGATTTGCTTTGATTTGGGTAGGGTTGGCTTTTTTTTTTAAGACAAGTTCTTCTGTAGTCCAAGCTGCCATGGAAGGTTGGCTTCGAACTCCTGACCCTGCTGTCTTTACTTCTAAGCACTGGGATAACAGGTGTGTGTCACCATGGCACATTTATGAGGTGCTGGAGACAGAACCCAGGGTTTGGCTCAAGTGAGGCAAGTGTTCTACTGACTGAATACAGCTCCAGCCCTTGCAATGGCCTCTGTTTCAAAAGTATCTTTGGCCATCCTCTGAAACCCACCAGCAAGGCACAGAATATGCCACAAAATCAGCCATCAGCTTTACCTGCCCAAGGTAGCAGGAGCCTCATCTTTGATCCCCTGGTGGCTGTAACATTTGAGAAATCCATCCAAGCCACATTGCCAAGGCTCCAGGGAATCTAGTCTGAGGTCTCTCTGTGGAGGAAAGTTGGTTACACCACCAACACCTGTCTTCGGGGCCCTAGAACATTTCATGATAGATGACACATACCCGACTGGGTCCCTCATTCTTTTCTCAAATTCAGGAGGAACGGCTGCCAGCTGGGCCAGGAAAGGGCAGGTGCAGGAATCAGCTTCTGCTTGGCTTTTTCCCTCCGTGGCTTCTCTTGGCACAAAGATTCTAGTAGGGCATTGCAACATGTCTGGAGGCAAATGGCGGGGTTTGCATGTCCTCAGACAGTCATGTAAAAAGCCAAAAGGGCATGTAGGTAACAGCTGAAGAGGCAGAAATGAACCCACCTCCGGATCCTGGGAGCCCTGGGCTAGGGAAACGGGTTGGAGGGGAGGACAGTAACAGAAAATGGGGTTATGAAGAAGTCATTCTCTTGATTCTTTTCCAAAGTAAGACTTTCTGTGACCTCCCAGGGGAAAGAAAGGTTGTGATCTGAAGAAAGACACTAATCCTCTTAGGCTGGGGGGCGGGAGGGGTTCCTCAGGCCTCAAGAATATACAGACAATACCTTTACAAGCAAAACCATAGTCACATCTCTCATCTTTCCTTAAGTGTGTAGGACCCAAGAGTAACTTTTACTTCATAGCGTTCTGAAAATAATTGAAAGAAAGTGTTGCGAGAGCCTGGGCTGCCAGTAAAGAAAAATGAGGGAGGAATGGAAACAGGCAAAGAACCCTGCTCTTTAGGGGCAGCCCCAAGGCCCGCAGTGCTCACCCTCCGGACGGACAGAGACAGAGCAGGCTGCCAGAAATGTCCGCATTCCTTCTCAGATGGCAGGTGAACTAGCAAGTCCGGGATATCATCGGACACACCGGGACACCGGGTCCAGAGCGTCCCCAGTCCCGCCTCGGCTAATTGACCTGGCCATTTTTTTCCCCATTCTTTATCTTCGTGACTTTCCCTGATTGGACTTGCAGCTGAACTTCGCTAACAAAGAAACCAACCCGTCTGAATACCAGACGCCAGGGATGCCATGGCAGTTTCGGGGCGCTTGCATTGCTCCTGTTCCCAGTCTCTCTGGAGGCTGCCACTCCCACTCTTTGAACACTGCTTCTGGGTCTCTACCAAGACACTCCAGTGAGCTGCATTTCCGCACAGGGTGTGGCAGATGGGTGCAGGGTCACCCCCACGGCTCTGCACCACAGGCTGGGGAGCAAACCAATTCTCTGACACCTCCAGCAAGTGGCCCTAGCGACCGGGGCACGCCCGCCTCTCTGTCCTGGTTATTTTTAGCTCTGCGGCTGCACCCTCCTACCTGCAAGAGCTCGCCCCACTCTCAGACTCGTTTTGCAGGATTTGTGCCCCAGGAAGCTAACCTGAGCCACACTTGAACAAACTGTAAGCTGCAGGGCGATACCGCTGAGCCACCAGCACTGAACCTGCATCCACCGCAGAGGGGAGACTACCTACACCTGGGCATTCCCACCGCCTTGAAGTCTGCAGCCACTTGGAAACGGAGACTGGTCTCCCAGAGTCATAACTAAATAAAATGGAAAGAAAGACCTAAGGTGAGACTTCTTGCTCCTAGACGGAGCTGCTCCTGAACCGATTTTGCTCCCTGCTTTGGAAAATCTCCTAGGAGGTTGGGCTACAGGGTACAGGGGTCAGGGGAAGTTATCCACCCTCCATTGCTAATTCCACCTGTGACAGATTGACCAGGTTTTCCCACCAGTGAAGAAAAAAGCGCCCCTTCTTCTACTCTCTACTAACCAAGGCCAGCAGCAGCCCTACCTTGAGGCCTTCCTAGAAAGTGGGATTGGAAAGGCCTGGAGGAAATTGATGGAGGGACCTGGCATGAAGCAAGGATGAAGAGAAGAGAGGTTGAGAGGCCTCTTCAGACAGCCCCTGGCTGACTCTTAGAGACCCGAGCCTTCTTTCCAGCTGGTTCATGAAACCTAACAGGCAAACTACTTCATTCTGCATAAAAGAAGTGGACATCTAGGGTATGAAGCCAGTGCCTCGTAACTCTGATTTCAGTCTGAAAACCTGAGTTTTGTCCTTTCTCCTTTCCTGCATAAGAGGGTGTTGACCAGAGAGACAAGTGAGCAGCTTCAACGCACCAAAGAGCCTGTGACCATCTTCCTCTGCTCTCAGTAGTTTTGATAGGGACCAATTGGAGAATCTCCACCATCTCCAGAGTTAGGAGGCTATGACACTCTGCACAGGAGTAGCCTCTTTTTAAAAAAAATTTTACTTAGGTTTTTGTTGTTTTGTTTTGTTAAAAACAGGGCCTCTCTACAAAGGTCTGAGTGTCATGAACTCACCACGTAGACCAGGCTGACCTGAACTCTTAAAGATTCACCTGCCTCTCCTGGGATAAAAGGGATACGCCACCAAATTCCTGTCCTAAATGATCAGTCTTAAAGAGCAATAATAATGGATGTTGGCTTTCTTTGTTACATTTTAACTAAATGTCAATCTCTTACATCAGAGATTCTTGTGTCTGGTTGGGGATGTGTTCAGTTGAGAGACTGATTCTCTCAGCCTTGCATAAAGCCAGGCATGGTAGAATATGCTGGAGATCCCAGAAGTGAAGGACACTTTTATACTTGCACTAGTTATTAATAAATCATTATTATTTATATATTTATTATTATTCCGCAATGTTCTCTCAATAATTCAGATGGATTTCAGGGATAATCTGTAATAACATTCACAATGATACATGTAATTTTTGTTGCAAGTATAAAAGTGCATAAAATCCTTCTGCAAGTGAATTGAGAACTAGGAAATGCAGGCTCACCAAAACAAACACCAGCAGCCGGTCTACTCCTGTTAACAGCACAAGTGCTCTTGCCTCTGGGACTCTGCCTCTGGGTCACACCTCTAGGTCACCCACAGAGCTCTAGGTCCTTCTCCCAGGAGGAAGGACCCCAGGATCACTCAGCTCAAGGCTCTGTTAACTGGGTCAGCCACTAATCCACCTACACTGCCAGCAAAGAGATCAGATGCTAGAGAGTGTGTGTAACCAGTTCAGTCACAAAACCCATGGCTAGTGGCACCTAGGAAAAGAAATGCTGATGGGCTTCCACAAGCTAGTTATAATTAAATGAACAATTATGGGAATAATTATAATTATATGAGTATTTGCATGTTTTCTCCAACCATATACTTACAAAGAAAATTCAGCATACTTTTGGATCCCTGACAATTATCAGGCATTTTTGTGTTTCATTATCTCACTTAATCCCTGAAATAACGTATGGCTTTATATTTAATGCCATAGTTACCACCACCACCCTCAACCGCTGCTCCCAGCATGCACCTTTTCAGTTTTTGAGGGAAGAAACACAGAGAGATTCAAAAGTCTAAGGCCACCCAACTAACAAACACCAGGGTTGTTTTTTGTTGTTGTTTTGATCTACACAGTGGTTGGGCTCCTACAAAGCCCACCCTCACTAGCCTTCTCTTGGAAATCCAGTTTTCGGTTTAGTAGAACACGTTCTGTTTCCTCAAAGACCCGTGCTCTGTCTATAGACCAAGCTTTTGGATATGTTTCTCTTATTTTTATATATTTTTATTGTTTTTATTGAGTTATGTACTGTATTTTTCTCTATTCCCCTTATTTCCTCTCCCTCCCCTTCTACGCTCTCCCATGGTCCCCATGCTCCCAGCTCCCAGTTTACTCAGGAGATCTTGTCTTTTCCTACTTCCCATGTAGATTAGATCCTGATGTTTTTCTAAATCCATCCATTTGCCCACAAATTTGAAGATGTTATTATTTTTTTTTCTGTGTAGTAGTCCATTGTGTAAAAGTACCACATTTTTCTTATCCAGTCTTAGGTGGAGGGACAATTAGGTTGTTTCCAAGTTCTGGCTATGACAAATAAAGTTTCTATGAACATAGTTGAGTACATTTCCTTATGGCATGATTGAACATCCTTTGGATATATACCCAAAGTGGTATTACTGGGTCTTGAGGAAGGTTGTGTCCTAATTTTCTGAGAAATCACCACACTGACATCCAAAGGGGCTGTACCAGCTTGCATTCCCACCAGCAATGCAGAAGTGTTCCCTTTACTCCACAACCTTTCCAGCATAAGTTGTCATCAGTGTTTTTGATCTTGGCCATTCTTACAGGTATAAGATAGAATCTTTGAAGGAGGATATTAGGAAATGAGGGCACTGTCTTCAGATTTGAGTAGATTTGATGTTGCATGGTTTGCTCAAAGTACAGGAGTTTAGAATAGAGCACCTGCCTTGGGACTTCCAACCTTCTCATAATTCTTTGCCAGGAAGTTCTTTAACCCCCTCTCTTTCTTTTCATTTTCTCTGTGGTTCAGGTCACTCGTACCTTCCCCCAAATTCATATACAGAGTTCCTTGTTGGGAGCAGCTAGTTTCTTTACCTAGTACTGAACTACACTAATAAGGTCCTTTAAAAGCCACCATCTGAATCCCTGTCCTCCATTCCCACAAACCCTCCCAGGAACGCTTTATAGCCGTGGCTGTCCTCTCCAGCAACTATTGGATGCTCAAGCTGAGGCCTCTTGACAGAGCTAGCCATTCCACTCACAGTTAACAAGGGGACGATCCCTTTCGGTCTACAACAGCGCTCCTCAGCCTCCCTAATGCTGCAAACCTTTAATACAGTTCCTCATGTTGGGTGACCCCCACCATAAAGTTATTTTCATTGCTACTTCATAACTGTAATTTTGCTACTGTCATGAATCATAATGTAGACATTTTTGGAGATAAGGATTTGGTGACAGACTTGTGACCCACAGGTTGAGAACCAACTGTCTACAACATCAAGCTGCAGAATGGAAAAAAAAAATCCTGTTCCTTTTGCTGTTCTCTGAATCTGGGGCATGCTGGAGGAACCAATTAAACTCTGTCTCCTCGCTCTTAAATCTCTCCTGTGACTTCAATGTTGCAATGTGGACTTGTTCAATGGGCAGTTCTCCAGTTCTGTCTCTTTGGTAGAAACATACAATGGCAAACCCGGTATAACACAGTTGGTGGAAGCTCCAGAAAGAAAGCCAACCTTTGTTTTGACCTTTAATTTAGGCTGTGATTATGTCTGGAGGGCAAGGTAAGAAGCAAAACCAACAACAACAAGAACTGTGGAGATGGCACGGCCTTTTCTTGGAACCAGAGAGAATGGGCTTCTTCTTCATCTTCTGGAACTTAGACACGGACAACTGATGAGTTTTTAAAAAACTGTCATCTATGTTTGATTTTTAGAAAAAAGAGAATTGAAGGCAGGTGACTTAGGTTTATGGTTTAGCTGAAACCAGACCACACTACAATGTCTCTGTCTGTTTTGTGTTGCTATGCAGGAATACCATAGCTTGGGTACGTGATAAACCACAAGCCCATTTGACTCTCAGTTATGGAAGCTGGTGAATAGAAGTCATTTCTTATGTTGCGGTGACCCTCAACCATACGAGTATTTTCACTGCTACTTCATAACCATAATTTTGCTACTGTTATGAGCTATAATGTACATATCTGTGTTTCCTGATGGTCTGTGATGACCCATGCAAAAGGATTGTTCAACAGAAAATGGGTCCTGATCCACAGGTTGAGAACTGCTGGCTTAGGCTCTGAAAGGCACATCCCCTCCTCTTCATTACCTCTCCCTTCTTTCCTTCCTCTTTTTCTTCTTCGACGACAGCTCTCAGATACATAGGCCATTTGTGTTAGTTTTCTACGATTACCATAACAAACTATTGCAAATGGATGGTGTAAACAGCAATGTATGTTGTGCCTGTTTGGAAGCTAGGGGTGTGAGAACGAGGTGTCCACAGTGGGGACTATGAATGCATGCCTCACTACGAGTGTACCAGCCGTCTTTGGTACAGGTTTAATGCATCATCCAAGTTCATACATTGAGACAAAGAGTCTCAGTGTGTGCCCTGGACTGGGCTTGAACTCGCTGCAGTCTTCCTGCTTTAGCTTCCCAAATGCTGGAATTTCGGGTGCAACCCATAGACCCTGGCTTTCCACATGTTCTTAAATGCAACTCTGGCACTTTTCCTCTTCAGAGACAGGGGTCTGTGTTCTTCTGCTTGAGCCTAGGTACATCAGCTTTCCATAGCTGCTGAACCAAAGATCAGCACTTCTTGAAATGATACAGATTTTTTTTTTTTACAGTTTTGAAAGTCAAACTTCCAAAGTAGGTCTTAGTAGAACAAAACCAGGGTGCTCCTAGAGCTGAGGTTCCTTATAGGATCTCCAAGGGTGTCTGTTCCCTTGCTTTTTTCCAGCTTTGAGAGGCTGCCTGCATTCCTGGGCTCATGGCCAGAATCTCCCTAGTGCCTGTTTCACCCTCTCCTTTTCTGATTCTGACCCCTTTGGATGCCCGCTATAAGAACGCCGGGATTATACTGTGTCTACCTAGATAACCCAGGATAATCTCCTGATGTCTTGGAAAACTCAGTCACATCTATAGAATCCCTTTTCTCAGGTGAGCTAACATACTTACAGGTTCGGTAATGAAGATGGGGACTCTGTAGGGAACCATTAATTCTGCCTGACACTCAGAGAAAGCACCTGACTGCAAAAAAGTCGATGGTGTATAATACCCAAGGCTAGATCATGAATGTGCTTGCTTCCAACTGGTTATCTTAACTCATTTGCTTTTAGAGCCCAGCGGCCTCTCCAGCTATCAAGAGTCCCAAGACAGCCCAAGAACAAAGTCTCCCTTGAGAGGCCATGTGTCCCTATGATCTGGTCAGTAGCCAAGTGACCTCAGCAGATAACACCACTCATTTGAGTGGACGTAGCTGTCACGTCCTCCCAGCTTTCAAGTGTGGGAGGCCCTAGACATTACGAAAGAAATAGACGTGCCTTTGCTGTGTTCAAAGCTCGGCTGACAAACTAGACAGAATAGAATAACCCATAAGTGTCCCCGAAGACCTGTGTTAAGGCTTGGCCCCCCCAGCTGGTGGCTTGATTGCAAGGTGGTGGGATTTTTTTAGGGGTTAGTACCTGGTAGAAGAAAGTTGGGCCATGGAGGATGTCCTCTTTGGGGGACTATCAGGGTGGTCCTTTCCGTTCTTTTCTGTTTGCTTCACTGTACAATGTAGTGAGCTGTGTTCTCCTGCCACACGGTCCCTTCCATATGCTCTGGGTTGCCACAGGTACCAAAACAACAGACCCAACCAACCATGGTCTGAAACCACTGAACCTATGTGGAGAAATACTTTTCTAAAGCTGATTTCGTGAGGCGTTTGGTCACAGTTGCGGAACACTGACACACTTGAAGACACTGGAGTTCTGACCATTCATCCCCATAAGCATCTGCGCTGTTGAGTCTCGTGGGTCATGGCCAGACAGTTTCACATGCGCTGACAGCCTTTGCTCACCACAGTGAGTCACGGAGGACGTGATGGCTAATCCTGGCTGCCAATTTGACTGATCTGAAATCTCCTAAGAGATATGCTAGTGGGTATATCTGTAAAGGATTGTCTTGACTGGGTCACATAAATGAAAGAGTTACCTTAAATGTGGGTAGCATCTTTAAGGGGGACAGAGGAAAAGGCTTTCTGCTTGCTTGCCTTCACAATGCTTTCTGGTCAAGCTCACTTGCCCTGTTTGTATCTGCTGTCTAGTTTGTCTACTCTGTTGTTGCTGGTGCCTCTGTTACTGCTGCTTTCGTTCTTGGGTGTGTCCAAACCTAGGCTCTTTAAACTCTCTGAGAGTCCTCCAGGCCTTCAGTGTCAACCACACCAAGCCTCCTGGGCTGAGCAGGGCCTGGCTTCTCAGCCTCTCCCGTCTTTCTTTGATTAGCCACCATATCGTGTAGGCCAATCTAATGAATCCTCCCTCTGGGATGCATGCATTCAATCAGTTCTGTTCTTCTAGAAAGACCTGACAAATAGAGGGGGAAATGGAATAAACAGCCACCCTGGGCTAAGAAAGCGTTCAGAGTATGGCTGCTCTCCACTGATGTGCTAGCTCCAGGTAGAAAGCTTCCTTCATAGAAAAGATCACTTTCCCCCCTTTGTCTGGGGAGTTTCAGGGCATTGGCATTCTCATATGGACTTGAGGTATGCACACCTTTTAAAAATTCGCTACCATAAGCACCTTTGGTTTCATTTCTGGCATGGGCTGCTGTGGCCAAGGGCTAGAAAGTTTCTTTCTGCATAGTTATAAGCAAGGACTTACTTTCCTGCTGTATTTGAAAAACTGAGATAAACGCTAGAGGAGCTTTCATACCCCCAGTGTCCAGGACCCTCCCAACCATCAGATACGAAGGTTTGATATCCAGGAACGGCTGCTGTACGTTACCAGGAGTGATTTCTAGTCTCCTTCCAGTCTCATAGGCAGCAGTGTAGTGTGCTTGCTCTTCTGTGAGCTACAAGTTCTACAGAGCAATAGCCACAAAATGTTTAACTGAGAAGAAATCAAGGACTTTAATAGTGTAGGTTTTAGATGATATGTTTATAAAAGTTGATATACCACTGTTATAAGTTCTGAGTTTTATTAAATATCATTTTTCCAGATTATAATACTAATACTATTTTTTTTCAATTTAAAAACACATGAAAGACAGAAGAAAACACTCTTGTAGAGCATCTTTCTCCTAGACATAACTACTGCTTGCTGGTCACTTCGCAAATATACACTTGGAAATTTTCAATGTAGGCTGGAGAGATGACTCAGTGGTTATGAACATTTGTTGTTATTGCAGAGGACCCAGGTTTGGTTCCCAGCACCCACATGTCTGCTCACGGTTGTCCATAATTCCAGTTCTAGGGTATCCAGTTATCTCTATGACCCTAAGGGTAAAAGGCATGCACACGGTGTGTAGACATACATATACATATATACATACAGGCACAGACACTTCAACATATAAAATAAATAAACCGAAAACACTTTTAGCTAGAAAAATTCAGAATTTAATGATTTACAACCTGATTTTTTTTAAACTAGCTTTTTAAAGCCGGGCGGTGGTGGCTCATGCCTTGAGTCCCAGCACTTGGGAGGCAGAGGCAGGTAGATCTTTGAGTTCGAAACCAGTCTGGTCTACAGAGAGAGCCAGATCAGCTGGGACTACACAGAGAAAACAAACAAACAAGCAAGCAAGCAAAATCATTGCCATCATTTAATATACACACAGAACTGGGAAGTTAGGCAATGAAACAAACAAAAGAGTAATAGGGCATCAGGTGGTGGCAGAGTCGTAGCTTCTCTTCTGTTATTTAAGAAAAGTGGAGAGAATTGCAAACAGTTTGTGAGCCATCTCCTCCTGAGTTTGCTTTGCATATTTACCGCCAAATCTAATTTAACGGAATGAACAGCTTCCTGTCCCACCAAAGTTGGATTTGGCTGTGCTGTAACTGCACCAACAGCTTCAGGGAGCCAGCAGTGCAATCCTCCAATAGACGGGGTTAAAATAACAATAAAATAAAATAACCACCTCTCATGGATCTGCAGATTGATGGGGCACAGCTGGGCATTTGCGACCAGACAGTGGCTGGGGTGACAGACATCTAACGCACACCTGGATTGAATGTCCTTCTTCTTCATGTGTTTGGAAGCCTTGGATGGCTGGATTACCAGAAGGTGCCAGGTGCCTCTTTTCTCAACTTTGGAGGCCTGGAACTTCCCACAGTCTGGTAGTAACAAAACAGCAAACTGTTGGCACAGGAGCTGGCACAGAAAAAGAGAACTTTTCTTTTTTTCAGTCAGGGTTTCTCTATGTAGCCCTGGCTATCCTGAAACTCACTCTGTAGACCAGGCTGTCCTGGATCTCAGAGATCAACTTGCAGGTACATACCACCACATCTGGCTCACCAAGACAACTTTCTAAGGATACAGGGTAGAGGCTACTGGACTACCTCTGACCTTGCCTCAGCAATTAGGATGTCACTTCCACTGGCTTTTATGGGTTGTGTAGAAACCATTTAGACTTAGTGTAGAAGGACCAAGGATCCTGCATTAGGTTATTCCTTTAAAGATGGTACCACAATGGGGAAATGTGTTTTAGACGAAACGAATTTGAAATTGCAATGGCCTTTCACGGAGCTCATCACTAAAGGCTCTTCACAAAAATGGCTCTGGAGTTGCAATCCTGTTAAGGTTGGAAGTGGGAAGAAAAGCTGGTAGAGCCATTGTATCCCCCAAAGAATTCTCTCCAATAATGGTCCGATGTGTGGGGATGGAAAACTTAGGGGGTCTTTGTCATCCTTGGGATAAGAAAGCAGGATTTTCCCCTTGTCTCCAGAATGACCACAATAAATCTGATCACCCACTAGTTTCTGCTCAGCATCAAGTGTATGCTGGCCTATACTATGGCTGCCCTGTCAGAGGGACAAGTAGCAGCCCTGACTAAGAGCTATTTGGTGTTTTTCTGGACCTGTTGCTAGGCAGGACTCTGTAACTACATTTCAACATGTTTTCATGAACTCTCTAAAGCGACTGTTGTCTCTATTTTACAGACGAACAACTTCTCCCAGCACGTAGACAAATGGTAGCCCTGGGACCCAGCCACTCACGTCCACCCAAGAGCCCATCTCCTTAATGGCCAAAGGCTCTACTTTGAGCAAAGCACTTGGCTTCTCCAGGTTACAGTTTCCCTATCTAGAAATAAGAGCTCGTACCCTTTCTTCACAGGCCACTTAGAAGCTATGTAACCTTGCAGGTCTTGCGTTAACTCTTCGAGACATGCTTTTTTTGCTTTCATGTCATACATGAGTGTAGTGTGCTTTCGTAAGGAGTTGGCAGGCAGCAATGCATAGAAAGTACAGTGTCTGGCACTCAGAGCTGTGATTCATGCTATTAGTTGGCATTGCTAGCATTGTGTTTTATGCTGTAACACAATTTTGAGGCTCTTGAGCCTGGAATCCCGCACTGAACTCGTTGTTCTGTCTGATTTCCAGGGTTCTTTCTTTCCCACCCGAGGAACAGCTGCATATTTGAGCAGAGAGACATAAAAAGCATGGCCGATAGTCATGCCGCCACCACAGATGTCCCTGCCTTGGCTGAGGACAGAAGACAGCAGCCAATATTCACAGTGGCCTGCAGATGTTTCCCTGTCACGCGGATCAGAGGGTCCATTATGGACAGCGTGGGCTCTGCAGACTTTTTGTGTTTTAAATGGAATACTGCAGAATATGCGCCGCTCCATCCAGCATTTATGAATACCTACTCTGTGCTTTCTAACTACAAAGATGAATGGGTCACGTTCCTCGTCCCCTCAGACACTGAAGTACACATGAGGAGACAACACACATAGTTACCACAGCAGACTGAAGAGTTCTGTGTGGCAGAAACAGTGCTTGATCTCAGGAGATGTTTCTGTCAGAGAGCCTCAGAGGAAGACGAAGACTGTGTTCGACATGCAGTCTTCTGGGGACTGTAAACAATGAAGGGACTTTACTCAGCAGAGGTAGAACCCAGGTCATGGAGATGAGAAGACAATGAGGTGAAGGTGGATGGTGAGTATGCTTGGCTCTCCCACCCCCACTCCCCACAGCTTCGCCTCAGGCAGTCACTGCCCACCTGCGGCCTTCCTTTAGTAGCCAAATCCCGAGTGGATTGCGGGTGAGGACTTCACCCAGACCAACAGGTCTGGCTCTGTCCTGTGCATTTTCCTCCCACCTTTTCAGTTGATGTCTTCTTTTTCTTCTGAGAGTGTGAACTGGATTCCTAGGAGTGAATCTCAAGGTCATGGGGTGATAACAAGAAAGCCATAGAAAAATAGAAGCAGCTTGGCCTTTTTGGGAGTAGCAGCCCCAGTTTGGGGCTTCAGACCTCTTAACTGCTTACAAGGTAAAAAACAACCCTATGCTTAAAGCACTTTGTGTTGCACATGCTGTTGCTAACAGTCAAACGCATTTCTAATTGGTAGAATTAGTAGCAGTGGTAACTCCTGGAATACAGCGCAGGAAGTAGAAACTATAGCATGAAGGCCTGTCCCTAGCCTATCACGATGGTTCACATCTATAATCCTAGCACTGGTAGTGGGGGACTGAGATGGGGACTGAGATGGCTACTCCTAGGCCGCATTTGAGGAGAAGGCTTTTATTGTGGATATGAGGGAGAGAATAGCCAGAGGCTTCTGAAAGGATCCAGAGTGAACTGGACCAGCAGAACATTCCTGACCACTGGGAGGTGGTGGTGGGGGGACAAGACTACTCCTAAAGTATGGAGAAGATTTTTCTTGTAGATTCAAGGGAGAAAGAAGGCAGAAGGAAGAGTCCAGGCTGAACATGGCTGCAGACTAAATCTGACCATGAGAGAACGGATGGGGAGGGAGAAAAAGGAAGGGGGGGGGTAAGAGGGAGAGGGAAGGAAAGCAAGAGGGGGAGAGAGAGAGCAAGACTGGGAGGGAGAGCAAGGGGTTGGGGAGCAAGAGGGGCCACAGACTAAGATGGACAGCTTGGGCCAAGAGGTCAAGACGGCAGCACAGCCAAAATGTCTGGGTTATATGGGCATCATGCTCAAGGTGGGGAAGCCGAAGCCCAGCACTGGTGGGGGAGTCTTAGGGTAGGGGGAGTGAAAAGTGCTGGGAGGAGCCACAGGTCCTGAGTGATGCTGGAAGAGCTGGGAGGAGCCACAGGTCCTGAGTGATGCTGGGAGAGCTGGGAGGAGCCACAGGTCCTGAGTGATGCTGGGAGGACTGGGAGGAGCCATAGCACGGAGTGATGCTGGGAGGAGCCACAGGCACAGAGTGATGCTGGGAAAGCTGGGAGGAGCCACAGGTCCTGAGTGATGCTGGAGAGCTGATGGGAGGAGCCACAGGTCCTGAGTGATGCTGGGAGAGCTGGGAGGAGTCACAGGTCCTGAATGATGCTGGGAGGACTAGGAGGAGCCATAGCACAGAGTGATGCTGGGAGGAGCCACAGGCACAGAGTGATGCTGGGAAAGCTGGGAGGAGCCACAGGTGCTGAGTGATGCTGGAGAGCTGATGGGAGGAGCCACGGGTCCTGAGTGATGCTGGGAGGACTGGGAGGAGCCACAGGCACTGAGTGATGCTGGGAGAGCTGGTGGGAGGAGCCACAGCACAGAGTGATGCTGGGAGGGCTGGCCAGCATCTGCTTTGTTAAGTTATTAGGCACATCAGTTTACCCTTTGTTCCAGGTTTCTGAGACCTAACATTCATGAGAGGAGAGGGAGAGAGGGAAAAAAGGAGAAGAGAGAGAAGAGAGGAGGCAAGAGAGCACATGGGAACCAAAGGCAGAGCCAAGAGAGCATGTGATTGAGTTACACAGAGATCAGAAGCTGGGGAAAGAGAAGTCCAGTCCCTTGGCTGGAGAGGTTTGGGGTGGGTGTGGGGTGGGGTGGGAACTGCTGGGTGGAGCCACTGGTACTGATTTGTTCAGGGTTTCTTTGGGACCCCATAAGGAACACCTTGAGTTCCAGGCCAACTTAGGTTGAGTTAGAGTGTGGCCTTAACTCAAAACATGAAACACAAATGCCAGGCGTGGTGGTACACTCCTTTAGTCCCAGCTCTGGAGTGACAGAGGAAGGTGGATCTCTGTGAGTTCAAGGCCAGCCTGGTCTACAGCCTGAGTCCCAGGACAGCCAGGGCTACATACTGAGACCCTACAAAAAAAAAAGAAACACAAAATAAGAATGACCTTTGTTTCCCCATGGGAGAAGTCTGGGGGTCCAGCTCAGCGGTAGAGTACATGTTTAGCATTGGCATTAGCATTTAGGATGGCCTTGGTCTCCATCCCCAGCACCACCAGAAAATGAAGTCAACACCTACTCCTTATTTAGTAGAAAATGAGGAATGGTAAAGACTGACAGTTTTGTTAATAAGGAAGTTGTGTCAGGGAGACATCGTCAGCAAAGGAAGAGAAAACGCTTGGCGTCAGAGACTAAAGAACAGTGACTGCTATGTGAAGTCTGGTCTGCTGTGCTGGTCTCCTCTAACGCACACGTATACATGTATAATTTGATATATACAATATTTTCTCAGTTAATTAAAAGCTACTTAAAAATTTTTCCTGTGTTACTCACAGGTAATATAAAAATTTAATCAAATGATGTTTTTCTTTGCTTCAAAAATTGTTTCCTTAAAAGCCTTTGCATCCAGATTCTGGTTCCTTCTCCCGAATTTTTCCTTCTTTAAAATCTGAAGAGCTAACTGAATGCTGGTGGCACAGCCCAGCACCCGGGAGATAGAGGCGGCAGATCTCTGTGAGTTCAAGGCCAGCATGGTCTACACGGAGATTTCCAGGGAAGCCAGAGCAGTTACATAGAAACCCTGCCTCAAAACAAAACAAACAAAAAAAGGGGGGAAAAAAAAACCCAAACACGTGAAGAGCTGCCTCCAAGGAGAATGGCAGCAGACAGTGAGGGGAGGAGGCAGGTGAGGCCTGCCTCCGGAAACTGACAGGTCGTGGTGAGAATTTAGTCATGGTGGGAACAAGGAGTAGTAGAATCAGCGAGAGATAACTCTATAACAAGGCTATGTCACAGGGAATCTCAAATAGAGAAGGAACAGCGTGAGGAAGAGGTAGGCTTGGGTGCAGAGTGGTGCAAAACACTGGACTTCTAACATTGGCTGTCGAGCTGACGTGTTTGACCACATCAAGGCCTGGGGTTGTGGCTTGGTGGCCAAGGGCTGCATATGTCTAAGGAGCTGAGCTCTGATTCCCATCACCCAGCACCCTCACAAAAGTTGAGTCAAGGTGCACTTGCCTATAATCCTAGAACTGCCAAGACAGACAGGTCCGGGGTCGTCTGTACTCACTGGGCAGCCAACCTAGCTCAGTCAGTGGGCACCATGGGCAGTGAGATCTGTTCTCACTAAATACATCAATCAAGTGAAAATCAATAGTGGAAGACGGTGGGCATGGACCTCTAGTATCCCCACTGGCATGCAACACACACCGAGAAAGAGATAGAGATAGAGACAGAGGTAGAGGTAGAGGTAGAGAGAGAGAGAGAGAGAGAGAGAGAGAGAGAGAGAGAGAGATTAGCCCATTACCTGTTGGGATGTGGAAGAATGGGGAGATGAGGACCTCCCAGTTAGTTCATTCATTTGTAAATATTTGCTGAGCAGCTACTGCTAGCTGGGCTTTGTGCCCCTGCACACACACTCAAGACATTTGATAAAAGAAAGACAGTTAAAGTAACAGAAGTGAAGTGACCACAGCAAAGACTGCTGGAGAAATGTGGGGACGATTGGATGGCTGTCCTGGGTGCATGCACAATGAAAAGAACCTTCTGAGCTGGACATGTCGGCCCTCGCCTCTAATCCCAGCACTCAGGAGGCAGAGGCAAGCAGATCTGTAAGCTTGAGGCCAGCCTGGTCTACAGAGTGAATTCTAGGACAGCCAGGGCTACACAGAGAAACCCTGTCTGGAAAAACAACCAAATAAACAACGAAACAAACAAAAAAAGAACCTCCTAAGTGTTGACAAAAGCTCCGAGAGAAGAAAGCAGGCGACAGGTGTCGTCACCACGTATGATGCATTCTACTTCCCATTTCCACAGCTCTGTCGGGGAGGCACGTGTCTAATTACATGGATTGAATGAAATCCAAAGTGCAAACTGCAACCAACTTATACAATTGAACCAACTTTTCTGGTCCCAGCTCCCCTTGCCTCTCTGTAGAACGAGGATACTTTCCTGGCATTTACAAGTGTTGGATGAGGGAATGAACACTAAGCGCAGTCGCAAGGAGAGTAGGTGCTCAATAAACCCGAGAACGTGTTATCTAGACCGCTCCACACAAGATCAGAGCGGGGTGTGGGTGGACAAACAGTGATGAGGCAGAGTCCAGACTGAGCACACTGCAGCAAGCCAGGCCAGAGAGCAAAGCCCAGAGTGGACGGTGAGGTAGGAGCGCTGACAACAGTGGGCGGACTTAGGTTTGTAATCACAGAACAACATCCCATTATCTTTTTTTTTAGTTGACTTTTCAAGACTAATCACAGAACAACATCCCATCATCTTTTTTTTTAGTTGACTTTTCAAGACCCTACAACATCCTTTTATTTCATATCTTTGACAGCAGTGGTTTTTGTAGAGCAGAACGGCAGAGCAAGTCATACATGTATTTAATTCTGGAAGAGATAACATTTTGAGAAAATAAACTTGTTTAATCTGAACATTCTTTTAAGAAACGAAACATGAAAATGCAGCTAGCATAGTAACGAAAACTGCAAATCCTACGATGTGGTAATGCTAACAAGCTCTCTGCAGACAGCAAAGGATTGGTAGAGTTAACTCAGTCTGGCAAGCAAAGTGCTCCATCCAGTCAATATCTATGGATTCCTCCAAACTGGGCATATTATTCAGAGAGGCGCAAGCATCTGGTCATGCTTAACAAGTGGTCACTGGAAAATGTTGGAAAAAGTGTCATGATCCACATTTATTATGTCACAAGGTCCACATTTATTATGAAAGGTTTTTTTTGTTTGTTTGCTTTTCAAGAGAGGGTTTCTCTGTAGCTTTGGAGCCTGTCCTGGAACTAGCTCTTGTAGACCAGGCTGGCCTCAAACTCAGAGACCAGCCTGCCTTTGCCTCCCAAGTGCTGGGATTAAAGGCATGTGCCACCACTGCCTGGCATGATTTCCCTTTTTGTTATAAATATGATTACACCTGTGGGGAGGTGGTGGCACACACCTTTAATCCCAGTCTTCAGGTGGCAGAGGCAGAGGAATCTCTGAGTTCGAGGCCAGCCTGGTCTACAGAGTGAGTTCTAGGACAGCTAGGGCTATACAGAGGAACAGTGTTTCAATAAATAAATAAATAAATAAATAAAAAGAACGAAAGAAAGAAAGACAGAAAGAAAGAAAGAAAGAAAGAAAGAAAGAAAGAAAGAAAGAAAGAAAGAAAGCTGGTTACTCTCCCTGAAGAGAATTGGGGGGACAATAGGAATATAATAAAGCGTTATGCTTGTTACTCTGATCATTAAATCCAGATTAGGTTGCCAAAGTGAAATTTCACGTCTTCGTTTCAAAGGCAATGCCCTATCCTGTAAGCTGGACTAAGAAAAGGAATGCATGACTTGGGAGATGGCTTAGTGGTCCAAGGGCCTGTCACATAAGCATTAGGACCTGAGTTCAAATCCCCAGCACTCTTCTGTCACTCAAACAGGGAGCTCCAGGTTCAGTAGAGACATTGTCTCAAAATAAAAGTAAAACGGTGGAGAGCAGTAGAGGGTGGCATTGGATGTCAACCTCTGGCCTCCAGGTGCATCCACACACGCATGCACACATGCACATGCATACTCTGTATACACACAAAAATTAATCAACAGCAGAAAATAAAGTGGCAAAAAGGCTCTGTTTTGATTTTTTTTTCCAAATTTTAGGCACAATGAATGTGAATAAAAACAATAAATAAATAAAAAGGAAGGGAAAGGCCATGACCGCTCCTAGGTATGGAGGAGGAGAAAGTTTATTGTAGATAAACGGGAGAGCACAGTCGGAGGCAGGGCTGTCCAGGAGAGTCCAGAGTGGACATGACCAGACCGAGATGGGCCATGGGGGGGGGGGGGAGAAGGGAGAGAAGAGAACCAGTTGTAGCAGCCTGGAGACCAAAGATATAGAAGGGTGGGTGAGTGACCAAAATGTCTGGATTATATGGGGAAGAAAGTCTGGGGGAAGGGCAGCCCAGCCTTGGGCTGGAGAGTTCAGGGTAGAGGGCAGGGTGTGCCAACCATACCCTGTATTAGGTAGGGACTAAGGGATGCTGGGAGAACCCGGAGACCAGGTCAGGCTCTGATATATTAACTAGGCACCTCGGCCTTCGGCCCTGGTTTGAATCTTAACATCATGGACAGATGAGATTTTTTCTAAGGACAACAATTTCCTTTTTCCTAAATGAGAATGACAGGATATGTAAGAACACTCTTCTACATGACAACACAGGTCACACATTTTAGGGACCCATGTATGTTACATGCACATTGCAACAGATAGCCTTTGTAGAAGACTGGCATATTGGTCATAAGCTAAGGATGCCACCATGGGAATCATGTTCATTTGGAAGAGAGGAGACAGAAAGTCACAGAAGACTAGATGGCCAGCGTGTTCAGTGGCCCCTGGAGCTCCATGTGCTACTGGATACCTCTTGGTTTGATAGCAGAGTCAGCCATGGAGACAGCATCTTTTCTGTCTTTTGCGGAGGTCGCAGCATTTTCCCTTCTTCTAAGATTCCTAGGTCACTCTGCTGGTGTTGCTTCCTCCTTCACAGTCATGACTTCCTGGATCCTGAGAGGCTTTTTTTTTTTTGTCTTGTTTTAAGTTTGAATAGTGCATTGGCAAATTTGCAGCAACATTTTTAAATCGAATATTTCATATACTCTAAATCCTGATTTCATGCTTCCCTTGTAGAGTCCTAAGATCCGGCAGTGCTGGGGTGGAGCTCTGTAGGTGGCAACAACGACTATGTGGTAGTCCCTTGAGATATGGTGTCTCCTGCTTCTCATTGCCACCACCTCCCTGGGATGCTTGGGTCATTGGTTCTGCCTCGATTTCATATCCTCCATTCTGTTGTGCTCCTTTGCAGCTGGGAAATATGTCTGTGTGTCCATTGCTCTATCTGAGGCAGGAGAATGAAAATAAAAAGAAAAGTCAATGGCAGTAGTTTCTAGAATAAAGCCCAACCAATCTCAGGCCCCAGATTCTGCCTGATTTCTACAGCTCATCTGTGGTTGCTGCCATGACGCTCTGCATCCCAGACTCCTTTGCTCCTTCGGTGGGTTCTAATCCCCACTCCATCATCCCAGCATCCTTTGCTCCTTCAGTGGGTTCTAATCCCCACTCTTGCACTAGTGGTGGGCCCTTGAGCAAGGCACTGCACCCTTGGAGCTTTCTTCCTGCATCTGTAAAATGATCCGAAGAAGCCTTGACTCTCACCTCCAAGCTAGCATTGTACTTCCCTGGCAGTGGTCCCCATCCTCCGTTTTCTTGCAAGAGCAGCCCAGAGTTCAGTAAGTACTGAGGTTCGAGGGAGACGATCCTGCCTGGACTAACAAGGAACACCTGGGATGAGAAGTGAGTGGCTGGAGAAGCAGCTCTCTTAGGAAAATGTCAACCCAGAGAAAGCAGAGGGGCACAAGCCAAAAAGTGGATTTCAAAGTTGGGATTTAGCACACCCAAGAATGAAACAAACACCATCAGAATTTTTTTATCTGTTTATTTACTTTTTACATCTTAAATAAAATTTCATTAAATACTAAAAATATTATTGTACCTTCTTTCCTTATTCCTCCCCTCCTTTCCTCCTTCCCTTCCCTTTCTCCTTGCTCTCCTTCTTTCTGTCTCTAAAGAAAAGGCTTTCTCTCAGGAGCGGTTGAAGGATCATTTCAGAGAGCCTGACTTATGCAATCTCTCATCAGTAGCGGGAGCTATAGAGAGTTGGAAGGAAAGTTTTCTTAAAGCTGATGGTCCTGCAGTGTTTGTGACCACTTTTTTATGTACAAAGGAAAGATAATGTGTGATTTTAAAGTATTTGTAAATGTGAGAGAATAACCACATTGTCCACCAAAGCTTAGAAAGTGCCTGTCCAGAGCTCCTCTAGCCCCTGGGCATCGGGGAGGGTGGTGAGGGGTCCAGGCCTTCTGTAAGAGCAGGGAAGGTGCGTTTGCTCGTCAGTTTACCTGACTTTCAGATCTCCAATCTCATCAGAACTGAACTACCTGCCTCAGTCTTTCTCGGCTTTTTGTTTTGTTGTTTTGTTTTGTTCCCCCCCCCCCCCCCCCGAGAATGCTGACGCCTGGGGCGTGCTTCTGGGTGTTCTTAAGACTTAAAGAGTCAAAGATCTCTGAGGCCCCAGTGAAAGGTTGATAAGGTAAACCACTCCCCCTCTGGAGATGAACCCCAGGTCCTTTTCCAAAACAAGGTCTGAGAGGCTTGGAATGCACTCACCAGTTTGGGGAATTATATCACCGGATGGCAAAGATGAACAGGAGGACTTTACAGTATGAAAAGGTTCTTTTTGTAATCATTTATCTTTAAGAGCAGAGTTTAATTTCAATTATCAAGAGCTTGCCATTTCCTTCGTAGGAAAAATCTGGAGGATATAATACAGCTCCACAGAATATAACAACAGAGCTTTAGTTATCAGCTCAAGCCAAAAACTCCTAAGGATGGAAATACTTCCAGTGTGGTGAGGCGGTGGGGGGCTTTGCCTTGCCTGTGCAAGCAGGTGGCAGATTAAGTTTTGTTTACCACTCTGGGCAAGGGGAAAGTTACCCTAGAGAGAAAGACCTCTAAAAGGAGGCAGAACAAAGGTGGCCTCCCGTTCATTCCCCTCTAGGAACAGCTGAGTCCCACACCTCACTGGGTTTGAGGGTTCAGAAACTCAAAGAGAGGTTGCAATTCCACCCAGCTGTACTGAGGGCAACTTCAAACCTTTGGTTACTTATTAGGGGAAAAAAAAGAGGGAGGAGGAGAAAAATAGAAGTAAAATCTTTAGGAGCTGTAGTTAGACAGCAAGATACACCCAAAATGTTTTGTTCACATCCTGATGAAATAAAAATTTCTCTCTCCAGCATTCTAAATTTGATTTCATTATTGAAGGCTCAAATTATGAGCAGGTTGACGGGTTGACTTTAGGTTGGGATAGCTACTTTTGGAAGAATTTGATCCCTAAATAAAATGGGTGGCTACCTCTATTTGGCAGTGTCTCTTTCGGAAGTACAAGGCGTGCAACGCTCTGATTTCAGGGTACTTGCTCTGTTTTTACATGGCGCCCCCCACGAGGAAGCTTGAGCTGTGGGATCGCGGTGTTGGCGGGAGGCAAAAGCCCTCTGCAAAAACATTTGAAAATGAAACACTCCCAGTGCGTAATCCTTTCCTCTGCTGCACAAGGTCTTTAAAGGAGTGTAAAAGAGAAAAGTGCACGTAAGCCCCTGCCTACCAGAAGGCTGTGCACATGAATCTCTGGGCTGCAGCGTGCTGACATTTGACACCGCTCTGAACCCTGAAGGCAGCTGGTTGCTGGCCTCTGCGTTCTCTCCCACCCTGTTCAGACTGGCCTTCTCTTCCGCCTCTGGCCCGGTGCCCCAGCCTCTCCTACTACAGAAATGGCAGGCTGGAGAAAGCCTGAGCCAAATCCTTGCCAGTTCCATCAGTTTTCCCCCTCATCGGCAGAGGCCTTTAGTTCATCGATGGCTGCAAATGCGACACTTGATGGGCGGTGTAGATTATTCTGTTAGGACCCCACCAGCGTTTACGAGTTTGTAAATAGTCGTAATTAACGAAATCCCAAACACTGTGCTTCCAAGAACTTTTTGGGTGAAGGAACAGGGCTAGAGACATCCGGGCTTCCGTGGAGCAGTAGTCATGGAAGCATAAGGGTGTGGTGAGAGATTAGGCAGCGGCAAAGTCATTGTACCTTGCCAAATGGAATTTTGCTTTGATGTACACTGGGGTCTAAATTGTTTTCCTTCCTTTGGTACATTTAAAATTAAGATTCCGTGTTAATCCCTAATTAATTCCAAGATCAAGCTTCTATTTTAGCTACTTGAATGAGTGGTGCTGGAAGGCTTTTAGGGAAGCGGAGTCATAACAAAATATTTTCCAATTACATTAAATACCTTTGGGGCATGGTTATTAAGCATGGCTGAATTAAGTGTGGGATTTTAAATCAGAATGACATGATCTGAAATCAGAAATCATTTTAAGTACTATGGGATGGAGTACTTGGGACAACAGTTATACAAAGAAAGAAATGGAAGGGGCCCAGAAACTGGTACTCAAAACAAAACAAGTTCACTTTAGTACAAAATTATAGAATCATAGAGTGTAGAACTTTAAGGGATTAAATACTAAACACTCACTATAAAACCAGAAAAAGACAGGCCAGATAAAAGGGTGGAGAGGGTGAAGGAAGCCTGTAGTGGCCTGGAGTTTTGTCTACACAGCAAGCTGCAAGGAACATGGGACTTAGGTGGGACTCTTGCAGGCTCTTGACACGGGTCACGGACAGCTGAGCTGGCTGGATCCAGGCACAGCTATGCGGGTAGTTCAAACCAATGAGTTAGCCTAGGAGGAATTCCCGGCGTTCTCATCTCATCTCTCAGGCGTTTGCGTCCTAGCCCGGGGAGCAGAGTTAGACCATAGTAAGAAAATTAAAGAGCATAGTAGTGAGGGCTAAATGCTTTTGGGGATAGTCATGGATTAGGATATTTGACTCTGAAACATTTAGGAGGGGAAAATTGTCACCATTCTGACATTCTTGTGAGAACCTCTGTCGTCTGTCTCTCCGTTTGTGTGTGTGTGTGTGTGTGTGTGTGTGTGTGGCTGTCTGTCTGTCTGTCCATGTCATTGGAGAAAGAAATCCAGGTTTTCTGCATGTTAGGCATGTGCCCTACTGTTGAGCTAAAACTGCAGCCTGAAAACCAATTCTGTAATTCAGCCATCTGTCTAGACTCACGGAAAGACTAGTCACATGGTTATATGTATTTGTCCTGTCTTGTTTGTTCTCATTTCCCGGAAGTTGAGTGGAAGTGATTTCCTCCTTGTTTTCCTCACCCCTAATTAGGTGCCTGAATCCCCCGTGATAATATCTTGAGGGATGCTCTGCCATCATCCGTGGGTGGGGCATTGAGGCCTGTACTGACTTCTGCAGCATTCCAGCTCTCACATCTCCATCAGTTCCAGCAGGCCCTGCACCTGCTCTACAGGCTACTAAGTAGTTTAATATCACTTGAGACAAAGACTCTGTTTTATGAGGCTCCTGGTCAGCCAATAAAGACACTCAGGGTTCAGTGAGACCTATACATTAGGTTTGGCATCATCAAAAGATTTGGGTTCAGCTAGGTGTGGTGCCACATGCGTATAATCCTAGCACTCTGGAGCCTGAAGCAGGAGGATTGCCAAGAGTTCAAGGCCAACTGGAGTTATATGATAAGATCTTGGTTTTTGTTATTGTTGCTATTTTGTTTTGTTTTGTTTTCAAAGGTGTAGGTTCAAATGCCCACTCTGCCAACATGCAAATTAAGCACTCTAATTGGAAACTTCAAAGCCTAAAATGTTCTTAAGGTTTGACATGACGTTGACAAGGGGGATATTTTACTGTAGACTCACGCCATGTGCTGTAATCGAAACACAGGGTCAGGGAGATGGCTCAGTGGGTAAAGCGCTTACCATCCAAGCATGAGGACCTAAATTTGGATCCCCAGCAGCTCTTGGAGAGCAAGCCGTGTAATCCCACCATTAAGGAGATGGGGACAGGAAGAGGCCTAGGGCTCATTGACCAATCAGTACAGTTAAATCTGGGAGTTCCAGGTTCAATGAGGAACCCTATCTCAAAAAGTGAGGTGGAGAACAATTTACAAGAACATTTAACATCTCCATTTGGCCTACACAAGCAGGTGTACATGTGCATGCACACGTATACACATGTACAAGAAAATACATGCATGTACACACACACACACATATATATATATATATACACACACACACACATACACACACAACACATACAGACACACAAGCCTGTACAAACACACATACCCATACACAGAGCCAGGTCCACTGAAAGCATTGTATAAAATTACCTTCAGAAACATTCACATATTTTCTTTAGGTCTGAGTTTCAATCATAGGATACCTTATTGTGTAAATATCTCCAAATCAAAAAAATCTAAAATCCAGAATGTTTCTTGTCCTAAGCATTTCAGAAGAAAGGCACTTGACCTGCATCACCTGTGAACACCCAATAGCAAACAGAGGGTGCACCTGCTCATCTCAGGTAAGAGTGCATAAGGGGACTACTCAAATTAGTTTCTATAACGGAAACAGAGGACCACACCTGAGCCTCCAAAGGAAGACAACCAGGCTACAGTGACCTCGGTGTCCAATCTACAAAATCCACTAAGGTCACATTGGCTCAATGTAGGGAGATCTATTTGTCCTCAAAAGGCCGCTGTCATCTTTAGCTCCAGGAGGTTTTAGGTCTGCTCTTACTGATCTGACTGTCAAATGAAGATTTAACAATGCAAGGCTCTGCCCAGACCTGCCAAGTCAGAGTCATGCAGGGCCAAGGCTTTGCATTTTAAACACCAAGGGAGGTTTTAACAGACTAACCCAAAGATGAGAACCTTGGGTTTAGAAGTCAAATACTGAAAGTCACTCAGTGCTGGCTATGATACCCACCCTTGTGGTGCCTGTCCCCCAGACTCTATCAGCATAGTAGGTGGAGGGACCATCAGAACAGTGTTTGAGAGTGTATGTATATGTGTGTGGTACTCATGAGTGTGTATGTTTGTGTGTGTTTGTGAATATTTGAGGCACTGTGTCTAATAGGATATGTGTGACAATGTGCAGAATCATTTGTCTATCTGAGAACATGAGTGCTCAGAGAGAATGAGGCTGTTCATGTTAGGAACTTGTGTGTGCTCGTGTGTGTGTGTGTGTGTGTGTGTGTGTGTGTGTGAGTGTGCCTATTTGCACTGAAGAATAAACTTCTTGGGTTAGATCTTCAAGATTTATAGCTCCCCTACAGATTGCATCTGATTTCAAGACTGTGCTTGGTCTTGCACATAACAGAAATGAATATATACATGTCAATTTAAAACTCAGGGGATTAAACGAGCAACTGAAGCATAGGCCATTCTGGTAAAAAATAAAATAAAATAAAGTTGGCCCACAGACCTGTACATGTCAAGCTGCACTCAGTACTCGGAAGTTTCCTAGAGATATTTGCCCTTGACACAGACAACAACTGGGGACCAGGACACAAAGGATGCGCAGATCATATTTGCTACAGAATTATTTGTACCCCAGTAGACTCAATAAACTTTCATTAGCTCTCAAATACATTTTAGTTCAGTTGGGCACAACAATATTGCTTCAGTGCTAGTCAACGTCCCAGCACTACCCCAACTGCCTCTGCATGGCAGGGAGGGGCAGGGAAGGGCCAAGGAGAAAGGTAAACCAGACCCTACCCCTACCTTAAGGAATTTTTGAGGTGTTTGCACACAAACTATCATCTGCACCCTACTTAAATGCAATGACTGCTAAGAAGTCACTTACTCAAAGCCTAGTGAGAGCAAAGGTTTGCTTGCTTGATTGGAGGGGAAAGTACCCTGAACAAGGGTCTGGAAACAGAGACAGCGTTTTGTGCTGAATTTCCTTGGGTCTTGAACTATTTCATATATGGTTTGCTTTCGTGTGTTGTATTGTGCCTATCTGCTTTCGTTTGTGTGGGGACGCTCATGTGTCTGAAAGTGTGTGTGTATATACACATGTGTATGTGCGTATGGTCTGAAGTGGACTGCAGAAATCAACTCTCCACTTTTCCATCACTCTCTGCTTTATCAAACAAAAATCAGTCAACTACTGGCTTTGCCAGTTTCAGGCTGTTTGCTTACTTAATGTTCTTGCATATCAATGCATCCCCCTATGTGGTGGGGTAGGGATTTTTCCCTGGCAGGAGGGATATATGTGGTGAGTGTGTGTGTGTGTGTGTGTGTGTGTGTGTGTGTGTGTGTGTGTGCACTCATGTACATTAAGTAAAATGACAGTTTATGAAATGCTTTATGTCATGTCTGCCTCATAGGAAGCAAGTCATAATTTTAATTTTGAGATCTAACTTCAGTGGGGAAAGCACAGGATGTTTTAAGAGCTGGGAGGAAGGGGTCAAACACAAAAATCTCAGAACTGAGGCCTGAGAATTAGGCCCTCCCCTTTGCTTCTTTTCCTCCATCAAAACCAACTTAGTTTGACTTACTATGTTCCAAAAAGAAATTCTCTGGAAGAAAAGAAGCTAGGTAGCTGAGGGGCTGGGATTTACCACAAAGTCCCTACCCCGAACTCCGTGCCTTAGCCCACAGCCAGCTCCACTCTTTGCCACTTCCCCTGTGTGTGTCCTTCTCTGAGGGCCAGGACGGTCTGCCTCCTGTTTGCATTTGACTGGCAGGCTATCCCGGCTTCTCTGGGCCACTGCCTGTCCTGGCCTCACTCTGAGGTGTGCCTTCCCCTTTGGCCAACAGGTTATTTGAGAATGTGTCTTCCAATATCCAAACATCTCGGAGGTGTCCAGCTAGCTTTCTCTTCTACATTTGCATTAAATCCACTATGCTCAGAGACCAGTTTTTGTGTGATTTCACTTCCTTTAATTTTGGTGAGGCTTGTTTTATAGCTCAGAACACAGTTTCTGCTAATGAATGTAAGGGCTTGTACCCTTCTGCTGGGAGGTGCACAGTTTATAGGTCTCAAGCTGCTGGATAATGTCATCCATACCCTGATTCATTTTCTATCTGCATGTTTAATGAGCTACTGAGGGAGATGTGTGGAATCTTTCGTTATATTTGTCTAAGCCGCCATTTCTATTTATTTGTGTCTGTGTATGAGGACAGAAACTAACATCCGGTGTCTCTCTCAACCGCTCTCTATTTTACTTTTTGAGAGAGCCTCTCTCTAGGCTGGATCAGATTATCCCGGGCACACTTCTCTGTTCCCTCCGAAATGCTAAGGAGAGTGTGCCCCTGCCCTCAGCTTTTTCTCCCCTACCCCAAATTACCTTTACTTATTTGTTGTGGGGGGGGGATTCATGTGCCCTCATGAGCCTTTAGAATCTGGCTAACACCCTGAGGGAACCAGTTCTTCCCTTTCACTGTGCGGATTGAACTCGGGTTGTCAGGTTTGTTGGCCTTTTTATCCTCTGAGCCATTTCCCTGGCCCTCTTTCCGTTTTTATTTTTATTTTTGTCCTGCTTCTTCTGAAGATTTGTTGTTAGGTGTGTACAGTTCAGTGTTGTTATGCATACTTGGATAACTGACTCTGTCATTTTAAAAAGTCTCTTAAAGGCATAATGGCACACGCTTTTAATCCTAGCATTGGGAGAAGTAGCGCAGAGGCAGGCCAGCCTGGTCTACAAAGTGAGTTCCAGGATACCCAGAGCTACGTAGTGAGACCTTAACTCAAAATAAGAAGTGTCTTTATCGCCAAGGACAATGGCACGTGGTTTTGATCCTACGCAATGTACTGGCTTGGTGGGAGCCTAACCAGTTTGGATGTTCACCTTCCTAGATATGGACAGAGGGGGGAGGACCTAGGACTTACCACAGGGCAGGGAACCCTGACTGCTCTTTGGACTGGAGAGGGAGGGGGAGAGGAGTGGGGGGAAGGGGAGAGGGGTGGGAGGAGGGGGAGAAGAGTGGGAGGAGGGGGAGGGAGATGGGAGGCTGGGAGGAGGTGGAAATTTGTTTTTTTTTTCTTTATTCTCCTTTTATCCTTAAAAAAAAAAGAAGTGTCTTTATATTTATTTGTTTGTTTGTTTATTGAGTTAAACTTGCCTCAGCCTCTTGAGTGCTGGGATTGCGGTTGTGTTTCACCACGTTCCACTTCCCTTCTGACCTTCAGTACTCTCGAGTCCGATTATCTAAGGGCAGTGTAACCAGTCACCGAAGCTTTCATTCCGTGTTCCCACATTATCAGATCGAGGTCCGTTCTTCCGCTTTATTACGAGCCTTCACAACGCAGGCGGGTTTACAGGAGATGGCGCACACATCTCAGGCGGGTTTACAGGAGATGGCGCGCACATCTCAGGCGGGTTTACAGGAGATGGCGCGCACATCTCAGGCGGGTTTACAGGAGATGGTATGCAATTGGGCCTTGTTTTAGACCACTCTACTTGGTAAATGATCTGCAGGGTGGGGGCTGAGGAGATGACTTGGTGCTTGTTGCTGCTCTTCCAGAGGACCCAAGCTGGGGTGCCCACACCCATTTCAGGGGCTCACAGTCATCTGTAACTCCAATTCCAGAGCAGATGGTGCTCTCTCGTTGCCTTTGCTGTCCCCTCACGGGCGTGGCATGCACTCACACAGACCCCTGTGCATTGCCTTAAAAAGCAGATCTTTAAATGGTGTGTTTGGGTTACTTATAAGTTATTGATATTGTCATGTTAAATTCTACTGTCTTGCGAGCAGTTCCTGTTCACTGTGCTGTTGTTGTTGGTTTGCACCTCCCTTCCTGCTCTTGCTGGGCTTAAGCAGCATTTTATCTCTTCCATTGACTGGTTATCCTACTTTAAAAGTAGACTTAATGATTGGGCAGTGGTAGTACACGTCTTTAATCCCAGTACTCGGGAGGCAGAGGCAGGTGGACCTCTGTGAATTCAAAGCCAGCCTGGTCTACAAGAGCTAGTTCCAGGACAGGCTCCAAAGCTACAGAGAAACCCTGTCTCGAAAAACCAAAAACCAAAAAACAAAAGGCTTAATGACTGACTAGAATTTTATTTTATGTGCATTGATGTTTTGCCTGCATGTATGTCTGTGTGAGGGTATCAGATCACCTGGCACGGGAGTTACAGACAGTTGTGAGCCACCATGTGGGTGCTGGGAATTGAACCCAGATCTATCTGGAAGAGCAACCACTGCTCTTAGCCACTCAGCCATCTCTTCAGCCCAATGTTATTGACTAAAATTCTTACCTACTTTTCACTGAGCAAAAGCTTGCCGTATGGTGGTCCCTGAGTGTTATTTGGAAGAGGCTGAAAGATTGTTTCCTACATATAAATCTTTGAAATTGAAAAGTTTCTGCATCCAGATAAGCCTCTTCACAGATGCAATAACCTGAATCAGACCAAATCAAATTGAATTAGAAAATGTCCAGATTTAATAGATGCAAATGTTCCCAGACGGCTTTCCGGAGAGGAGATGGGAGAGGAAGACCGGAAAGCCACCTGCTTGTTCTCTGGGGGGAAGTTTAAATAGCCTGTGGGAGTGGTCTTCAGCATCTCTGGGGAGGGGTCATGGTTTGGCAGGTTTTCTCAGGGCTGGAGACTGGACTGGGAAGGGGGCTTGAAATGAAGGTTCCGCCCACCCAAACATTTCAGACTTTTTGTGTATATGGATGCCAGGGGCTGGAGTGAAGCCTTCACCTAAACAGAGATGTTTGTTTAAAATATTCTGAATTTTGATTTAACAAGTGGAAGACATCCTTTTTATTTATTCAGGAATTTTAAATTTGTAACCAGTAAATTTGTTCACATAAAATATGAAATATTAAATCTGGGTGAGTTAAAATATTGTTCTATAAATTTTATTATACCTACTTTGTGTGTGTGTGCGTGTGTGTGGAAGTCAGAGGACAGCTGTGGGAAATCAGTTCTCTCCTTCCATCATGTGTGTGTGTGCGTGTGTGCATGTGTATGTGTGTATGTGCTTGTGTATGTGTGCATGTGTGTGTATGTGTGTGCGCGTGTGTGTATGTGTGTGTGCGTGTGGGGGGGGTGCATGTGTGTGCGCGCGCGTGTGTGTATGTGTGTGTGGAGGTCAGAGGACAGCTGTGGGAAGTCAGTTCTCTCCTCCCATCATATGTGTATGTGCTTGTGTATGTGTGCATGTGTGTGTATGTGTGTGCACGTGTGTATGTGTGTGTGCGTGTGTGTGTGCGTGTGTGCATGTGTGTGAGCATGTGTGTATGTGCGTGTGTGTGTGTATGTGTGTATGGAGGTCAGAGGAGAGCTGTGGGAAGTCAGTTCTCTCCTTTCATCATGTGTGTGCGTGTGCCTGTGTGTGTGCATAAGTCAGAGGAGAGCTGTGGGAAGTCAGTTCTCTCCTTCCATCATGTGCGTGTGCCTGTGTGTGTGCATAAGTCAGAGGAGAGCTGTGGGAAGTCAGTTCTCTCCTTCCCTCATGTGGGAGGTAAGATTCGGACCCAGGTGATCCAACTCGCTGACAAGTGTTTTTGCTCACACACATCGCATCAGCCTGTGATCTGCTTTTTAAATTTATTGTTATTTCGTGAGTATGAGTATGCCAAAATGTAAGGCTGTACACTGTGTGCATGCTGTACCCAAGGGGACCAGAAGAAGGCATCAGATCCCCTGGGAGTGGAGTTGCAGACAGTTGTGAGCTGCCACGTGGGTTCTGGGAACTGATCCTGAGTCCTCTGGAAGAGCAGCAAGTGCCTTTAGCCCAGCACCTCCACATTCTGTATTTTTGAGGAATAAAATCTCTGTAGAAAAGAAGATGCAATGAAGTAGTAGATTACTTCATAAGTAATAATAAATAAACTTAATTCTCCTGAAAAAGAAATAGCCAAAAACAAACAAACAAAAAACAAAAACAAAACAAAACAAAAACAAAAACCTATGGAATTTTGCTTACTGGCAGGAAATGTTCTAGGAAGTTTCTCTTCGGGAAAAGTTACTTTGTGTCTGATCACAATGCTTTGGAAGCCTTGCGAATTATATTCTAGAACAACATGGACGCTCTCCACTGTTGCTTACAACTTCAGCAGATTTGCTACTTTCTAAAGAGTGTGTAAATCCCTCAGGACAACCCCTGCTGCGCTGAACTGCCTCGGTGGGACAATCGGAACTCTTGTCTGCCACTTACTGTGTAAGCAGCCCCAGATCTAGGTCACTTCCAGGAGCAGTTCTGAGTCTTGTCACCTGCTCCAATCCCTGTGCCTTAGTGTGACAAAGTTGTAGACTCTTCCCTGGCCGAAGGAAGCTGAGATTCTGAGAGCCAGCTGGCTGGTTTGCTGACCAGAATGCCTGGAATGTGTTTATTCCTCTGTTGAACAGAGTTTTACACACACACACACACACACACACACACACACACACACACACACAATGCTCAAATTGAGATCATAAACACCAGAGGAATCTGTTGGTGGGGAACCTCGACACTAATGTGAGACAATCCTGCGTGCAGAAAAGAGTTCAAGCAATTTTGTGATTTGTAGAGAAGTCTCTCATCTGTGCTTTAAAAAGGCGAGAAAGTGTTTAACAGCAGCAAATCCCAAAGGATCTGCACTCATGCTTGCTTTATTCCACCAGCTTCAAGTCTCCCTCCACCAAGGATACCTTCAGGGTCAGCAAAATTTCTGTCTATAAACAAACTTTGTGTGTTCTCCTCGACGAACCAAGCCACTCTCAAGTGCATTCCCTTTAACACCCTGGTTGGTTGTGCGTCTCCAAGTGTCATCTCACTTCCCTTGACAGTGGGGATCAGTTCCGCTTTACCACCCGCTCTGTTTAGGTGCCGGTGAGCATCTCCTGAGAGGTACCCTCTCTTGGTCTCTGGCTCCCACGCTGTCCATGACTCACACACGCTTACTCTGGGTGCTCAGAACCGATTCCAACAGCAGATCTTGTGAATCCCACTCCCCTCCCAGTAGATGGAACACCACACGGATGTATCTTAAACTAGAGAATTTAAAATTCTCGTCTTCAATGATTAATATTATGCTAACTTACCAAAAGGAAAAGCAGCCGAGTGTCTAGCACAGGCAGCTGCCCGGCAGCTGCTGCACTGGCAGTTTGGAAATGGCTTGCCTGTGGTTGAGGAGCAGACTGGGGTTTAGCAAGGTCGGGGACTCTCTGAAGCTCTCCATACACTGTTGCCTCCATCTTTGGCAACTTTGAATTTTATTGCTTTTAAAGTCTCCAAAGCCTTGAACAAAGAATGGGACGTAAGTATTACACGTCATCTCGCTCACAGATACATTGAAATAGGTGAGACTTTTTCTGGCGTGCTAAACTTCCATTTTTCACAAAGTATGACGCCCCAAAGGAAAACTCCTTCCTTCCCACCGCGCAGCTGCGCACCTCCCCCTCCCCCGACTAACCCCTGCCCCCCACCCCGCCGTTGCCCTGTGTGTGGTGCCCCCGCACCCCCCACCCGTGTGCCCTCTTCTACGCTCAGTGTTCTGTGAAGTAAGCAGCCTGCCAGGGCCTTGGCACTTCTAAGGGGCCATTCTCAGGTGCGCTGGGTGATGGTTTTCATTTCTCTGTACTAGTTTATAAAAGATAAGCTCTATCAGCCTTTCTTTCCTCTTGATAAGCAATGATGCTTCTTAATGTACTCTCAAAGAAACGCAAATCAACTTAGATCCATTTCAGGCCTCCCTCCTTATACAGTTTCCTACCTCAAGGATACCATCCAACAGAGCTCCTGTATTCACCCAACCCCTCCTCCACCCAGCATTGGCTCCTGAGACAATAGCCCTTTTCAGTTACTTGGCAACACGAAGAAGACTTGCATTTTCTCTTGGTGATAAGGATTGCAGGAGGAAAAAAATCAACAACCCTGGTTTGATTCTGTTTTTCTACCAAGAAAAAAAAAGGAAAGAAAAGAAAAAAGAAAAAAATGAAAAGTAAAGGAATATTTAAAACTTCTGGTTCCCTCCGCCCTCAATCAGTTCTCGTCCTAAAATGAAGCAATGTGTTATATTCTCATGCTCCAAAGTTTCCAGGATCTACAGGAGGCAACATTCCGCTGGGATCCTTTCTCATTACCATACCCAACAGGCTGAGCTCAGGGGTGAAAGGTACCCCCTTGGCCAGAGCACATCCAGGGCTGTGTCCATAGTAACCATGGGCACCCGCTGTAGATTAAACCAGGAATGGCTCCCATGGCTCTTGAACCCTGGCTGATGCTATTGGGAGTTGGTAGACATTTAAAGAGACTAACCCTGGTGGAGAGCTGAGGTTATTGGAGACATGCCCTTGAGGAGGACTTTGGGACCCTTGTCTACAGATCTCAATCTTGTTTGCGTCCCAGCCGGGAGGTGACTAGTCTCTTCCTTTGCTGTCACCTGAGAACTGTGAAGACAACTTGACTATGGACTGAAGCCTCCAAAACTAAGCCCAAATCTTTCCCCTTTCAGACTGATTATTTGAATACTTTTCTAGTTCACAGAAAGTGCTTAACATAACAACTATGCACTATTCGGCTCTGTGGTGCACTCGTGCCGTCCCACACTGCTGTACGTATTCGACACTGCCGCACCTGTCCCACACCGCCGCAACTGTCCCACACCGCCGCACCTGTCCCACACTGCTGTACGCATTCGACACTGCCGCACCTGTCCCACACCGCCGCACCTGTCCCACACCGCCGCACCTGTCCCACACCGCTGCAACTGTCCCACACCGCCGCACCTGTCCCACACCGCTGCAACTGTCCCACACCGCCGCACCTGTCCCGCACTGCTGTACGCATTCAACACCGCTGCACCTGTCCCACACCGCCGCACCTGTCCCACATCGCAGCATCCGTCCCACACTACAGCACCTGTCCCACACCGCAGCACCTGTCCTACACCGCAGCACCTGTCCCACACCGCCGCACCTGTCCCACACTGCCTTATCACCAATAGCTACTCTCAACAATCTCAGAGGAAGCCATTCTTTGCTTAAATCACTACCACAAAGTTTTTTTGTTTTTTTGTATTTCCCATACTGGCAATGTAAGCAACCACAGAGAGAAGCCGGAAAAGGAGGAAGATATAGTTGACAGAATTCAAAGGGCAACAAGGTGGCAAGCCCCCGTTGAGTCCCACTTGAAAAAATTTAGTAATTTTTAACCACCTTGGGATTTGGGTCAAGGAAGGGCAAACGTTGGAGCTCGGATGGAAAGGTATCCTGGAAATGGGGAGTCAAGGAATACCACAAAATCATTATAAGCACAGCAGCTTATAGCTCTGCTCCAACAGGGAGGGTTTCCCTATAGTTCTGCCGCACTGTGGCGAAGTGTTACCGTTCTGCTCAGGTCTGGCAAAGCATTGTGCTGCACAGCAAATCGCACACAAGAGATTTATTGGGAAGGAAAAGTCCAGGAGGGTGGCTGCCTCTAGGGTGGGGAGCAGCAGCAAGCTGGACAGAGTACAGAGCTTATATAGAGTTTGGGAGCAAGGAGGAGTGTTCCAGGGTGGTTTGGGATTAGTGGCTTTTTGTAGCCTGATTCTGGGGCAAGGGCAGGGATTGGTAGGATTTCATGCTCAGGGATTGGTGGGATTTCAAGCCCTGGTCCTGGGGTCAAGTCAGGAGCAAGCTGTTCTTTCCTTGGCTCTTTTTACCCTACAGGGAGAGTGGCTATTTTGAATTGTATAAATTCAGAAATGTAAAAGGCCTTTCCTATACAGACATTTGAAATTTTCCTCACCATTACCGATTTCCTCACTCCCCAACCCTTGCCTGATGACCTCTGCTCTTGCATACCATGGAGGAAAGCTGAACTCACTTCACCAGATTATGGTTAAGAGTCCATCCATCCATATTTCATGTAACAGGCTTCACCATTTGTTTTTAGGTATTTTAGTGCCTGCTCCCTTTCGAACTTAGTTCGTGCCAGTCTAAGGTACGGAAAACTTACTTCCTTGTGTCATTTTGTTCCAACACAGATTCCATGCATTTACACTCAGATCAATTGTTCTGTGGTTATTTCCTAAAGAACCACAATTGTCACGCCAGCAATACAAGAAGAGATGACTGACACTACCGTGGAGCCAAACAACTCACACCCAAGATGGTTCTAGGACCAGGCTTCACGAAATTAAACACTAGACTCTGTTCCATTACTAGGAGAAGTCTACCCGAGTAGGGGAGGTCAGAGCCAACTTTGTAGACAAGATAGAGCTTAGCCTGTATGCATTTCCCTGAGTGTTAAAACAGAAAACTACAGTGGTGTGTGTGTGTGTGTGTGTGTGTGTGTGTGTGTGTGTGTGTGTGTGATGGCTTGAATTCAAGATTTCCCCTGTGGCCTCTTGTTCGAAACCTTGTTTCCCAACTGGTGGTGCTATTGGGCAGCCTGGGATGCTTTGAGCCTGGTTGACAGGTAGATCGCTGGGGGTGGGGTTCCAGGCCTACCAGCCCACTTCTTGGCCTGATCATCTGCCACCACATGAATTATGTCAAGCTCCTGCCACCCCACATTGCTCCCCAGCTACGATGAGCTGGAATCATTAGCCAGGATAAGTCCTTTCTCCTTTAAGTTGCTTCCTGCCAGGCATTTTGCCCTTGTGACACCAAGTACCTACCAGTGTGTGTGTTGTTCATGTGACACTCATCTGTGGGCAGACACGTCCAGCACACACTGTACAAGAGAGCTAAGAAAATTGCTAATTTGAGACAGGGGTTTCTATCTAGATGTGAATGGCGGCGTGAGGAGGGTGGAATTGAGAGAGATGCCCATAGAAAGGCCTTGTCCCAAGAGTCTTCTCACCCTCTCACTGCCCAGGTACCTGCTGGACCCTCCTGCCAGCTGCATGGTGCCCCGAAGCATTTCTCCTGCCCCGATTATCCAGAATTCTGCCAAGCAGAACCTTTAAAAATGTCACTTTCATTAAGCAAACATGGCACCTCCTTCCTGTCATTGCTCCAGGAAGCCACCACATGTCCACCAACCGGCACACGCAGCTAAGGGAGGAGACAAACCAGAATCTCAGGACATTACTTCTGCCACTACTGGCAGGAACAAAATGGAGGCTCAAATTTTGCACAGGGTGAAGAATATGAATGAGTGGTTATTTGTTACTATGCTTTTGGAAGTCTCGTTTTCATACACTCTTTGATCGAGTCATTTGATTTCCAGCAAATCACTCTCTGCTCATTTAGTAAAAGCACACTGTTTTCTACATGACAGGGGTTGCTTTAAGTGTTTTAAAGGCTACTATTATTACATTGTTAACGCTGTTTTGAAATAGAGTCTCATTCTGCAGCCTACGTTAGCCTAAAACTCATGATTAGTTAGCCCAGGCTGGCCCTAAACTCTGAGCCTCTACCCATGCCTCACAAATACTGAAATTACAGGTTCACATCATCACACTTTTAAATATTTATAAATTAACTCAATTAATTTTCTATAGCAAACCCATGGGACGAGCACTATTTCTCTCCTCATTTGACAGGTAGGAAAATCAGGACCAGAGTAGCCAAGAAGTTTGTGCTCACCAGCTGCTGTGCACAACAGAGCACACATTTAGTACCGCATCATCTCACTCCAGAGTCCTCGGAGTTGACAGGGTGACACTGAAGTGGTCACTAATGATGTGCACAAGGATTGGACACACTCATGCTGCTGGTCCACGGAACTATGACTCTCGGGCCTCTTTTGAACTGAGAGTAAAAGCTCACGGTGGGGCAGGAAGAGAATCCATCCAGTGTGTGCTTCAGGATTTCGTAGGATTTCTTTTACAAGAAAAGGAATAGACATGAAACCACTAGAGAATTTTGTTTAGATTTTCTTTCCAACGTGTGTGTGTGTGTGTGTGTGTGCGTGCGTGCATGCGTGTGTGCGTCCTGCATATGTTGAGCACACAGATAAAGGTTAAATAGAAGTTTCTCTGGACCTTTTGCTGTGATTTGCATTCTGAGAAGAGAGCTATAAAAGCCATGTATGAAGCAGCAAATCAGATATAAAATCAGTCACTACACTAGTATTAGGTACTTTTGACAAAAGAATCAACCAAATTTTCTAAAAGGACATTATCAAAAACCATGATAGAGCAGCATCTATTTGGGAAACTGCAGTTACACCCACATGAGCATTCAGTGAATAGAAAGATGTTTAAGGCATAGAAAAGGAGGAAAGTATAATATCGTATTTCTATGCCAAAACATAAATACATTTGTAGAGAGAAAGGATGAAAAAGAAAGACGAGCCACTATGGCTTCTGGTTGGGACCTGCAGCTGTCAGCTTCATTGCCCACCAATGGGTGAGTAGAGAAAGCTGTCATGGTGCACACACTGGACGGAGAGTACTGTTTTACCTGAAGTAAACCAGACACAGGAAGAGGAACTGCCTTTTCTGTCATAGTAGAGCTAAAAAGTAGTCAGCTTACAGTAGAACAGCAATTGCTGATACTGGCTGGAAAGGCAAGATCAAGGTAGAGGCTGGGTTTGGTCTGTGCTACCTTTGTGTGAAAATGTTAGAGTCCCACTAATATGTGCAATTAATATGCACTAATAAATCCTTTGTTTTAAAAACAGTAACAAAAAATGTTCCCACTTGCGGAAATATTGTAAATTGTTTTGTTTCTCTCTATTGTCTTCAAGAAACATAATTTTTATAAAATGAATTTCTAAAGTAGTTTATTTTTATTTTATTTGTACTGGTGTTTTGCCTGCATGTATGTCTGTATGACAGTGTCAGATCTCGGAGTTATAGACAGTTGTTAGCTACCACATGGGTGCTGGGATTTCCCAGGTCCTCTGAATGAGCAGCCAGTGCTCTTCAATAATATAGACTCTTATATGTGTGATTATATAACAAAGATAAGTATCAAACATATAAATAATTTTTGCAAATAATACTAATCAAGTAATTGTTGATATTAAATATTTAAACAAGTATGTACATATAAGACTACAATATGTAAAGTAACAAAAATACTAATTAAAAGCATTAACTACTCAAGATAATAAGATAATATTAAAAAGGATACAATGGCCATAACAGCAGGGACAGAAGCTGGGAACAACTAACCGGCAAACCCATGAAAAAGAAGGTAAGAATGTAACAATTACTAGTTTCAGTTTGCTGCTAGCCTGACCTGTAGAAACTCTTCTGAATGGAAATAGGCAGGACCCCATCTTGCAAAGCCACAGGCTTGCTCCAAGTAGCACATAAAAAACACCAAGCTGATCTGGCCCAATCAATATGTGGCTTTATTCCTACGTCAGCTTCCGAGGGCCAAGATAGTGAAACACTAGCACTGATTAGTCCAATAATATCACAAAAAAACCCCAAAACAAACAAACAAATCTCATCAGAACAAAGCACCAAACAGTACAAAAACATATTTAAGATGGGAAAATAGTATTTGTAAACTTAACTGCTGGTACTTTCAGTACCCCCCCCCCCCCCCGCGTTAATCTCTTAACGAACAGTATCTCATTTAATCCTATGGTTTAGGAGTTGCTGTGTTTTTCCTGTTAGACGATGGAAGCTTCAAGAGTTGGTGCCTGGTGATAGGTGAGAGGCAGGAACTTAGCCCAGAATGTACTACCTCTGCAGTTCACCTCGCAGCCACTTGGAAAGTTTTGCGCGCATTGAAATCTGGCAATTAGTTCTGCATGACGCTAATTACAATGTTGTTTTTGAGATCAGAGGGTTTCAAAGTCTTGCCAGGGAATTATTGGCAGTGGATATGGATTCCCTTGAGTTTTCACAGGGTGGAAAACTTTCTTTTAGAGTGTGTTCTTCCTTCCTTCCCTTCCTTTTTTCCTTCCTTCCTTTCTTTTCCTTTCCTTCCTTCTTTCTTTCCTTTTCTGCACTTTTTTTTTGACATTTACATTTTCATCAGGAAAAAAACCTAGTCCTAGCCATACTGAAAGTGTATACTTGGTGGGGTGTGGTGGCACATGCCTTTAATCCCAGCACTCCAGATGAGGCAGAGAGAGCAGAGATCCCTGTGAATTCATGGTCAGACTGGTCTCCAGAGTAAGTTCCAGGACAGTCAGGGCAATGTAGACAGACCCGGTCTCAAAACAAACAGACAGACAGACATTGTGGCCCGTGCTGCTGAGGACCTATGCTGATGTCCGTAGTCAGTCCATGCTACCACCAAAGGATACATAAATGTCCTTGGTCTTTCTGTGCCACCTGAAGCCATGTTTATGTCTGTGACCTGCACTGCCACTGGATACCTTGCTTAGGTTTGTGGTCTGTGCTGAGGCCAGAGACCATGTGGCAGCCCACAATCCCTCCTGCTGCCGCTCGCTGTAAAGGGCAAGGAAGCTTCTTTCCCAGTGGTTCAGCTGCCTGTAGACTAAAGGTTGAGAAGAAGATCTATAGAAGGTTTCTGTGACCCCCCCCCCAAAGAAACAGTCTAGACAGGAAGCCATTGAGGAGAACTGTAACAGGAGGTGAAGTGTAGCTCTCCACAGCTGATGGCTTCCGCAGGGCTGTCAGTGGGGAGGCACCCGGTTTCTTTCAGGGGCTGGGCTCTGGAGTTTGACCTTGTACCAGTAAGTATATGGGCAACAAAAACTGGACTTTGAATTTTTTCTTTCTCTTCTTTTTTGGGTGGAGGAGGTTATAACAGTGGGGGGGGGGGTGGCGGCACTGGGAGGACCTGGAAGTGATTATGATGGGATGCATTGTATGAAATTCCCAAATAATCAATAGAAATAATACATTGGATTAAAAAAACAAAACATAATACCCAAAAAGAAAAGAAAGAGAGAAAGAAAAGGAAGGAAGAAAGAAAGGAAGGAAAGGGGGGAGGGAGGGGAGGAGGGAGGAAGGAAGAGACAGACAGACAGAAAGAGAAAAAGAAAGGCACAGACAACAAAAGGTCCCTGCCCAGGGCTTTCTGAATTGTGAAGCACTTGAGCCACAGACTTTTTAGTATTTTGTATCCCAATATTGTCCTGGGACTTATGACAATCAACTAATGGTGTAAATTGCAATGATGATAATAATGGCAATACACTGAGTGGAAGAAGGGGTGTTTATTGTGAACGGAAGATGAATTTTAAGGTTTTTTTAAATATAATTTTTGGGAGACAGGACCTACCTGCGGGATTTAGCAGCAAGAGGATAATCTGGGATGTGAGCCATCACACCTGCTTCCCGTGGTAGTTGTGTCTAGCATCTGACATTAGCTCCTAATGGCCACCGTGGTGCTGACAGACGAGCCGTTCATTTCGCAGGTGGTTACTGTCCCTCAGGGATATCGCGCTCTGATACAGTCTTGTTTCTCTTACCTTCATTTTCCCTTTGCCCCCGGCGGCTGCTTTCTTGTATTGATCTTATAAACCACCTTACATGACTTAGGAAGAAAGATCAAGATACAAAAACGCACAAAGGACCAAACTTCTTCATCTCCTGAGTCCTGTGAACTTTTCTCCTTGCTGATACACAGTTCCAGGCTAAATAGCTTTAGCTAATGGCTTCTAAGTGGCCCTTGGAGTGCAAGCCAGGATTAAAGGTCTCAAGAGCTGATATGATCAAACCAGGTCACACCTTTGCCCTGCAGAGAACTGAATAATTCTCTTTATTTCCTACTTCCTTTTTTTCTTGGTATAAAGTTGCAGTCATTTTTAATCAAGCCGCAGATTCTGGTCATTGGGGAACACTGGCAGAGTGAGAAGAGCCGAGCCATGGAAAGCAAGCTCAGTCTGGTTTGTACAAAGGCAACAGCTCTAACAGGCTCTGGTCTCACAGTTAGAATGTGGATTTCTTAGTAATAATGACCACTTAAGTTGCCTGTCAGCTTATCCCATGGGATATTTCTGGTTTTTAAGTACACATGCCTGTGTACATGCAGAGAATCAAATTGTTTAGGTTTTCCTGAGAGATCAGTTCATTCAAGGGACTAAGTAGCTGGTGTCTAGATTTCCAGGGCCTCTCCCAAGGCCAATGAAACATTTTAACTAACAACTACATCATTGCAGCAGTGGTTAAACAAACTAACCAAAACGAGATTGGCTAGTTAGTGAGAAATAATGTAAAATACTGAGACTGTGTTTTCGCCTAGGCCTTCAGCAAACCCACTACTCACTGGGTCCTGGATGGTTCAGAGAGAAACACAGTTCATGACAATTGTTGCTGTCTCTGGAACTAAAGTGGAGGGGGCAGATAGGAACCAGAACTCCAGCTAGTCTTGGTTGGGGTTCCAGTGTGTGTGTGTGTGTGTGTGTGTGTGTGTGTGTGGTGTGGTGTGTGTGTGTGTGTGTGGGGTGTGGTGTGTGGTATGTGGTGTGTGTGTGTGTGTGTGTGTGGTGTGGTGTGTGGTATGTGGTGTGTGTGTGCGTGTGTGTGGTGTGGTGTGTGGTATGTGGTGTGTGTGTGTGTGTGTGTGTGTGTGTGTGTGTGTGCAGTGCTGATGTTGTTGTTGTTAAAGATAAGGTTTCACTGGCCTTGAACTCACAACGCTCCTCTTGTTTTATTTAGCTTCTTGGTTCTCCTCCCAGGCTCAGGACGTGGCTCTGATTCACGTCTTCTCTAGTGGGCTAAGAAGACAGGAAGCGGGACTGAAGAAAGGGAGCCTCCTTCTGTTCTGGCTGGGTGGCTTCCCGGGGGAAGCGAAGAGGCTCCTCTGCTTCGCCCCTGCTCTAACTGGTTTTGATCTTTTCATTCCACCCTCAGACTTCTCAGCGCTGGAACACGAATTCAGCTCTGAGTAATAGAGAAAGGGAAGGCAGGAGGTTAAACCAAACTGTTAACTGTGTCTCTTCAAAACTGACATTTAATACAGGGTGTAAATCATTGGGGGGCCTGTTATTCCTTCAGGAATGCAATTACATAGGGTCAAATAAAACATGAAAGAAACCAACAAGTTTTAAAATGTGGTATGAGCTCAAGAGCAGGCAGGAAGGAATTCGAAGCAGCCCAAAAATGCTAACACTCACTGCTGTCCTGAGAGAGGGGTAGGAGAGGAGGGCTCTTCACCAGGAGGGTTCTGCGGGGAAGCCTGGGAAGCAGTGCTTCTGGGTTGCAGCCTTTCCAGGATGTCACTTTCATCCCCAGGAGGGGTCGGCTGGCCACCACCACAAAGCCTGGCCAGCACTGCCCTCAGGGGAACACTTGCTGAGTTCACAGGCTGTGTGGAGTGGGCCTGGAGGCTGGTTCTTTCTGTTTCCTTCATACTAAAATTCAAACCCACCAGCATAGGCCTTAATCTGTGAATGGGAATCTTAATGCTGGATGTGTGCTAAGGGCTCTCCCATGTTTATATGGCTCCTTGTTGATTGTGGAGTGCTGTGTTAGTCTATGGAGAAGTTTAACAGGAACTTGTATTGATTTTGAGAAGTGTCTTTTAGCAGTTTGGTGTGTTTTGAAAAACTTAAAAACTTGAGTAGGTCCCTTTCAGTTCAATGTTCTCATGAGCCTGTTGATGTCTCATTTCAGCTTTCAGGGACTTTTTGCTTTTAAGTGCTAGATGTCCTGCAAGTTCCCAAATATTCGCAGCTTCCACAAACAAGACTGTCCTGTAGGGACAAGGTGCTTTGTCCCTTCAGTGCTAGGCTTCTGGTCATCCATGCTCTCAAAGTGTGTGTCATGGCGTGTGAGCAAACGTGGAATCTGAATTGAACCAAGAGAACCTGTTTGTAATAGATACTTTAGCTGGATCAGGGTGTGTGTGTGTGTGTTTAAGATGGTTTAAGTTGCCTTGAACTCTGGAGTTTGATGGATTCTCCTGCCTCAGCCTCTCTAGTGCCTGGGGCAACTGGACTGTGCCACCAAGCCCAACTCAATCACTTCTTTAAGTTCTGTTTTTAACCATATCCTGCTGCCCATGTGCAAGCTGTCTAAGGAGAGGAGATGGTTGAGAAAGGACACTGGGCTTCTAGCTAAAGAACCCAGCAGAACAAACAGGCCAGCTGGCTTTTCATGCCCATTGAAGCTTTACATTTTGGAACTTAGTTCTTCTGAAAAAGGAAAGTCATTTTAAATAAATTATGATTAAAACTAAATTTTTTTTTAAAGTCTTGCTTACAAAATGAACCAAAGGCTAAAGTCAACTTCTCGGAGTCTAATTAAAAGGTTTAGAATTGATGGGCGGTGGTGGCGCACGCCTTTAATCCCAGCACTTGGGGAGCAGAGGCAGGTGGAGTTCTGTGGGTTTGAGGCCAGCCTAGTCTGCAGAGTGAGTTCTAGGACAGGCAGGGCTACACAGAGAAACCCTGTTTGTGGGGGAAGGAGGGACCGAAGGTTAGAATCTGTATTGTTTGAGTTATCTTGGAGAGATCTTGATAGTCTCCTCCCACCCCTCCCTGTCTAAGGTCTAAGCAGCTGACCCTTGCAATCCTGCTTCCAGGATCACCTGCAGAGACGAGCTGGGCTACTTTCTGCTCTAAAGTTGGCTTGTTCCACAGTAGGTCTCAAAGATGGGCCATTGCCCAAGTTCCCCACTATGCCAGCCAATTCCACACACTCGCGGGTCTCTCCAGCTACCTTCCAGTAGCTCCTTCTGACTTCAAGCCCAATATGAATGTCTTGGGACTCAGTTCAGCCCTTGAAAGCAGTACCCTTGACTGACTGAGGAATCACAGACTTTGTCTCCTCTTTTACTTCTTCCTGCGACTTCTGACAGTGATGCAGGAAATCTATCCATGTCAGAGAATTCACCTCTCCATGAGTGTTCCCTTACACCATGATAATCTGGCCAGAGCAGGCACATGCTCTTGCTACTGACTTATCTCACGCTGCTGCAGAATAATCCTTCTGTACACTGCTACTACTGGTTTAATAAACAAGCTGACTGACCAATAGCTGAACATCAGGATAAAGTTAGGCTGGAAAGACAAACAGAAAATGATGGGATGAAGAAAGATGGAGTCAGAGGAGTCACCTCAGATGCAGAGGGAGCAGGACATGAATGTGCCATGCTAATAATGGTACTGCCACATGGCAGAATATAAATAAGAAATATTGGAGAAGTTAAAGTGTAAGAGCTAGTTAGTAATAACCCTAAGCTACCGGCTGTTGTAGGAGGCTGATTGTTTGTTCTCAGCTGCTCAGTCCAAAGAAAACCACCCAGAAACTATGTTAATTAAATCACTGCTTGGCCTATATTGTATTAGCTTCTTATTGGCTAGCTCTTACATCTTAATTTAACCCATTTCAAGTAATCTTTGTATTGCCACATGGCTGTGGCTTACCAGCAAGGTTCTATCTAGTGTCTGTCTCTGGAAGGGGCTACATGGCTTCTCCTGACTCTGCCTTCTTTCTCCCAGCATTCAGTTTAGTTTTCCTTGCCTAGCTCTGTTCTGCTGTGCTATATGCCCAAAGCAGTTTCTTTATTAATCAATTGTAATCACAGCCTACACAGGAAAATCCCACATCAATTGGCTGAGCATTTATAGTTAATATAAGTCTCAGTGTGTTTATTTGAGAACAGCTGCAGTACAGGAAAACTCGTTCTATAACACACAATCTCTAGGCTTAACAGGTCTCATTCCCTTTTGTCCTTGTTCTCATCAGAGGTGCTACAGTTTTTCAAAGTCAAAAAAGTTGGTAGACAGATAGGAATAATGGTTCAGGAAGTAAAGAAAGGGATGTGGTACAGGAGATGGAGAGATGATGGAGAGATGGTTAAGGGCACTGGCTGCTCTGATAGAGGACCAGGGTTCGATTCCCTGCTCCTACACAGGGGCTCACAACCTCCCATAACTCCATTTTCAGGGGATCTGATGCCTTCTTCTGACCTTCATGATCAACACCGGACATGAATGTGTTGCACATACATACATGTAGTCACATACACAAAATGAATAGATCTTTTTTAGAAAAGAAGGAGAAACTTGGAAGGATGGAAAGGTACCTCCCTGCAATTTTCAGAAAGCATGTTCGTGTGCTGGGGACGGAGCCAGTCTTGGGAAGCAGGTTAATCTGTGTTTGATGGCCAACCCAAGCACTTCTGAGTCATGTGATCGTAGGTAGGATACTTCACCTCTGTAAATCTCAGCTCCCCACCTGTAGTGCAGCATCATTCTAGACTTACGAGGAGAAGTGGAACTCATGCATACACATAGCACATCCTGTACCTAGGAGGCATTTAATAGATGGATCAGTTATGCCAGAGTGATAGATCTCACAGGAGAAAGTGACCCTACAGGAGCTACCCCAGAGCGCCCTCTGTGCTTCCCCTGCTGGCCTCCTTCCTAAGGCACAGGAACCTGAGTGGGGAGTCTCAGCCCCCACCCACACTCCCTCACTGGCCGGCGGGCAAGTCACTTATCTGCCTCAATTGCTTCATCTGGAAAGGGGAGGAAAATAATGTTTACCTTCCTCAGAGGAATGTTGGGAGAAGTAATGAATGCTTGCCAAGTACCCTGAGATCTACAGATGAAAGGCACCGTGGAATTGCAAAGTATGATTATAAATATTAGTGTTATTCTGACACATTTGCATGCCTGCGTGTGTGAGCAAATTTGCACCTGAGAGCGCTGGAAGAAAGTAGGTAACTTTCAAATAGGAGCTTAGGAGAGCCCCTGGCAGAGCCTAGGAGAGCCTCTGGCAGCCCAGAGACTTTTGTATCTGGGTCTATTAATAAATAGTTCTGTAGTGAGAACTGGTCCAGAATGGGAAGTCAGCACAGAGTCAACCACAGCCTGGAGTTAAGTCCTTCCCAGATGCCTCTTGGACCAGTGTCCAGCACTTCTCGCTGAGATGCGACAGCATGTCAGACTTACTCCCAAGCTACTCGGGAGGCTGAAGAAAAGTGAAAGGGCAGTGCCAGCCTGGGCTAAGAGTGAGTTTAAGGTCGCTCTGAATAACTTGTAGAAATTCTATCTCAAAAACTGAAAAGAGAAAATAGTTCTTAGGGGTGGGGATGTGGCTCGGTATGCCTCACATGGACCAGCGCATGAGGCCCCAGGTTCAATTTCCAGCATGGGGAGGGGTAAAAGGTTTGAATATATAATATCTTCCTAAAAAACAAGGAACTGTAATTCTTTATCAGATTTTTCTATTTCCCACACAAAATACCTTACCTTGATCTTCCGAATTTATTTCTAAATTAACCATATTCACCTGCATTTAAAAAAACATTGTCAGAAACATCATATTGCAAAAGAAATCCCTTCCCCCAGGTTTATCTAGCATCCCTCAGCAGCACCAAGCCCCAGGTTTAGTCCCTCCTCTCCCTCTTCTATTTGGCTTCCTCCCCAGTAGTCTGAGGCAACACTATTACACTGTTGGTGGTCATATCCCATCACTGATTCTGGGACACCCACTCTGTCCTTCTAGGAATAAACTAGTGACAACAATGGAAGCCACAGGAGGAAGCTGAACTCCCTCTTGCCTCAGGACTAACCCTCTCTGGCAAATGAGGCTGTGTGAGGATGTGGCCTCCTCCTCCAGGGAAGCACACTACTGAATGTGATCTCCGCTACAAACCTTCAGAACCTAGTCAGGAACCCCAGGGCTGATTCCAGATCCAAAGTTCCAACATTAGAAACAGCTGCCTAGTCTAGAAGAGAACAAGGTGGCAATGCTTGTGAAAGAACATTCTAGAACCCCAGAAACCAGTAAGGAGTAGGAAGTCAGCTCTTGAAGAGTGTCGTCCCCTTTGCTCCCGAGCTACACACGATGTTGAGGAAGCAGGTAGCCGCATCTGGCAGGAGCTATGACTTGATGTTCCCACAGTTTGTGGTTGAGACATTTTCTCTAGAAGGTGGTATCTAAAATGGAAGTGAGCTGCATGGAGGTCAGTGTTTGGGACTACGCAGTGGTGCTCCTGAAGCCACGCACAACAGTTTGGGAGGGCCAGTTGTATGATCTTAGCCCATTCCATCACATCACATTGATGGCTTGACCCCAGACACAGGAGCTTTGAACCACCAAACGTGGCCAGTCAGAAATACGGTAAACATTTCCTGGAACCACTGCCTAGGCCCCATCAGTCCTATCATGATTTGATTATAGATGGGTGTGTGTCACTGAGAAGGCGTGAGGCCTGGAGTGGGCTGGGAAGTAAAAAAAGCTAGGAGGTGGGGCTGGAGAGATGGCTGCAGAGGACTGGGATTTAGTTGGCAACACCTATATACATGGAAGTTCACAACTGCCTATCACTCCAGCTCCAGGCACCCAACAACCTGCATATACATGGTGGACAAACATATGCTTAGGCCTAGTTCATATTTCTATTTGTATATCTTACAGAAATGCCAGGTTTAACACATCCAGACTTCATTAAATCTTTTGTTTCTCCCAAATTTCTTGGTCCATAATTTAACCAATTAGCAAAAACCTTAATTAACCAATGAATGGCAAAGAATTATGTGTTTTCATTGAGCCATCTAAGCAGCAATTACTAAAGGAAGGAGAGGGAAGATGTGGTACCGTGTTGCCCAGCTCCCAGTCTGAGCTGAACATAGTGAAACATAGCTTTGTTTCATTTTGTTTGACCATTGATGGAATTATTTGGATGTGGCTTGACTGTTCCCTCACCACCTTAATCCTGCGTTGGACTTTAATTTCCACTGTGGGGTTTGGAAAAGGTGAAGTAGCCTGACTATGCATTTGTGAGTGGAACTCTGGGAGGTGATAACGGTTATATTTTGATGGAGGAGGGTCATCTTTCTATCTGTTGTTTCATTGGTTAAGTAATAAAGAAAACTGCTTGGCCCTAATAGGACAGGAAATTAGGTAGGCGGAGTAGACAGAACAGAATGCTGGGAGAAAGAAAGCTGAGTCAGAGGGTCGCCATGATTCTCCCACTCCAGACAGACGCAAGTTAAGATCTTTCCTGGTAAGCCCCCTCGTGGGCTACACAGATTATTGGAAATGGGCTAGTCCAGGTGCGAGAGTTAGCCGAGAAAAGGCTAGTTATAATGGGCCAAGCAGTGTTTAAAAGAATACAGTTTCCGTGTAATTATTTCGGGTATAAAGCTAGCCGGGTGGCGGGAAGCAGCCTGCTGCTCCTATTACAACAATATTTAACAGAGTGGAGCCCCCATGAATTATTAACTTTGTAAGAAAAAGAGCAATCAGAGTGCAAGAGTGTGCACGAACACACACACTGCCCATCTCCTGCCATTGCGGCCTCGCACCACTCCGAAACTCCGCCAGCAAGGAGGCTGTCATGGGACGCAAGGCCCCTACCCTCAGACTTCCAGAACTGCCGTCTAAAACAAACCTTGTTTTCTCAGATTCAGGCTTTCCATTATAGTAAAAAAAAGAGACTAACAGAATCATCATAAGAAATTTGCAAGGCAGAAATACATTCTCCGCTTCCTCAAGTCAAGGTTCTCTGGAGAAGCAGAAAAACCAGCAAGATATTTACATATGCATATAAGCAAATGGCTCCCAATTCACATCCGTTCTACTTGAAGTGTTTCACTTTTAGGCTAAAACAAGAGCAACCATCATTTAGTAGAAACCACACCAGCTGGTGTCTGCTGATCTTCTTCTGAGTTAGTAAATATTCTTGTGGTGTACTGGGTTGCCAAGTGAGACAGTCTGGTCTGTCACATGGATTACATGAGTTTCAGTTTAGGATATTTTCAACTATGATGCATTTACTAGGACATAATCCCATGCTGAGTCGGGGAGAATCTGGCTACCTATCACTACACGCACACACAGAAAGATATCAGTTACAAAGAGTTGAAGCAGGAGACTGTAGAAGTTGGGAAAGCTTAGGCTATGCAAGGTGAGCCATCAGACTAGAGAGCTCAGAAAGCCACCAGCTACTCTCGGATGGAAGTTGGCACGTGAGAGACTCAGGCAAAGGCAATGTTTGGTTCACTTGTAAAGACATGGAACTAGGATGGCCCAGTTTAAGAATAATTGGACCAGAAGATGTCCCCCTTCCTTGGGGGAAGTCATCTGTTTAATCCACTCAAACTGTCTACTGACTAGATACAGCCCACATCCGCTAAGGAGGACATCTGCTTTACAGGACTTACTGAATCCAACACTAATCTCAATGAAAAACACTGTCGCACACAAACACAACCAGGATGAGTTTGGCCATCTGCTTCCGTACCATATGGCTGAAACAGACACGTACTGCTTACCACACACCAGTCTTGTGACAAGATTCAGAAAGACCAAGAAGCGAAACTGAAACAGCGTTCAAATTCACGTCGATCTCAGGGCAAACCTTCCTACTCCCAGAATTGCTGGTGAGCTTGGGACAGACCCCCAGCCTCTATCCTGGAGTCAGAGCTCTGGTCAAGGCTAATGCAAGTCACTTAGCAGCATCCTAGGTCCTAGTCCAGCAGGACAAACTCGTGTGAAGGGAGAAGAGAGAAAATGATCTCAAGACTGGGACGAACTCTTCTGGGGTTTGAATAAGGCTTGAGTATGTCCCAAACAAAGGTTTTCTATGTTGGGAGCTCGGGGGCTGGTGTGGTGACAAGAAGTGGCAGGGCCTTTAAGAGGGGACAAACAGGATGTAATTTTTCATTTTGTTCGTAGAAATGATGGTAGAAATTAGGGCTTTCCCATGGCTCCTCAGCAAACAAGAAGACGCAAGGGAGTAGGATGTGAAAGCTTCCGTTTCTGCTGGAACACAAAGATACAGCAGCAAACACAATTCCAAATCTCGGAGGCTCATTTCCCATCAGAATGTCCACTCACCCATAACAAAAGGAGGGGCTCTGCCATCAGAAGGGTCTCAGTCATTGGCATATGGATTGAATCATGGGAGAATTCTTCAATGGCACGTTTAAGGAAGGGGGCTTCTCGGGGTTCACTTTCATCGGTAATTACCACTTCTCCATTCTTTAACCAGCAGATTTATGGAGGTATGACCCTAACTCTAGCAATCCTGGTTCAGAGGAGCCCCTGGAAAGCTGATGGGTGATTCTCCAAGTGGTGTGACACACAAGGCTCTTGCAGCAGCAGGTCAGTCGCTTGGAGACACTCTTAGAGCACATGTGAAACTCTCACAACAGTGCTGACCCAGGCTGATCAAAAGCGAGCCCTTCCTTGTTTGAATAAGTTGCTGTGTGGAGAGGGTACTTGATGCAGAAGCCAAGTGACCTTCACAGTGGCAACCAAGGATGGAATTCTGTCCACACAGAGGGAACTGGCCTTGAAGAGCCCCTCTGGGAGCCCAGGAATGGCATACAGCCGAACTAAGCAGGTCCAGAGGAGGTGACGCCAATTTAGGGCAGCAGTCTTTAAGCAGGAACTTCTCTGGATCCCTGTCATCCTTCCTGGATGAGGAGGAGAAGGGCCGGGTGGGTCTAAAGAGATGCTGGTCCATCCTTCTTCCATCCTGGGGCATCTACTCTGTGGTAAGACTCGGCCAGGGGAGAAGAGATGGCCTGAGGGTTCACTAGTTCAGAGCTCTTGGAGGGCGCACAACTAATGACCGAACTGAAGCTGCACAGCTACAACACAAGCGCACATCAGATCTCTGTTTGTTGAGGGAGCTGCGAAGTCACGGATCTACCTGAGTTTCCACGGGCGGGCCGATCTGGGAGCAGGATGTTAAAACTCCAAGAGGAAACAGTGGTGGATGCTCATAATTAAACCAAAGCCCAACAGCTACAAACCAAACCTGATTCATAATCTGATCTTGCCTCTTCCATCCGACGAAGGCAAGGAAAAGAAAACCAAAGGGAATTGTGGGGTTTGGGTTCATTAATTGTTTGGTCTCAAGCTGAAGGTCTGCTACTTAAGGAATCAAGGAAGTCACCAGTCTTCCCCAATATTCCCACCCAACTTGCCTCCCAGATGCCACGCAGAGTCAACAGTGTTTAGCCTTCTATGCCGTTTGTCAGGTGTGGATATAAATCTATGAACATGGAACCATATATACATCAGAGATCTGTGTACAGTTTTGGGCTCTCATAATAATTTTTTTTGCTAACCATATGCTTTTTTCTGTTATGTGTGTTTGTATGTACATGCACGTGTGTATGTGTGTGTGTGTGTGTGTGTGTGTGTGTGTGTGTGTGTTACCACCGTACCTAACTTGGGATTTGTATTTCACATGGGTGCTGGAGAGCAGTCCCAACCCTCATGTTTGCAAGACAAGCTCTCTGTCCTGAGCCCCTTCTGCAGCCCGTGTTTTGCTGTTTATTGAAGACACAGAGTTCTGCAATAGTCTCTAATTTAGCCACATTTCTCCCGTGGACTTCAATGTCGTGTTTATTCTTTTCCCGCAGTGGCAGAGTGGGGTACTTTAGATGTCTCTGCCGACGTGTGCAACTATTTCTTCAACACAGAGTTCTGAAAATAAAAACTTTGAGTCTAAGATTGAATCTTATTATTTTATTTTTTTTACAAAAATTATGTCCAGTGGGGCCCTCTCTAATATGAGGACTTATGTGGGTCTTATGAACATTGGAGGAACAGTGTTTTATTTCAAAATCTCAAATGGCCTTCTTGCTGTTGAGAGCACCTGTCCTCAGAAGGAGATAAAATAAAAGAAATGGAGCCTTTCATGACTGACACCTTCCCCTGGAAAACCGCTTTCTGCAAGTCTGTGTTTTGGAGTTTCTTATCTACATCATATAGTCAAGTTGAAATATAAAAGAGAAACAAGACATTTCCACAGCAGACTTTTTGAAAAATGAAAACATAATTCTCCAGCAAACCTCATATTGATGGTTCAGGTAGTGGGACCAACCTTTCTGAAAAATCGTTTTTATTTTATGGATATGAGTATTTTGCCTACATGTATGCATGTATATATGCCATGTGCATGACTGGTGCCCTCAGAGGGCAAAAGAGGGCATTGGATCCCCTGAAACTGGAGTCACCATCACTCCTGAGCTGCCATGTGGGTCCAGGGATTGAATGCTTGTCCTCTGGAAGAGCAGCCACTACTCTTAACCACTAAGCCGTCTCTCCAACCCCAAAGCCAACATTTTGCTATTGCAGTAAATGCTGCAGGGAAAGCACCCCTCCCTCATTGTTTCTGCTGTCTTGTAATAGTCATGACTGAAAATCCACCCTAAGCTAAGAAAGTTAGCTTCTGTAGTACTTACACCCAGCACAATCTGTAACGCAGAGTGATGTTAGAGACAGTGTTCTTCAAAGACAAAGCTCTTTGGATTGTACAAGAGCTCTGGGTTCTTGGATAAATTTCCTTACAAAACAAATTAGCTTAACTTTAAAAATGACAGAATTTTCAGGTTACAGAAGTTTTTTTTTTTTTAACCTCTCTCTCTCAGTTAAGATTTATTTATTGTGTATACAGTGTTATGTCTGCATGTGCATGGGCAGGTCAGAAGAAGGCCCCAGATCTTACTACAGATGGTTTTTACTACAGATGGTTGTGAGCCACCACGTGGACACTGGGAATTGAACTCAGGGCCTCTGGAAGAGCAGCCAGGGCTCTTAACCACTAAGCCATCTCTCCAGCTTCTCTTTATTTCTTACTTGAGGTAGGATTTCTCTGTGTAACAGCTCTGGCACTCGCTCTGTAGACCAGGCTGGCCTCCAACTCACAGAGATCCACCTGTTCCTGCCTCCTGAGTGCTGGAATTAAAGGCATGTGCCGCCACCACCATCTGGTAGTTCCAGAAGTTTCTAAGAGTAACTCTTTTGATCCTTGGGGGTTTGGGGCTCCCTTCTTTGTGGTTGAACATATGCTTTCGAGCATGAACGTAGGACATGAATAACTAAGTACTAAGTCTACAAGGCTGGCATTTTCTTTTCTTTTGGGGAGAATGGAAGACATAGAATTTGTTAAGGGACATCTGCTTCCTTTTTTTGACTCTGTGGATTAAGATACTGCTGTGACTTAGATGTGATCTTCGTGTTTACAGTAACATTTCATGCACTGAAACCTTGCTTATGAGAACCTTTAAGAGATGAGGCCAGTGTAACACAGTTATGGGTTTGGAGACACTGACCTTGGCAAAGATTAATGCGGTCCTCCACCAGAGCAAGCTTCTGTGAAGTAAAGGCCTGCCTTTGGTAACCTCTGCTTCCCAAGATTACATCCAGGCTTACGTCATGTCATACGCCATCCTGTGATGGAGCCGGAAGGTCCTCATCTGCTTTTTGTCTTTAGAAAGTACTTAGAAAATGAACTGCCCTATTTTCCATATCCCTTGAGTGTTTCCTTCACATTAGAGAGCAGGGCTCCTCCTCCAGGTAAGACGGGACAGTCTCTTTTCACTGTTTACTTCCAATGGCAGTGACCCAGCATGCTTGCTACATTGTGAAGGTCCCTTTACACGTGACAAGTCAGTCTCACCAATCAAACCACAACTTCCCTGGGATATACAGGGATAGTACTCAGACCAGGTAGGGCTATGCAATTGTCAACTGAGGGGACTGTTAGAATAAATTTTTATTATGTATTCATAACATCTTAAAGCCTAATGCATATTAAGAAATATTTGATGTGAACATATCTTAATGATATTCCTCAAGCATCAGATTATAAAAACTAAGTAGAAGAAAACTTTTCTGTAATAACTATTGTTGCTTTTTGGAACATGATTGGAAAGAGAAGTAAAAGATAAGAAAATATGTTTTAGTTTAAGCATTCAAATAAGCAGCAGTTTCATTTTTATTTAGATATGTACATTAATATTAATATATAAAATACACATTGGAATACTTCTTTATTAGTGATTAAGCTCTGAAATGAAAATCCAGACTTAGATGAAAAAATAATTTCACGTGACATTACAGAAAGATTCATAGTAGCTCCTTACCCAAGGTTACGTGCAGACAATTATTCTTCCTGGGTCTTGGGCTCATCAGTAAATGTTGAACTAAGCAGTTTCTAAATAGCCCTCTCACCCCAAATTCCATGATCCTGTGTATTTGGAATGAAATGATTTATTGCTGTGTGAGCTATATATCTCACTGAGGAATGCAAGGAGTTAACAGAAGCATCTCAAGATATAAATATGGACTTTTGGGAACTGCCAATAATCTGCGACTGACTTGCAAATATCTCACAGGTATCATTTGCATCATTCTTGCCTGAAAGACATGGAGGAGGCCATGCTTCTAACGCAGTGTCTTTAGCGTGGCAGGGCCTAGGAAGGAACTATGACTTTTCCTTGATTGAAAACCACAAGGAGGACAAATCAGAAGTACTAGAGAAAGCTGCACCCAGTACACACGGATCACCGGTGTGGTCAAGTATGAGATGATGTATAGCGTGTTCTACTTCGTTTCTTTTGCTCTTTCAATGTAACACAACATTTAAAATGCTGTTTTCAAGGTTGAGTCTTAATAAAGTTGTTTTTTTTGTTGATTTCCATTCTTTTGTGATGCTAGCACATTTTAAATTTTGCATGTGTGTCTTTTGGGAGGTGCTCAGCCTGTTTTAGGCCCGCTGAGCATGATGCAGGGACACAGGATACCAAATGAAACCAGAGACCTGAATTACAGGGTTGTTTCCCTGCCTTAGAGAATAGACCTATGCCATTAAACAAAAAAGGAGAGTTTACTCAGGCTTTAAGATCTGTAGTCCCATGCACAGCCCTGAAAGGTTTTGATGATGTCTGTTGTAATCCTAAGAAAATTCATTTGTAACGGCATTTCCTGTTCTCACCCTGAAATGGTAATAAAGGTAAAGAAACAATCATTCCCTGCCTCTTTTGGCTTTTGAATGAATGCCTCTTTCGCAGATAGAAGGACCAACTTCCAGATTGCCAAAGATCACAAGCAGAAAGGATAAATCATTTGAAATGAAGTTGAAATATAGATTTTCTTCTTAAGTAGAAGGGAAAGGATTCAGTAGGGTTACTTGATTGTGTGTGTCATGAACCTTCCAACCCCCAAACATAGAACAAACAAACAACACTAGAAGGTTCCAAGGATTTCCTCAGCTTCATCTGGTACCTCTGAGTGACAGACAACAAATGGCTGTGCTGGACTGTGTCTCACTTCCTGTTTCTTCAATAAGTTCTGTCTGGGATCCCAAGATGACTCCTGGAAACAGAAGAAAGAGCCAAAGTCTATGTGAACCCAGCACCTCCAGTAAAGATCATCAGTCTGCTGGGCTCATGTACCCTTCTCATCACTAACCATAGGGCCTATGAGGTGGGCCTTCGGGTTCATCAGTCAGCCTAGGTGACACTTCTACTCTCAAAGCTGGAAATAGAAGGCTAATCAACCCCAGAAAGACCGTGAGCAATGAGTCACTGCACTAGTACAATGGTTTGGATTAGAATGGCCCCCAGAGGCTCATAGATTTGGACGGTCACCAGGGAGTGGCACTATTTGAAAGGATTAAGAGGTGTGGTCTTGTTGGAGGAAGTGTGTCACTGGAAGCAGGTTTTAAGGTTTCAGAAGCTCAAGCCAGGTCCAGTATCATTCTCTCTTCCTGATACCTGCAGTTCTAGATGTAGAACTCCCAACTACCCCTCCAGCTCCGTGTCTGCCTGTGTGATGCCATGCTCCCTGCCAGGATGACGGTGGATTTAGCCTCTGAAATGTAAGCCAGTTCCAATGAAATGTTTTCCTTTATAAGGGTTGTTATGGTCATGGCGCCTCTCATGGCAATAGAAACCCAAACTAAGATGGGATAAAGTCTATCAAGGCAAGAGAGCCTGAGATAACTGGTCAGATTATATCACAGTCAGGAAGCAAAGACACATGAATACTGGTATTCAGCCTGCTTTCTCTGTTCTTCCTTTTCATTTCTGTCCAGGATGCCAGTCCATGGGATGGTATTGTCAATCCAACGGTGGATTTTTTCTGGTGGTTCATTTTCTCTAAAAACACCCTCATGGGCATGACCAGAGGTGTATATCCTAGATGATTTAAAACCACATCAGGATGAGCATGAAGATCAACTGCCACGTTTACCCAAAGGAAAGAAGGATTATTTTTTTCCTGTGAAGAAGGAGGGTAAAGGCACTAGAAAATGCTACAAATGAAAGGCCATATGATCTGACATGCCGGCTCAAATATTGATGAAAATTAGAATGGGGACTTGAAATAAAATTAATTCTGAAGCCCGGAGAGCTTTTTAAGAAACAATGCAAAAATGGCTTCTAATGCCTGCAGTGCACCCTGGGACAGTGGCTAGAGGTGAACCAACATTGTATTTGCTATTGCCATTCTAGACTAAGCTGAGATCGGAAAGGAATCCTCTTGAAATCTATTGTTTGTTTGTTTATTATTTAATGTGTGTGTATGTACAGTGTCTGCAAAGGCTAGGAAAGGGTATCCAATCCCTTGGGCTGGAGTTACAGGTGCTTGTGAGGGTAGGTACTGAGAACTGAACTCAGGTTCTCTGGAAGGGCAGCCGGTGCTCTACATCCCTGAACCAGCTCTTCAGCCCGTGTTCCTATTTTACAAAGGCAATCTGTAATGCTTGTATCAGTAAGTCTGCAATGTCCACCCCCACAAGACTGTCTTCCCTGGAACTATCCTGGTTCTAGGTTCCCAGAAGAGCACAGCAGACTTTTCAAAGTTCTTTTGAGCTAATTGATATGCTTGCTGTCCTAAGGTGATCCTACCGACAGCTCATATGTCCTCTCAAAAGCCTCCTGTGCACATAAACATATAGATACAGGTGAAAATGCACAGATTAGAGCATATGCTTATCTCTTTTAATGTACATATTTCTTCACTTGTGTGAGGAAGATCGCCTAGATCTAATTCACAGCCCTGTACATGTTAGGAATGCACCCCATCACTGAGCTCCACTGAAGCCCTGTCTATAAAAGCTTTGCCTTGCAATTTGTTTCAGTCAGTTATCTTGGCCTCTTTCTCATATCTGCAATGGATCTACCCTAGAGATCACCAGATTTCAGCATCTTGAAAACATTTTAAGACTTTTCCTACCACAGCTGGAGTGGAAGAAGCCATACCTAGAATGACCTGTCAACTCCTAAGACCATGTCTATCTGAATGGATTGATGCAGCATTCCACCACCAGGGGCACGTCCTTCTGAATGGATTGATATGGCATCCTATCACCAGGGACACATCCATCCCATCACCAGCATTGGAAGCTGGCACTTTTGAGATTGTTGATAATTCCAAGACTTTTCTTAAATTACCTGGGTCAGACTCTCTGGTCATGGGAGGCCATACAATGCTGCAATTCAGAGACTGAAATAGGAATTTTCTCTCTATCTCTGGACTGCTTTTTGGTTAGGAAGCCATGCTGTTCTGACACTTTACTGGTAACATAGGCAAGGCTGAGCACATCCAAAAAGCTAAGGCATTCAAAATTTCTAAAAAGCCACCACCAAGAACAAAGTGCTCCCCAGGTATTTTCTACAGATGCAGACTAGCGGTCGGCATATTCTTGGAACACACAATATTGTACATTTTTAGCTTTGATGAAGATTTAGCAAGTTGACAAGGAAGGTGGGACTTTTTCCTCAAGCTGAATCAGGGTAACTGAATTAAACTTACAGCATTGGATGTTGTCGACTCCTGATGTATGGGAGAAAGGAGAGGGAATGGTAAACATGATCTTCAGGTAATTCAAAAGGCGACCGTCGGCGGTCACAGGATAGGCAGCGGCAGTTTGGGTCACAGGTAACAAAACACATCCAGTTTAAGCTGGTTTAACAAACAAAACTAACTATGGATAAATCGTTATAATGACATGGGGTTGCCCTCAGGTAACAAAACACATCCAGTTTAAGCTGGTTTAACAAACAAAACTAACTATGGATAAATTGTCTTAATGACATGGGGTTGCCCTCAGACACCAAGGGCATAAATTTCAAATGTGACCAAAACAGAACCAAGCAGTAAAAAGCCGCAAAGTCAGGCGGTGATGGCCTACTCGCTAGCTCTTGCTTCTGCTTAGCTTATCTCAGCTACTCCATGCCTTCTCTACAGGTTAGTGCTCCCTACTTTCCCAGTTTATATGCTATGATGAACATCTTGTTGACTTTTACATCTCTGTCAACATGGTCATAGCAAGACATTATGCCCACCCGACCATTTCTAGGTTTAAACTTCAAATTCTTGAAAGAGTGAATCCAGTTGATCCATCTTGGGTCATGTGCCCATCCATGTTTATTCTGCCTTGGCCAGAGAAAATGGGTTCTTATAGTTGTGATGAGTCTTTCTCTGTCCTATCAGCTAGCTCCCAAATAATGGCATGGAGATTTCTTATTAATTATGAAAGTTCAGTCTATAGCTGAGACATGTTCTTAACTAGTTCTTATAATTTAGATTAACCCATTTATAATAATCTATGTTCTCTCATGTGGCATTACCTCTCTTCCATCTTGCACCTTCTATTTCCTCTCTATGTATTCTGGCATCTCCTGTGTGCCTAGATTCTCCTCCTCTTCCTTTCTCTCCCTGGAAATCCCATTTATGCCTCCTGCCTAGCTATTGGCTATCTAACTTTTTACTACACTAGTATGGAAAATACATCTTCACACAGTGTGCAAATATCCCACAAGATTCCCCCTTTTTTTGTCCAAATAAAAACAAAAGGTTTTAACTCTAACATAGTAAAACTGCATACATTAAGTACAATTATTAGGCAAGAATTATCTTCACAATGTCCAGTTCGTTTGGATATGACAAATTCAGAGAAAGTACTATATTATCCATCCTATTTTAATGAGCATAAAGTTCTGCATCTAATTCACTTTTTATCCTAACTTGTATTACTTACTCAAAACTACCTTTTTAGAACTCAAAATATTTTCTTAATAAACAATTTAAGCTTTTATGTCTCCCAATCTTATACACTTTATATCTCTTATGTGATTTTCTTTTCTGAATTTGGTAATAAGGAAAACTGTAACTATAACTGTTTTATCTTCAGCTCCATTAGAGACCCCAGAAGGATCTAATATTACACGAGTAAAGGAAGTGCAGAGCAAGCAAATTCCAAAACTACAGAAATGACAGAGACAGCAGACTGTCTGGACAGTAACTCAAGGTTCCTCTGCAATGCTGGGACATCCATCTTTGGCCTACAGGGGTATAATATCTGAAAACTTTTCTGTGACGAAGGAATTTTGAAGAACTGCCCCACCTTGTCTTGGTAAATTTCAGCAGTCACTTTTTTTGTGTGTCCTCCTTGTCCAATTTGAACAGGATGTTGTCAGCAGTCAAGGCAAGGGCGGCTTCTTGTCCAAAGGTTAACTTTTGTCAGAAAGAAAGCAAACTCCATATAGAGGTTCTTCAATGCCCATCATCTTCTCTGAAGTATACTGGTACTGCCAGGAGGAGACATGTCTCACTATCATGAAAAGTCTTATGTTATTAATACATCTTCAAAGTCGTATTATATAGGTCTCTGAAGTGTTTAAAGATTACCTATCTAAAATATACCTCTGCTTAACCTTAAAAACATACCTAACATGATCACAAATTTGGTTGTTAGATGAGTAATTTCTAACTTGTATTTCTTAATTATCCTAAATAGTTTATAATAATAACTTTCAAGGACTAGAAATTTACATTACATTGTTAAATGAGCTACATAGGTACAATAGCTTAAACAAGGGTAGAAAGATATATACACAGTATGTTATAACAAAAATAACACTAACTTTGTATCAATATACAGAAATTCATACCAGTGTAAAATCTTTGAGACTAGTAGTCACTTTTTAGTATAAAAGTATATTTAATAATCTACTCTTTAATCCTGTCATTTCTATATACCTCTTTTTTCTTTTCAGAATGAGACCCCTGAATTTAACCTATTTTTCTGTTTTCTCCATGATCATGAACAACTTGCAACCAACCCCCCTAAATTATGATAAATATAATCCATTGAACAACCAAAAATCATCCACTTCACCTCTTGGGAATGTAGGTGTTATGTTCTCTAGATTGCTTCCTGTTGTCTGGGGGAATGACATCTTTAGAGAACTCTGAGAAAATTGGGATAATGATCAAGTCCTGGGAGAATTATATCTGCTTAGTTTCTGTGTGATGGGAAAGTGTAGAACTTATCTGAAGTCTTGACTGGATAGTCTGTGAGCCTGGGCCATCTCAACTAGCAGCTTTGAAGTTGTTCTAGATGCAGAATTTTGAGAAAACTGCAACAGAGGCATTCTGAGAGGCTGGATTACCTGGGCTACTTGTCTTCCTTGGTATTTGGTCTTTTTTATCTTTCTGAAAACACACAAACATTTAAAGGTAACATATATATCACATTAACAAAAGTATGGAATATGCCATGTGCTCAAATCAGTTAAAGATGGGTTTTTTTGCTTGTTTGTTTGTTTGTTTTGTTCTTTTATGTTTGAGCAGGTAAAAGGCAACTGTTTACTTTATAAGTTATAGGTGTTTATAACTAAACACCTATCCATGCCATATGAAAGGATGGCATCTAATATTGTCATAAGAACTCTATCTTCAGTCAATAAGACTTATCATATCTCATCCAGTCTCAGAGCTGTTCCTGTAGTAGATGGGTCAGCATATATATCACCTGTCCTGTAGTCTTTCTTGTTTTTTTTTTATGTCTATAGTCAAGATTTTCAGGTTCCCCCCAATCAAATTTGATCTTCATTAATTTTGAAGAGAACTGGAACTTTCTTATTTCCTGTGAACACAAGACAAACTCTCTCTCAACACAACACATTTTTTTCTTCCATTTTGAAGTGGAGACATTCTTAAAATATATAGGTTGGTTTAATTTAGCAGTTTCCACAATCCAGTATTTCTTAGCAGTTATTATTTTTTTGCACATTAACATTTAAAAAATTCAAAGTCAACAAACCATCATACAGGATTCAGATGTCTTGTGTATTTTCCATCCTTATATGGCTTATTCTTTTTATATTACTTTATACTTTCTTTAAAGACTTTACTATTTTTAAACTATTTTTTTCTATGACTGTCTATACCCATTATTTTCTGTATCTGTTTGAGGGTTTTCTTGGTCTGAAACACTTTTCTGTGCCCCTGTTTTGTTCTCTGACTGCAAGACAAACCTCAAATAACTATGCTAGCCCTTGCCTCTCTGGAGGTTGGCTCTGTCCAACCCTCAGTTCCCTGAAAGCCTAGACTTATGCAGGCATATTTACAAGCCCAGCTCTGGGAAGCTGCTGTGTCTAAGGTGAGGCAGGCACTTTACCTAGCACACTAGCTGCTCCAAAGTGCACAGCAGGGCCTCTTGAGAGGGCTGTGCCTCTCCACTGAAGCCTGCCTGAGAGACTGCTTTCTCAGGCTCTATATGAGTGTTTGAGCCTCCACACTGAATGCCACATGTAGCTCTTCTTTCTCTGTTCTGCCAGCCAGCTCCCAAATAATAACCTGGAGACTTGTTTTTAATTATTAAAGCTTGGCCTTTAGCTTAGGTTTGTCTCAACTAGCTCTTATAACTTAAGTTAACCAATTTATATTAATCTATGTTCTTCCATGTGGCATTACTTCTCTTCCATCTTACACCTTCTGTTTCCTCCAAGTCTGGGTTGAAACTCCACTTTTATTCTTCCCAGAGTCCTCTCTGCCCCCAGAAGTCTTGTCTAACCTCTTTCTGCTCAGCTATTGCCCATTCGGCTCCTTATGTAAATTAATGAGAAGGTTCCTTGGCAAAGACACATCTTCAAAGTGTAAATAAATATTCCGCAACAGGTAGTTTACAATGTAATAGCTGCTAAAATTTATTGGGGGGGGTAACTACACACATTTATTCTTTTATTTATTTTGCACATACACATGTGTGTGCTGTAGTGCATAGCTCTGTGGGTCAACATGACTCTGTCACTAATGTCTTGAGCTTTATTATAGACAGTTTTCAGGCCAGCTGTATGAGAGTCTGTCCTGTCACCTGAAGCAGAGAGGTGTAGCACAGACAGAGATAAACCCCAGTTTGCTAGAACCCTATCCGCTTACTATTTCATGTTTCCCCTAATGCTAAGTCCCTCATCAGAACTAAGGAATTGTTACTCTTCCTGATCAGTGCGTGCTCCGTAAGTGTGCAGAGAGCTTGCTTACCTCATTTAGCTTATGACTTGTAAGATTTACTTGAAAAGCTCTTAGGAGCACCCAAGAATAAACAAGGTTGCTAAGTTAAATCAAGACAGGCCTTTCTGTTTGTACTTGCTTCAAATCGATGCAAATAGCAGGTTCAGAAGATGTCCTTCCCATCACAACAAAAACTTCATCCTCAGCCACAGCCTGCTGGAAACAGTGGGTTGCTATAGCAACCAGCCAAGTTTATAAACACTGCACGATGCTGCCTTTTGCCAGGTTTTTACCTTAAGAGTTCCAAAGAGCGCCACATTGATGAATGGCTGTGAGTTAGGTGGCACAAATATTTGCTTTGCCAAAGTGTTTCAGGCAGGTGGGTCTTGAGACAGTTTGGCCCAGGAGGCGAAAGTCGAGGTCTCCAGTCGGCTTCCCTCAGACGTTAGCATCCCTCATGGCTGCCACTGCATCACCCACCTGCTGCCATTCTTCCTAAATTGGGCACAGAACTACCTTTAGAGTAATGGTTGCTGCCATCCTACAATATGATTTGGGGATTTCTGAGCTCTGAATAACTACAACAGATATTAGCCTCTGGAATGTTTGCTATGTGCATTTTTAAAACTGCTCAGACTCAAGCTTTCTATTGATATCTAAAGTAGTCCTATTATACAAGCCAGTTATTGCAACATTCTAAATGGGTTAGGAAGTTCCTCAAACATCTAGAAACAGTGCGATCCGGCTGAACCACCCTTGGTACACACCTGAAGAGCCCGAAGTCAGAAAACACTCACTGGTGGTGGTAGCACCAGTCACTACGGTCACATTACTATATCCACACGGGTACCTGTTGACAGATGGCTGAAGGAAGAAAAGTGACATGCTAGGCGGTGGTGGTGCACACCTTTAACCCCAGTCCTTGGGAAGCAGAGGCAGGTGGATCTCTGTGGGTTCAAGGCCAGTCTTGTCTACAAAGTGAGTTCCAGGCAGTCAGGGCTGTTACACAGAAAATCCATATCTTGAACACCACCACTCAAAAAAAAAAGTGGCATGTATACATAAAAGGGTTTTCGTTTGCCGTAAAGAATAAAATGAGAAAAAAATAAAAAATTAAAAAAGAATAAAATGACGCTGTTTATATGTTTACATGGAAATACATTGGATTGGATACCATTATAGTAAGTGAAATAAGTAAAGCCTGGAAGGCGAGTGTCATGTTTTTTCTTTCACAGTAAATCTAGAAAAAGAACACACACACACACACACACGTACACGTACACATGCAAACACATACACACATACCAAGAAAGGGACGATTAGGGAAAAGGAAGGATAATAAAAGAGGGTGGTAGGAGGTGAATATGTTCAAAGTACAGTGTGTACAGGCAGGAAAACATCACAGGGACACTCGTTTCTTTGTGCACTTGGCATACACTAATAAACAAGCCTTTCTGTTGGTACACCATGATGGTAGATATTTTAGCCAGGGTTTTTATTATCTTTTAATTTTCTACCTGCTTGTTGATTCCTCAGAAATCTCCCAGGAGTTTGTGGAAAGGAGCGTGACTTTATTAAATGGAACAAAAGAATCAGAACAATCTTTAAAATTATCCCCCAGTCACAGCTATTTTAATCGAACCCTAGAATCACATCCTGAAGAGTCTCAGAAGGGCGGCTGAGCGCAACACCGACCAAAGCCTTTGTTAGTGCAGCACAAATGGAGTCCGCACACATGGACCCGTCCTCCGCCGGACGCTTGGATTTCATTTGCACTTTCTGAGGCCACGGTTGAGAGAAATGTGAAAATTATATATTTCACCCTACCCTTCTCAACACTTAAAAACTCCTTCTCACCAGGCCCTCCCTCGCTTTTCCCATCCTTCCAGATGGGCAGAGGCTTACAGAGACGAAAAGAGCCCCCACTGAGTCATACCATGACGTGTGCCCTCCCAGATTGCTGTTTTTATTAAATAAATGAATTGCAAAAGGATGTCTTAAGTAGTACAGTGACTTCTAGAAAAGCGTACCCTCTAGCTGTGGTCCTAAATAGTCTCAGACACTGTGAGTTACTCAGGCAGCGAGGAAATAGGGTGAGCCAGCTAAATACAGCCAACAACACGAACCCAGGCTTCCTGGGTGAGCGGAGAGTAAGTAATGTGCTGAAGAGTCACAGAAGTCGGAAGAAGTCAGCGTATTGTGCAATTATTAATCTTGATTCTTAATTTGATGAGAGCTGGAAGAGTCTGTGAGAATTCTTCCAGGAAAGATTACCTGACAGGGACCCTTCCCCAGAGTAGATGGCACCTTCCAGTGAGAGCCTAGCTGTGAAGCGGTCAGAGGAAAGAGCGATCCTGCTGCGTTAGCGGCCCTGCTTTCTTTCCAGTGGGCGAATCTGTCTCGCTGCTGCTGCTGCTGCTGCTGCTGCTGCTGCTGCTGCTGCTGCTGCTGCTGCTGCTGCTGCCGCCGCCGCCGCCGCTGCCACCACCATCCCTTGGTAACTTCACCATTCTGGCTCCTTGGTCTCCAATTCCAGCCTTCAGATTGGAACTGCATACAAAGACGTCTGGACTCAGGACCTGAGCAGCTCTCTCCAGGACGCAGACAGCCATTGCTGACTGCCCATTCCTTATCAGTAAGCCTATCTAATATTTTAACATATATATTTTGAAAGATATATTCATTTTATTGATCGTTTTCCACTAGAGACTCCTCACTGACGCCTACAGCTGCTGGCCATGCAGAGATGTCGAGAAGTTGTGATGAAATTATTTCAGAAAACAATGATTCCAGAGGCTGTTCTAGGGGTGAATTCCAGACAGGAGATGGGAGTTGAGGACAAAAGACTCACTCTGAGTTCTCAGAGAAACAGCAGATCATGATCTTTACAAGTAGCCAATCCATTCCCCAAAGTAGTCGGTGCAAATGTTCATACTGCAGTGGGCTCTACAGTGTTGTTCGTCACTTCGAGTCCATCCCTTGCTGAGCTGCACACTAGCCGGGCAGCGCAGGAGAGGCTGGTCTGGAACACGGCATGTTCTCACAGAAAGAGAGAAGACAATGAAGGCCAGGTAAGGCAGCTTAGACGATATGCTGAAAACCAAGCCTGTATCTAACAGTCACTCTGAAGCTTGGAACAGAAGAACATTTACCAAGCTTGTGGCCACCAGTAGGGAATATTCTCAGTGGTTCCTGGTCCAAATTCCATGCCCTAAATACTAGAAGACCAAACTGGTCGCATAGAAATTGTTCCACTGAAGTCTAAAATAAAACACTCACTTGCTCTCCAAAAGAAAACAAACACTGTATTTCAGGAAAATGGCCCTGAATAGAACGAAACTGTTAATTTGGGAAGCTGTAAAAATATGACCCAGCGACTCCGCAGACAGCTGTTCTGTCACGTGACAGTGAACCTCAGGCTCCGCCTCCCTGCTGCTCTCCTGGGCGCAGCTGAAGCAACAGGTTCTGGGGCCCAAGATGCTCCGTTTAACAGCTGATCTGCTGGGACCTGCGCCTAAGAAGTTAATTTCTAGCTTTGAGATGGTTTCTGGTAATTGTAGGTAATTTAAAATATAATTGCGATTTAGTTGGGGGGGAAACCTCTTTGCCGTGTTTACGCTCGTCACTCTAATTTAAGGTCTAGAAGGCTGGCTGAACTGCCCTCCGGTACACACCCACTTTGCATCTTCCTGACCTCACCACCAGTGATTATACAAACAGCCTCAACCAACCTCAGTCTGCGCTACGAGACGGATGTTGTCAAGCTCCGATACAAAGTTCTGCATGGTCGCCAGGTGGACTGCTTACACGTTCACGGTTATCAAATAGACAAAGGAAAGTACCAAGCTCTGATGTGCAAAGTTCCTCAAAAATATGTGTAAGGGCTTTATATTTATGTTTACTTAAAAAAAGAATTAAGGACTTTCCCCAAAAGGATTGACTTTTAATTTTAATTAAATGTGTACATATGCCTCTGAGTGTGGGTCCGTGCCTATGAATGCAATGCCCGTGGAGTTCCAGAGCTGTCCCATGTGGGAGGAGGAACCCAACTCAAGTTCTGCGGAAGAGAAGCAGGTGCTTTTAACCTGGGAGCCATCTTTCAGTCCAGTTTCAAACCTTTTTTTTTTTTTTGTAAAATGTCCACGCCAGTGGTGTCCAGTACGTGTTTGTGCAAGCACCATCATTACCCAGTGAGTCTCTGAACTCCACCATCATCTCAACTGAACTTCTGTAGGGTACATTATTAACTAACACTCCACTGCTATCCCTGCCAGTCATTAGTCAATTATTCCCTGTTTCTATGACCTCACTGATTTGGGTTCTTCACGTGAGTAAAGCCAGCCAAGCTTTGCCCTTTTACCCCTGGCTTAGCTCACTTAACGCATGCATTTCTATTAATGTGATTCTCTCCCCGCTTAGGGAGTCCCTTTAAAAATATAGTCTGGAAAGACCGTCCAGCAGTTAAGTGCACTGGCTTCTCTTTCAGAAGACCTGTGCTCAACTGTCAGCACCCACATGTCAGTTTACAACTGTCTTTAATTCCAGCTCCAGGGGACCCAACACCCTCACACAGACATACATGCAGGCAAAACACCAGTGCCACAAAAGATTAGATAGATAGATAGATAGATAGATAGATAGATAGATAGATAGATAGATAGATAGATGTATTGATGATCGATGATAGATAGATATGATAGATGATAGATAATAGATAGATATGATTGATAGATAGACAGACAGACAGATGCATTGATGATAGATAGATACGATAGATAATAGATAGATATGATAGATAGATAGATAGATAGATAGATAGATAGATAGATAGATAGACAGACAGACAGACAGACAGACAGACAGACAGACAGACAGTCTACTATCTGGGGAGAGCACCACGTCTTTACTATTGTTGCACTAACAGAGTGGAGTGCACCTTTTCTTGCTGAGAAATGAACTTGGGCATGGTTTTCTTTTCTTATTTTTTTCTTTTTTTGATTTTTATTGAGCTCTACATTTTTCTCTGCTTCCCTTCCTGTCTCTCCCCTCCCCCTTCAGCCCTCCCCCAAGGTCCCCATGCTCCCAATTTACTCAGGAGATCTTGCCTTTTTCTGCTTCCCATGTAGATTAGATCTATGTAAGTCTCTCCTGCTGTCCTCACTGTTGTCTAAGTTCTCTGTGATTGTGGTTTGTGGGCTGGCTTTCTTTGTTTTCTGTTTAAACACCACCTATGAGTGAGTATATGTGATAATTGTCTTTCTGTATCTGGGTTACCTCACTCAAAATAATGTTTTCTAGCTTCATCCATTTTCCTGAAAAATTCAAGATGTCGTTATTTTTTCTGTGGTGTAGTACTCCATTGTGTAAATGTACCACATTTTCCTTATCCATTCTTCAGTCGAGGGGCATTTAGGTTGTTTCCAGGTTCTGGCTATGACAAACAAAGCTTCTATGAACATAGTTGAGCACATATCCTTGTGGCACAATTGAGCATCCTTTGGATATATACCCAAAAGTAGTATTACAGGGTCTTGAGGAAGGTTGTTTCCTAATTTTCTGAGAAATCACCATACTAACATCCAAAAGGGTTGTACCAGCTTGCATTCCCACCAGCAATGCAGAAGTGTTCCCTTTACCCAACATCCTCTCCAGCACAAGTTGTTATCAGTGTTTTTGATTTTGGCCATTCTTACAGGTGTAAGATAAAATCTCAGAGTTGTTTTGATTTGATGACTAAAGATGTTGAACATTTCCTTAAGTGTCTTTCAGCCATTTTAGATTCCTCTGTTGAGAGTTCTCTGTTTAGGTCTGTACTCCATTTTTTTTAAATTGGATTATGTGTTATTTTGGTGACCAGTTTCTTGAGTTCTTTGTATATTTTGGAGATCAGACCTCTGTCTGATGTGGGGTTAGTGAAGATCTTTTTCCATTCTGTAGGCTGCAATTTTGTCTCGTTGACTGTGTCCTTTGCTTTACAGAAGCTTTTCAGTTTCAAGAGGTCCCATTTATAAATTGTTTCTTTCAGTATCTGTGCTGCTGGGGTTATATTTAGGAAGTGGTTCCCTGTGCCAATGCGTTCAAGTGTACTTCCCACTTTCTCTTCTATGAGGTTCATTGTGGCTGATTTTATGTTGAGGTCTTTGATCCATTTGGACTTGAGTTTCGTGCATGATAATTGATATGGTTTTATTTTCATTCTTCTACATGTTGATATCCAGTTATGCCAGCACCACTTGTTAAATATGCTTTCTTTTTTTCATTTGATATTTTTTGCTTCTTTTTCAAAAATCAGGTGTTCAAAGGAGTGTGGATTGATATCCAGGTCTTCTATTCAGTTTCATTGGTCTTCTTATCTGTTTTTATTCCAATACCAGGCTGTTTTTAGTACTGTAGCTCTGTAGTAGAGTTTGAAGTCAGGGATTGTGATGCCTCCAGAAGTTCTTTTATTGTACAGGATTATTTTGGCTATCCTGGGTTTTTGTTTTTCCAAATGAAGTTGAGTACCATTCTTTCAAAGTCTGTGAAGAATTTTACCTGCATTTTGATGAGCATTACATTGAATCTGTAGATTGCTTTTGGTAAGATTGCCTGGCATGTTTTTTTTTTGTTTTGTTTTTTTGTTTTTTTTTTTTTAAGAGCTGGACCAGTCTCAACATAAAAACAGGCCTAGAGAGACTGAGATGATCTCGAAGCTGACAGAATTCAGGGCTCCCAAGGAAAAGGTGACATTTGGACCTGAAAACTCTTGAAGTTGCTTATTTTCAGCCCACCAACTCCCTAACAAGGCGTCGGGTGTTTCTATTTGAGAATTGGCTGCATGCAGTTTGCCTGTCCTAATTCTCAAACCTTCCTAAAGCTAAAATGCTATTTTAAAAATCCAGCTCTCTCAGTTTGGCTCCAGCGAGGTTGAGTGGATGGTTTCTGTAAATTAACAAGGTGGGTCCTGTGGCTCAGATTAGGTTTTCTTTCTTTTGTAGACATCTGCCTTTGAAATCCACCAGTCATTTCTAAAGTGAGCACTCGTATTTTATCCCACAAGTATTGAAGGACAGGAAGCAAGAGGGCCATTGCTATTTCCTTTATAGTATTATAGGATGTATATAATCAACCTGTGATAGGTTTCAAGAAATTACAGAAAAGCCAGGGACTGCTTATCTGACACTGGGCATGCTATTGGACATGTTGAGTCTTGGGGACTCGGGAGACAGCTCAATGGACAAAGTGTTTGTCTTCTAGGCTTGAGAACCTGACTTCAAGACCCCAAACCAAATGTGGTGGCAAGTACTTGTAATCCCATTGTGGAGGAGGTAAAAACAAATGGATTTCCAGGGATTAGTGGGCGAGGGGGTGAATGCTAACATATCCAAAGCGGACAGCATTCCGGAATGATACCTGAAGCTGAAGTTGTTCTCTCGTCTACACACACACACACACACACACACACACACACACACACACACACAGTCCTTATTGTCTTTCATTTTGGAAGTGTGAATGGTAAAACTTACGTATGAAGATTCTGAAAAGAACTGAAAATAGGCAGTGTCTACATACAAAGTCTCCAACACAACTGCCATTTTTCTGTGCTGACTCTCCTACAGTGATGACACACTTTGTGATCATCAGTGTATTTGGTAAAATTTCAGATTTCTTGTCAATGAAGTTTATAGACGTGGCTAGGCAGTATTTCTAGCAGCGTGTTTAGTGGCTTTGAGCTGGATGGACGAGAGGTGTGAGGTCGGGATTTTTTATTCAAGAAGAAAACTTACATGTTAACGAGAGAGATGGGATGGAGATGGAGGGATGGAGTCAAGAAAAGAAGTGGTTTCAAGTAAAATCTAGTCTTATGCTGATGCTAAGGACAGCAGGAAGTGTTCAGAAAGGGAAGCTGCTCAATATAAACCCTACCCATGGTTATCTCATGCACATTCTAGGACATAAATGAGACGATTTTAGGACACTAAATTTCCCGTGGGAGTTTATAGAAACGTCAACGATGAGCATAGCTGTAATATCTCATGTCTTCTAACTTAAAAACAGCTATACAATAGATTCTCTTTAATCATCTCTTCATAATGATTCACCCCAAATTACCCAACATCTTAAAGCAAAGCATTATAGCTCATAGTAGAGTGCTTGATCTACATGGAATGTGTGCGGCCCTGGGCAGCTCTGAAAACTGCAAATGAGCAGACAAAATAATGTACCTTCCCTAAGTAGGTCTCTGTCCATGGATTCCACTGTCGTTTAATCATGACAAAAAAAAAAAAACTATGAGTCTCTCTTCTCTCTGTCTTTTACAGGCGTGCGCGCACGCATGAGTGTGTGTGTGTGTGTGTGTGTGTGTGTGTGTGTGTGTGTGTGTTGATTTGGTTTTGAGACAGTGGCTTACTTTGTAGCCCTGATTGACTCAAAATTATTAGACCTGTCTGACCTCAAACTCCTGACAATCCTCTTGTAGCAGCCTTCCAAGAGCCAAGATTACAGGAATGATCTATCATACCTGGCTCGTGTGTATAATTTTGAAATATTTGAAAATTACCAACTGAAGGCAATATTTCAACAGTCACTTCCTATGGCTTTTCTGCAAAAAGGAAGTAGGCTGCTAAAACAGCAACAACAAAAATATGCTTGAGTTTAAACGCTAGATTTCAAAAGAGATAGCCCAGGTCTTGTTTCTAATGTCCTTCACAAGGCTAGAGGACACATCAGAAGTGACAGCCCTGCTTTTGTTTAGATCTATTCATGGCCGTCCATGTAAATCAGGAGAGATGTATGGTACCAGGGTAGGACTTGGGCAACTGGCAAGTTAGATGTGCACTCTCTTTTTGAGATTAACCTACACACAAGGAGTCTCCAAGCATGAACGTCCGTCACTGGTATCTATGACCAACAAAGCAGTTCAGTTAAGATAGCAATGGGTCCTCCCAATTAAGTGCCCCCCTAGAGTCGAGCAGAGTCTCACTAGGAGTGCCCACTGCCTCACGCCCCACATTTCCCTGCTCACACCTTGGCTTTTTCAGGCTTTCCAGGTAGAGAGAGAACCCCAAATACCAGATTGTGCAGGCTCACCTCACTTTTGCTCTGATGAGCTGAATTATAGATTCCATTACCTGTTGTGGTTTTGTTTCTCAAACATTACTGAATTTTCACCTACTACCCCTTAGATGTGCAGTTCTCTCTGGGTTCCATCTGAAAGTAAGACAGTGGAATGCTTTCTTACTCTCAAGGTTGATTTCCCATTTTTATCTGATGAGAAACCAGACATAGAATTGTCACTTGCTCCTTAAATGATTTCCCCTCTTTTTCACTCTGGTTTATATTACTAACTATACTTAAGACAGGCTCAAATGGAAGCTGTTTAAATCTGAACTCAGATGGAGAGGATAGCTGTAGAAGTAAGCAGGGCTAAGGAAGCAAAGTATGTCGTTTTATTTGTGTTCCTTTATAAATTATGCTAGTACTCCATTACCGGCGCTATCCAGACTGTTCACTCGTTCAGCCATTTTTATGGACAGCCGCCTTTGTTGGCCATGCGCTACCCTTTTCTCTGATGGAGTTAGTGGGGATTAAGTAATGGCCTTAGGGGAGCTGGCTGGGTGGCACACACCTGCATCCCATCACTTCGGGGAGAGACAGAGGCAGGAGGATTACTGCAAGATCTATCTCAAAACAAAACAGAAATGAGAAAACAAACGAAAGAGAACTGGGTCAGGGCATGGTAAAGGTTTGCCAAGCTGACACCAGCTGCTCAGAGGGTCCTCCGCCGCTGATGCTGCCTGAGACTCAGGGCTCTGAAGCGAAACTGGAGACAGCTCCTTCCAGTCTCAGAAACAGCGTACCTCACATTAGTGTCCCTAACGCTCGGTTCCCGAGGCAGAGGAAGGATTTCCTAGTGGAATTTCAGGATCTTCTGATGGATGTGTGACTAGGGGCTGGGTGGCAGTGGATAGACACGTGACGACGATAGTAGAAGCCGTCCAGCACCTGAACTTTTACCAAACTGACTGTATTTCGTTCTGTCAGTTGACCTAAATCTTTGAAATTCTTTTTCACTTCTACGACAGGGTCAAGTCCAGGGTCTGACATTTGCATTTTCTAATTATTATCAACCCTTTTTATTTTCCTTTGATCTGGAACATTCTGCCGCCTCTCTCAGTTTATGACATTGGCACCGTTGAAGAACGCATTCTTCATCCACGCTTCTCCGTCCATCACCACTGCTTGCAGTAAAATGGAAAATACTCTCATTTTAGGTATGTCTGCTAGTCCTTGTAGCTAGGCCGAGCTCTGCCTCCCGTGACCTGCGTGGACAGTGTTGTGTGCTTCTCTGGATATTTTGTCTGGCTGAGCTGGTAATGTTTATCTTGATGACTTGGTTGGGTCCACATTCTCAATTACATAGTCATTGTGTGCTCCTTCTACTTTTGAACCACAAAAGCAATCCGTGGAAAGAGGATGAAGAGACTGTAAGGTGATTCAAACACGTTCTCACCAAAATTCCCCTGTAGAGGCGGCATTGGCTGATGGGTCTTGTCAATCTTCACCAGCATGCCTGTAATGTCCACTGATTCTGCATTCCCATTGGCTGATGGGTCTTGTCAATCTTCACCAGCATACCTGTAATGTCCACTGATTCTGCATTCCCATTGGCTGATGGGTCTTGTCAATCTTCACCAGCATACCTGTAATGTCCACTGATTCTGCATTCCCATTGGCTGATGGGTCTTGTCAATCTTCACCAGCATGCCTGTAATGTTACATTGACAATGTGTTCCTTGAACATTCACCCGCCATATCTTGCTTATTGCTTATTATTTACCATTTATTATTGATATAGACTCAGGAGTACCTGCTTCTTTCTGGTGGTTTATAATTCATTGTTTCTCCTGTTTTCTTTAACCCTCATATTTACATAGCCTCAATTATGCAAGATCCCAGGTAAGTGCAGCTTCATGTAGTTCAGCCATATCTATCTGTGCCCCCAGCTCCAGCCCTTCCTGTAGAAAAAGCGTGGTGTGCTTGTGACCTACTGGGTACACCTACATGTTTATAGATGATGGCACAGAAGACTGACAGCCAGCCCTGTGGCCAAGAAGGAGACTAGGGGGGCAAGTGCTTGAGAAAGTTGAACGGTCACTTCTGGAATCTTCGCGAATTTTCAACAAATTGGTAAATTGTTCACAAATAAAGATGGGCGTTTCTTGTACACCCAGGTGAGCTGACTCAGACCAATTTGGGACTCAGTTCATTCTCCCACCTGCTCTGCTTTTCAGCCCCATTTGAAAGCTTTCCAGGCAGTGGGCACACTCTAGACAAGTGCCATTCTGGGTGATCACCATGACTTTGGCTCTTCTTTGGTAGGCAGACTTCTGAGTGGGGCCGCAAAATCCTCAAGGCCATGTCAACAGTGTGGTGTCCAAGAGATACAGTGTTGCCCCCGCCTTTCCATTCATTTGCAAAGAAGCCAATGAGAGGTTGTGTGCTAGGGTATGACATCAAATAGACTGCGTGTTCTGTTTCTCAGTCTCTTAGCTGCGTGGGTTTATGTGAGCAGTGGTGTTAATCAGGCCCACGGTGGTACTTTGTGTTCTAAATAATTACTGAAGTCCCTCCTATTGATTACTTGTCTCGTTCAAAGTGCTGAGAATGAGTGACTATTGGATACTCAGCCAGAAGGGCAGAACGAATGGAAGGAGCAGAGGAAGGTGGGGAATCTGAGCGGTGTGGAAAGGAACTCTGTCTTCTATTAAACTCTCAGCAGCTTTGATCTCCAGCACTAGATTCGCACAGGACTGGGTTGTCATCATTCTCCCACAAAGAGGGGAGGAGCTCAGAGGATCCCCAACCCCCTGAGTATCCATAGGCAGTTAATAGTTAATGCAGGAAGGAGTGATGTTTCCTTCAGCAGTGAAACCACTGGTAAGATGGGGATACTTCTGAAAGCAAATTGTTTCCCATATTATTGCTAGTGGACATACTGAAACTCACACAGACACCCCCCACTAGACATATACACAGAGACCCATCCACACATACACAGAGAGAGAGAGAGACAAACACACACCTACATATACCCACCCACACGCATACACACAGAGATATGCAGTAGTAGGTAGTGGTAGAGCTAGCTGCAAGGGGATCAGTAGAAGTGGGGAGGGGGAGGCAGGATAAAGTATCAGGCAGCTGAATATGACCAAAGTACATTGTGTACATGTATGAAAATGTCAGAATGAAACATATTATTAAGAGTAATTGGCAGCCGGGAGGTGGAGGTGCATAACTATATTCCCAGCACTTGAGAAGCAGAGGCAGGCAGATCTCGATGAGTTTGAGGCTAGCCAGGGAAGTGAGGAGTGGAGACAGGAGGATTGCTAAGGCTTGTTAGCTGCCAGCCTAGCCAGGTTCAGTAGGAGATTCTCTCTCAAGATAATAAAGGAGACAGGGCAAGAGTCAAACTCCCAACATCCTCCTCTGGCTTTTAAATGCATAGGCATGCCTCCACCACACCCACAAGAAGCAGAGTTGATTAATTCAATAAGTCACCATACACTATAGGCGATCCCCAGTAAGACTATGTATTTACACAAAGCCACCTGTTTACCCTAGAGCACAGTAAATTTATGAATTGGTTTCCTTTGGTTGAAATTTGATTCATACCGAGTTACAACACAGTATAAGCCAAATATGGACCAGCAACTCCCAGAGAGAGAGCAGAAAACACAGCAGGCAGCCTGACACTCAAGGAGAGGGCACCTTATTTGGTTTACTGAGTACCTGGAGCAAACGTTTGCTGAGTATCTCATACATGGAAAGCATTCATTGCAGCCTCATCCTAAGAGGCCCAGCATCATCTGTGTTTCCCGGTAATACATCTGAAAGGCAAAGCATACCATCTACTTTCTTCTTCGTGTGCCACAAACATAGCAAAATAGCTAAAGCCTGATGTGGGAGTGTCATATATCAATCTGTTGATTTCATTGGTTAAGCAATAAAGAAACTGCTAGGCCCATTTGATAGGCCCACCCTTAGGTGGGAGGAGTAAACAGAACAGAACGCTGGGAGGAAGAGGAAGTGAGGTCAGACTCGACAGCTCTCCTCTCGGGAGCAGAAGAGAGGCCATGCTCCGCTCTCCCAGGCAGGCCCACGCAATGAAGCAAGCCGCCAGGTCAGACATGCTGAATCTTTCCTGGTAAGACCGGTGCTCACAGATTATTAGAGATGGGTTGATTGGGATATCAGAATTAGCCAGTAAGGGCCAGAGCTAAGGGCCAAGCAGTGATGAAAAGAATACAGTGTCTGTGTAATTATTTCGGGGCATAAGCTAGCCGGGCAGGCGGCTGGGGTCTTGGGGACGCAGCCCCGCCGCCCCTATTACTACAAAGGCCTGGTAACTTGTAAAGAAAAGGCTTTTATTTAGCGTACTGTCTTGGAGACTAAAAGTTCAAGCATCAAGGCAAGCGTCTTCTCAGACCCACATCGTGATGGGCGCCATCAAGGTAGGAAGATGTGCCAAAGGGAGAGATTTCATGATGGGATGAGAAGCCAGAGGAGCACAGGTTGGGAGGCTACCAAGGGCATGCCCTCTGTGATCTATGGGGCTCAGAGAAAGTCCCACAGCCTGTTAACAGTTCCGCATGTGAACCCAGCTGACCACACGGGAGCTCCCGGGAGAACACGCTTAAGCCACGTTCAATCCCAGTATGTGGTTAAAAAAAAGTGTTAAAAAGCCTTCTGTTCTCTGGTTACAGCGTTTGGGCTTTAATGAGTTTTTATGCTTTGAAATAATACTCGGAGAGAGATAAAGATAATCTCTCGGAAACTCAGAACCGCAGTCAGGGATGCTGCCGACAGTGCCCGAGCGCTTCCTGCAAGCCGGGCCTGGATTAAGTGCTTCATGTTGCCTAAGTCTTTTAAACCCTGGCAGAAACGCTGCGATATCAGTACTGTTAGCCCCATTTTGCTAAAGGGGAAACTGAGACTTCAAACGATAAAGCTGTAGCTAAGCCCCGGTAAGCAGAGGCGCCCAGGCTCAGCCCCAGGGCCTGCTCTAGAGTCTCGCAGCGCTCTAGTCCCTGGCCCGCTCCAGAGTCTGCCCAGGCTTGTGGAGGCAAGGCCTCTGCGTTAACACATATCTGCCTTGTTTTTTGCAGAGATGTCTGGCAATCAATGGTTTTCTCAGGTCCCTAATGGAAGGCTATACAGTCCCTGCCTTCTATCAGGGACCTAAAAACAAAACAACAAAAAGCTGTAATCTCTTTAGTGCACGTCAAAAAAAAAAAAGTTATCTGCAAACTTCAACCTCACGTTTACTATCTGCTGTCTATCCCATGCTCAAACTGCTCTTTTTTTTGCATGTGTATGTTGTGACAATTTATTCTGACTGTCACCTGGATGAGATTTAGACTCATAAGAGCAAGGCTCTGGGCACAGCTGTGAGACATTTACATTCTGCTCATTGTAGTAGGCGGGTGCTCCCTAAATGTGGGTGGTGCCATTCCATGTGCTGGGCATCCAGCATGGAGTAGAGAGGAGAAAGCACCCCCAGTAAGGCTCCACCATCCCCTGCTTCCTGAGAGGAGACTAGAACCACCTTCCCTACTCCTGCTGCCGCTCCTCTTCGCTGCAATGCGCAGAATCCCGGGAACTGGAACCTCTCCTTCCTCAACGGCTTCTGTCAGGTATGTTGTCATGGCAACAAGAAGCATAACTGTGCATATGTTGCCGTGACATTTGCTTGTTTGCATTTGTTTGTGTGTTTTCATTGCCAAGGACCTGAAGCTGCTGGCCTACCAAGGGGGGCTGTGTCAGCCACACCCCAAAGGTGTGACCTCTTGTCAGAAGGTCTAGATTAGACATGTGACCTCAGCTTGGACAGGTAGACACTCCTGACTGAACACAAGAAGTGAGGTAAATAGGGTGTCATTCTGAGGGCAGGGACTGATGGCACCAGGGGTTCTTCTGGTGTCCTAGGACGTGACTAGCTGGAATTTTGAGGACTTTTGGCTGCCATAGCAAAGGGCCGCAAACTGTATATCACCAAAGAACAAAAATGGATTTGCTTCTAGAAGCTGGACCATCTAAATCAAGTTGTCAGACACACGTCCTTCTGAAGCCTCTGCGCTAGAAGCCTCTCCTGCTGTCTCTGGTTTCGAGCAGCTGGCATGTGACATGGTAACTCCAATCTCTGCCTCCGTCTTCACACGAGCGCTTCCCTGGGTGGAAATCTGTTTATTTTTCTTACAGACAACAGACACTATATTAAGAAGCCTGTGGCCACATGGTCAAAGAGCCATTTTTCTTAGCACCTTAGACCTCCTCACAGGTCCAGTATGAAGACTTGAAGTCTGTGAGGAGGGGATAATTCAACCCATGCCTTGTGTTTGTTACTTTCCTCACAGTTCTGAGAACACGACTCGCAGAAGAGCACTTGGAGGAGGAAAGATTTCCTTTGTCCCATGGTTTCAGAGGATTTCAGCCCCTCTTGGCAAGGAAGATATGGTAGCACAGGGGTTCTGTCAGCAGCCAGTGGGGGCGGGATCATGAGTCTACTGCTCCTCGTGTGGTAGCCAACAGGGAAGCAGAGACCTTGATTAGAGCCGGACGTGGGTGCTCGCCTTTAAAAGCCCCCTCTAAATGCCTTACTTCTTCCAGCCAGGCTCTACCCATTAAAGGCTCCGCAGCCTTCAGAGAAGCATCGCAAACTGGGGAACAGTCCAGGGTCAAACCACAACAGATACAGTGCCCCTGACAATTTTCTGGGCCGGGATTGTCACCCCCCCCCCCCAGCAATCTTTTAAGCCACCTAGTATTTTGCTCATGAACCATTTTACTACTTAAATCAGCAGAATCTGTTTTTTTTCTGCTGGTGGCTATAAACCTGAATTGTCTCTACTTCCTTAAGTGCTCTAGAGTTGCCATCAAGAGCTCACTGGGAAGAGCAGGAAAGTGACTTTCTAATGAGAACAACCCATTTTCCCCAAGAAGATCAGGATCCCGATCCCACTCCCTGGATCAAACAGACCGAGGGGATTAGACCCATGTTCGGGGTTCATGCCAAGTCCTCATGCCAACTGCTCTCAAACCTCATTACTGAAATGCAGGGGGAGACTTCTGATACCCTAAGTTATGAGTTTGTCCTCAAGCTGTGCCACACTCTGGAGCAGAATTCTACTACTTTCTGCCTTTGGCCAAAGGATGGTGTGAGGCCTGTTTGGGGGGAAGACCACACTGCTTGCACCGCTGCATAATTTTCAGCAGCTCATGACAGAGCCACCAAAGGGGCTAACCAGCATTTCAATCGTGTTTGGTCTAAAGTTCCCAAATCCTCATCAATGCCATTAGGAACAATAACATTATGAAAGAGTTGCAGAGGAAATAAAACATTATGGGCTTCTAAGAAATGTGGTAATAGAAGCCAGCTGGGTTTACAAAGACACGTCTATGTCGTTGGCTTCAAGGAAATAAAAACACATTTTAAATTTTTGAGTAAGTCAACCTCCCAAACGGCCACCAAGAGAAAAGCAGCCGTGTTAACTTTGCATTTGCTTGGCGTGGCTCTCTTGGGTGAACGTTTCCCTTGCTACCTTAAGGGACTTGCAATAGGAACGTGCCCACGTTAGTTCAGAATCACCTGAAGCTATCTTGGCCATCGTGGCAGGGAGTCATTTTTGAAAAGAAACCAACCCAGGAAAGAGAAATCTGAGTGACACAAAGCTATTTAATCTGGACTGCTCCAGCCAGCTGTCCCCCCAAATAGCCCATTCACCTTCCAAGTGCTTAGAGCCCGGGAGTTTCTTTTGGTCGTTGTTTACTTAGGCTAGTTTGAGCCGGCGTCTAGTCTTCTACATGACAGTATGCTGCCAAGCGTCCAGATGATATGGACTGGCGTTGGTAAGAGACTATTAGGATGACTGGCACGCGGACCTCAACTGGGATGCTGGTTTCTGGATTTCTCCCATCTGAGATTGGGAACGTGTGCATCCCGGAAGCCATTTAGGCAAATGTGCATTGTTACAGGGTGGTGATATGGGTACGCACGCTGTCTAACTGGAGTATGAAGTCTTTCACCTCACAGAAGCCCTGTCCATCACCGCCTCCCCACAACAGCGACGTGAGAACTTACGTCCTTGAGTTTCAGCGCTAGCTGGTCTCCCATCTAAGCTGTGCTGTCCCCGGCATGTGGCATAATCACAGAAGATCAGCTAGACCAACCTCTTGGTCTTCTCCTCTCCTTTACCCAATACAGCTTTTCCCAATCCCACAGGAATGACCAACATCCTCATTTCTGCACGCTTGTGTACGTTGGTACTCAACTATAGAGTAAACCCAGAAGAAGGCACAGGGAATTTAGCCATGAAGAGCACAGAAACAGCCTTTGTGTGGTGATGTCTGATTGCCATGGCTTTGGGGCTGCCTTGACAGGGGCAGCAGGAAATGAAGAAACTGCCGACATGTACAAAAAAACTGGGACCAGGTGGGACATGCATGCTGATAAAGACACGCCAGTAGCGATCGGAAAACCCGGGAACTTTATTATACACAGAATGAGGAGGAGGCAGTTTGGCTTGTCTCAGTGGGGGGGGGGGGGGGGCGGGCAGTCCCTGGGCTACAATCAGCCTGAAGGAGGAAGCTGTGGTTGGCAATTTCTTCACATACTGGTTTAAGCTAAAGGTCAATGCTTTGTCAGCCTCTGTACTGGGACCAGGGGATGGTCTTGCTGTTCCCAATGCCTGAGACATTGCAATCTTTGACATGGCTACGCTCATGTCAACAATGAAGAACTTTATCAGCTCCCCACACTGCTCTGCTTCCTGAAACTTTCCTTCTAGGGTCTGGAGGAGACAGGATACAAGGCAAGTGGTTCATTCATACATGGTGAAGTAGTGAGCCCTGCAACCGTAGCATACGAAGCCAAGGGAACGAAATCCTTAAAGGTTCTGGCACCAAAATGATGCCAAGGCCAGGCTGGTTGCTATGGAGCAATGGGGGTATGGGTGAGGTGAGCTGAGGGAGGTGTTAGGAGGGAAAAGTGCTTCAAAATGTTCCGAATATTTGCAGATTATTGCAAGAACTTGAAATTTCTTCTGAGCCAGAACTAAAAAAAAAAAAATGTACTAGAGCAACGGTTCCCAACCTTCATAGCGCTGTGGCCTTTCACACATGTTGTGGGGACCCCAGCCATAGAATTATTTCATTGCTACTTCATAGCTGTAATATTGCTGCTGCTATGAATTGTAATGTAAATATCTGATACGCGGGGTATTTGATATGCAACCCCAAAGGGGTCTTGACCCAAAGGCTGGGAACCGCTGCCCATGAGAGGATGGTTGATAGGAGCCCCCTAATTGGCTTTCATTTTTTCAAGACCAAGCTGCCTACTGTGTTGATGGTATCACTGGGGGTGAGATAAAAAGCAAAGCGACCAGGCAGGCTTCAACCACAGAAGCAGAGGTAGAAAGAAGTGGGTGGACTCTGGGTAGATTCCGGAGGTGAAGGCGTCAGCAGAAGAGGATATAAGTAAAAGTTCCTACAAGTGTCTCCAAGAATTTCGGCCCCAGTAACTCATGGGGTGGAGCTGGCAGCGTCTTTGAGGTGGGGACTACTAGAAACGACTTGCAGGTGACCGTGGTGACAGGTGGTCACTGAGTCTGGAGGGAAGGGGGACAGCTGGGCTGGAGATATACATTTGCTTATCACTGGAGTACAGACAAGATTAAGCCATGAAGCTGGGTGCTATCATCAGGAAGCGATTTCTGCGGGAGAGAAGTGGTCTAAGGACAGAACCCTTGGACAGCATGGTGTCCAAGGTCTGAGGAGATAAGGAGGAGCTAACAAAGGAGAAGGAACTGTCAATGAAGTAGGGCGAGAATACAAAGACAGAGGAGACAAAAGCCATTAGCTCTCAGAGAACCATTAGCAGCACCACCAAAACCAGGGTTACAACTCTCAGGCTTTGCTCCTGGGGATTGGTAGCATGGATTCAGCAGGTATAGCAGAGTAGTGAGGTGGGAACAGTGAGTAGAGAAAATCCCTCTCAGGGGCTTCCTCCACACGACAGCAAAGAGGGCAGACACCATCTTTTTGAGGAGCCCGAAAGGAGGCCTTACATGATCTTGACTTTCAATAGGTTTATGGACCATGAAATGAGGGCTCACCACCATTTTGACCCTGAGATTTTTAGAGAGAGGGAGCAGAAAGGCAACTAAAGGGCTAAGGGTTTTGACTTCTTTCTTAAAAAGTGATCAGAAGAAAGAAACAATCCAAGAAAGAAGCTATGAATCACAGCAGAAGACAGTAAGCCCCATGTGACCCCTAGGCCATGGGAAAGGCATGGCAGAGTACATGGGCACCATTCAGCTGTGGAACTGAACAATGCCGTGATAAAAGAGATGCTCTTTCCAGTCTGTGATGGACTGAGGGGAGAGAATTTAGAAGGGAGCAGTCACAGAGAGTCGTTAAGATTTAAAACCCAGAAGAGCAAGGTGGTTGTGCACACCTTTAATTGCAAAACTTGAGAGGCAGAGGCAAGTGGACCTCTGTGAGTTCGAGTCCAGCATGGTCTACAAGAGCTAGTTCCAGGACAGGCTGTTACACAGGGAAACCCTGTCTCGAAAAATCAAAACAAACAAACAAAAGCTCAGAAGAAATGACTCACAGTTCCAGCAAAAAAAAGCACAAACAAATACAAAAGTAAATACAATACATTTCAAATAAAATTGGGGAACTTTGGCACTTGAGGAAGGAATGACTTTCTTGACTCTGGTCTGAGCTCTTCACTTACCAACACTAGCAAATCAAGACTCTAGAAAGGTAAAGAAATTGTCCAAGCTCACCCACCTACTTAGCGCCAGACTAGACTGAGCCTAGACATCATCTTCCCTTGATCCTTACCCTGTATCTTTCCTTCATCACTTGAGGCTGGGGTTTCTCCTTGCATGTACACGTCTTTGGTTCTCCTCATTCAGAGCCAGTGTCATTGTGTGCTTTCTGTGACCGAATCCTTGGTCATCTGTGAGTGCCAGCATCTCCCCAGCACCTCAACCAAAGATGAAGGTCAGTGAAGTCTCACTGTTAGAGCAGTAGATGGGCCCGACCCAGGAAGGTCATGTAAACTGGGCTCATCCTGCATGAAGAAAGGGGGCCCAGCCATGGGAGTATTGTAGCTGATCTCTCAGGACTCATTGGTCAGCAGCATTGGCTTAGGGTGTGGATGACAAGGTTATGGTTCTGTTTTGCTCCTGGTGGAAAGGCACTCATGAGACTTTGCAAGCCACGGATTGTACGTGCTTATGGGCAAACAACCATCAAGTCTTTGCCCTCAGATGAAAATAGTTCTGAGCCAATAAGCTCGGGGAGAGCCTGAAGCCTGGGTCCCATCTGAATACTATTTGGACACAAGCAGTTAAAGTTCTTCCAGCAATGGCTTTTGTTATCTATAAAATTAAGACTAAGCCAGAGATCAAGGAATTTCAACTGGAAGCCATATCCTGTCTCCAGTCTCCCAGCTTGGTGTAATTTAAGTGAGTTACAGGCTCCTTTAAATTCCCTTATTTAAAACAGATATTCATCCAAAGAGGCAGTCTATAAACATTTGGCACATCTTGATGAGCACTCCGGCTGTCCTTCAGAGGCAGTGGGAACAACCTCAAAACCAATTACTTATGCTCTCCTCCAAGATGTCTGTTAATTGGAACGAGGGCCCTGCCTCTGGCTTAGTGTGTCTTCTCTCCTCTTTCATGTCCTGCAGTGTCCCTCCTGGGGAAGAGTAGTAGAGTTCCAGGCAAACATTTTCAATTTGAAAATTATTTAAATACAGAGGTATAGGGTGTCAATGGGGACTAGTTTGTTTATATTACAAAGGGGAAGGATCTTACATCTCTTCCTGATTGAAATAATGTAAAAATGGGAAGAAATCTAAAAACCACGTTGTGTCCACATCTTAAATGAGATACTGGTAATACAGTCTCCCTCAAATAAAGAAACCTTATAAATGGGGTCTCTACAACTCATGAAGAATTAGAAGGATAAATGTATTGAAATCCTCTTTGTCAACATGTTAGACCTAAGTACCACATACTGCAAAATCTTGATAGAGCAGACTTTAAAGCTACAGCCATGTGATCTATTTGGAGTATGGTTTGAGTTACACACACACACACACACACACACACACACACACACACAGAGAGAGAGAGAGAGAGAGAGAGAGAGAGAGAGAGAGAGAGAGAGACCCTCTGTTACTGCATCTACAGATAATACACCCCTAGTGAGTGTTTGGTCAAATTCTACATTGGTAGGGAAAAAAGACCACCCACAAATGGGCAGAGATTTAGCTGCATGAATAAACTGTTGTACTTGGATGTTAAACATTTATAAAAGCCAAAACGTGTTGGTCACCAAGATAGCAGTATTGGATAGTGTTGTTGGTCCTTCAAAGGTGGAGACCAATGGCAGATCTTCAGGATCTATGGGGCTCCAGCCTGTGCTTTCTTGTTTTTTGTGCCCTGGCTTGTGGTGTAGGTGGTTTACTCTGACATGCATGCTGCTCTTACCAGAAGCCCACAGTCATTGGATAGGAATCTCCAAGACCATGAACCCAAACATCTTTTCTATTTATAAGTGAATTGCATCAATATTTTGTTATAGCCATGCAAGTCTGATGTAATGTCAATCACAGCATTGTCTACAATACTAAAAAGGTTGGAAACCACACAATGGAACCTTGACATAACATTATGACTTGCACAACAACTTAAGAAGAATGCTAAGGAAGAATGACTAAAATATTCATAATATATGAAATTTAAAAAGTAAGGTCTGAAAACAATACACACAAAAATTATATAGTGTGTAAACATACATTCATAGAAAAGGTTGAAGTGAAATACTGAGTTATTAATTAGATTGATGATAAATTATAACACTTTTCTTTTTGTTTATCTGTTTCTTCTTTTCCTTATGGTTGTCTCTCATCTGAAGATTTTCATGCTGTTGTAACTACTTCCATAAAGGATTGTCCCCAGAAGCAACATTTATAGTCAAGGAGAGTGGGACAGAGTCAAGCAGACAGGACATCAATATAGTTCCTGTAAAGAACTCCAGCATTCAGGAGCCAGAAGCAGGTGGACTCCGCATTCGAGGCCAGCCAGGCCGACAGAGTGAGTGCAAAATCAGCCAGGGCTGCACAGAGAACCCCTGCCTTGATGAAAATGAATTCTGGGGTATTCCTTGGGTACTTTTCTGATTTGAGGCGGAAAGCTGCACCTTTATACCCCATCATGACAAGTCCCTGAACATGAGGTATCCCAGGGAGCAGTGGGCCCTGAAATGTACCCTTCTTCTGCTGAGGAGAATCCACCTGTAGGTGATTTGCAAGTGGCTTTGGGCAGCCAAGGAATGAGTAGCTATGCCAAGAGGTTGAAGTTAGATAGTGAACTTTGAAGGTTATAGAAGGCATCTTAACTCACTTTCTCTATTAATATACCCCACATGAGAACAGCTCCCTTGTTCTCTGTGGAAACCTGCAGTGTGAAGCTGATAAGACTAATAGCTCCAGTCATGACTTTCTAGTCCATGGGTCTTTAATTATTTTCCTGCCCCCAACTGACCACACTAGACAGGAGAACACTAATAGATGACTCAGAGGACCCAAAGGACTTTTCTTTGCACCTAATCTACCTAATTCCTATAGTCAATTCACCTAACCACTGGTGATCCTTTTCTTTGTCTCATTGTTTCTTGGTAGTGAGAATCTCTATTAACCAGCAGGAATAATAACTTAAATATAATGACTTTTCTTTCTGTGTTGTTTTGTGGGATTCTTCTCTGGGTATCAAAACCTCTAGATTACAGCATCATAAATTGTGGGGAGGATAGATATTGATTCTCCAAGAGGCATTGGATCATGGTGTCTGGGGCCATCCCATTGTTCCTGAGTCGGAGGATCAGGCCCCCTGGGAGTATAGCACCACATGGTAGTCATTTCTCATAAATATGTCATGCATCCTTGAAGACTGCATCTCATCCTTGTAAAATTATCCCAAAGTTAACGTTTGAATTTTACTTTCAAAAAGTTGTTTTATCTGTCTGCTTGACAAGAGGCTTCTGAACGCTACAGTATATGGTGGGGCCAGTGCCCCCCACATTACCACTGATGTACTTTCATCAGTGTCAATACGGTCCCTAGTCTAATGTGTTAAGAGTGATCCCATATTCATAGGTCAAAGAGTAAACCATTGAATCTTAAATGTAGCCTGTTGGGTAAGAAAGATGTTCGTTTCTAAAATATATGCTGATTCGAATCAAGATCAACCCGGCTAGAAAGAGACTGATGTAAGCCGTTTGCATCAGTGACTGGTTCTTGTCAGCCGGCCTGAGTACTGTCTCTGTTAGCATCTAGAGCCAGCAGTGAGTGCTGAGTCAGGCTTGAGGAGTAGAAAATCCCATGCTAGAGTCCACGTGGAGCCTCCCTAGCTGTACTGCTCAAGGATGCGCTGTGCTTTCCCTGGGAGAACACTGGCAGAAGCTGAGTGACAGTCACTAGCAAAGGATTCCATTTACTTGGTTGTTTTGGCTTTCTGTTTGTTTGGGTTTTTTATAGTTAATGTTCAGGAACACTAAAATATAGTGCAAGCACTTTCACACTTGCTCACTGCAAAAGTCCTTCCATATTCCCCTTCCCCGTAATGGCTGGGACCATGATTCTAATCATTCCTCCAGACCCCTGACTATTTAACCCACTTGCAACTGCCCATGAGCTAATATATATATATATATATATATATATTATATTCTTCCTTTGGACACTTCCTTGACTACCCCAAGAGAAAGCTACATGACACTACCATGTTCACCACAAAGATTCCTCCCCATAGACCCATATTTTAAGGCAACACATTCCCAGGCAAGCTTGACTTTTGCTTCCCGTGTCAATGGGTCCTGATAGCCTATGTATGAGGTGATAGGCGCAAGGTGAGAGCAGGAAACTGTGGTCATTGGATGATATGGAGATTGTATACAGCCATATGTGCCCTTTGACCTCCCTCAATTCCAGTTGTATCACCTGTACATGGAAGGACCATTGGCATATCCTGACTTAAGACTTGCTGTGCTTGCTGGAGCCTAAATAAGCAGATAATTTCACCCACACATTGCTGTTTTGAAGGGATTGGCATGTAAGTTACATGGGATAGAGCAGGAGGCCATGACACAAAGCCTTCTGATGGTATCCATCTCTACCATATTTCATATTGTTTTCCCTCGGTGCCTTGACCAGGAGCAGAGGTTTCAAAGACCTCTACTGGGTCATTCCTAGTTCAATTCTTACCATAGAGGTTAAGAAATTAATATGGGGCTCAGCCAAATACCATGCAGTTCTACTCAATTATTCATTCAAGGATTGGACACATGGCTACCGTGTAAATCTCTGAGCCCAGGGAGCCCAGGGAGCCCAGGGAGCAAGCTCCATTGATTGCCTGGTTTCCCATGCTGCCTCTGTAACAGAGGAGTCATGGTGGCCTTTCAAGTCCGTCATCTACCAGTTTACAGCTGCACCCCGTGTCTCACAAGCTTCCTTTTCTCCATTCTTAAGGATATAGTCCATGAAGCAAGTCATCTATGTTGAGTGTATGGACGACATATTTCTCCCTCTTAGGGTCCTGGCTGTGTCTTCTGGCTATGAGTTCTAGTTGAATATATACTGGCTTGAGTCTACAAACTGAGCAAGAGGATATGACTTCATAAATTTTAGATTTTTATGAAGCATTTTAATTGACACTGAGATATAATGTATACAATAACCATCACTCAGTTTTTGGTGTATAATCTGTTCTTGTTGGTCCAGTTCTGAAAACCCTCTAAGATCTTGACCATTTCTTTCAGCTTCAGTTTCTTTTGTGCCACGTGCAGTCAATTCCTTTCTATATTCTTCAGTTTTTGGTTGTTATGACAAAACATTCAAGAAATCAATCAGAAAGAGAGAGAGAAAAAAAGGTTATTCTAGATCATGTTATGGAATATTCCTTCACACTGTGCGAAGATTGTCACTGTGATTGTCCTCTTGCAAGCCAGTGTTTTTCAGATCTTCTGGGTACCAGATGGACTTTGTACAGGTGTCTCCTCCCGGGCTGGCTTCTCTTCATCTTTCCATACAGTGTTGCTGGCTTTTGTTTTGAGAAAAAGAGCTTTAAATTTAAATTTGGTAATGACTAACTTACAGCTGTTTTTCTGTTAAAATTAATGCTTTTTATATCCTGCCTAAAAACAATCTGCCTAATTTAAGATCACAAAGATTTGTGTGTGTGTGTGTGTGTGTGTGTGTGTGTGTTCTAGGAGTTTTATAGTTGTAGGTTGAATCTTTTAGAGGTTTATTTATTTATTTAATCTGTATGGATATTTTATAGGTATTCATGCCTGTGAACCCCTTCTGAGCCTGGTGCCTGTGCTGCTCAGGCCATCAGAACTCGTAGAGCTGAAGTTACAGGTGGTAATGAGCAGCCATGTGGGTGCTGGGAACTGAACCTGGGTCCTCTGTAAGATCCACAAGTGCTTTCAGTTGCTGAGCCATCTCCCTAGTCCCTATAGTTGTAATTTTTAAGTGAAGGAAGCTCACTGTAGAACACTTCTCAGGGGAGTAAGGTGTTGGGCAGAGGATGAGGTTGAATCTCAAGGTCTTTGACAAAGCTGACAAGGATCCTTTAAAACTGGAATGGGCCTTCAGTGAGAGGTTAGCGTGTAAGGCCCTGGGGCCCCATCTGACCAGCCACCAGATACAGGTTGCCTTTCACCATGCAGCTCTGTAATCGTGTCCTAGGCAATCACATCAGGACACTGCAATCTCAGGTGGTCCCCACAACAACCTAATTTTCAGAACTCTGGGGTCTAGAAGTCAAAGTTCAAAATGCTGGTCGAATTGCTTGCTTACTGAAGCTTCTCCTTGGCTTGCAGATGGCACCTGCTTGCAATCTCTTTCCAATAGTGTTCCTTTCTATAAGCGTACTCCCGTGTCTTCATGTACCCCAAATTACCCCACATGTCCAGGCACTGTCCATGTTGAGGGAAGGTCTACCCAAATGACCTTATTGAAATGTAATTACGCCTTTGAAGGATCTATAGTTAAATACTATATTTGTTTGTGAGATACAGGGGGTTAGGATTTTCAACATATTGATGTGAAGAGAGGAACATAGGACATAGTTTAGCCAATCAGAAGCTCCTATCAGCCAAGGGTAAATTTTGGAGCCACCATTGAACCATCACGCCCAAGAGCTGAGAGGTCTGTACCTACTATCGCACAACATAGTATCTTGGCAACTAGAGTATTTTAGGCGGAAGGAACTAAAGAAACAGTAAGTGTATGAATCCAACCTAACCCTGAGGAAGCGTGAAAGACCCTTCTGTAAGGAATATAGTCCTTATAAGCACGAGACAGGAGCACCCTTCTCTCTGAAGTGGGACACCGAGATGCATCTGAGTGAACAGACCTTACAAAGACTTCCCAGCTTCCACTCTCAGCTCATGCCTCCTCCGCCATCGCATTCCCCTGACTTCCTATTCAGTATCCAGCCCAGTATAAAAGTCTAAGTCTTAATTACTAGGGTCTCCATTTCCTTGTGAAAAACTCACACAAATTTCATATTAATATATTTTATGGTTTTTCTATTGTTAAGCTTTCTTTCATTTTAGTGGCTCCAGCTGGGAACTTATAGGATAAGATGAAAAGGATCTTTCCCGCTGCCTGCTCTCAGTAGAAACAGAGGTGGAGTACCACAGCATCCACAAAGTGGAGTTAATGTCGTCAGGAACGCCCACGCAGACAGCCATGGTGTGTCAGGCTCACATGGTGTGCCAGACCCTGGCCTAATTCTGCTATATGCCTAACTGAATCTTGATCCAGACAAATTTTGTTTCCCCTTCTTTGAAATCTTTTCAGTTCAGAACAACATCAGAGACCTCAAAACATAGACTGCCCCTGTAGCAAGTGTTTTCCATTCCCTAGAGTACACCACTTGCCCCTGCTTGAATAGCAAAGACTCAAGAAAGGTCTGCTGAATTGATCTCACCCCTTTACTAGCAGGGATTGTTCCTCTACAGTATGTTAGCCACTCCCAGAGACACCACGCAGTAGCTGATGACCACAGAGCTGTGCCCTGGAGTGAGTCCCTGACTCCATATGACAAATAACAGTGGGGAAAGGTGCCTTGCAGAGTTCTGAGGCACTGGGAAGATGTCTTTTCTGCTGACTGAGGTGGAATGGGGGTCTTATCAGACCTACCTGGGCATTAACACCTGATTTCACTCCCAAGATGTCTTCCCAGTTTCCTATGATTCCATTCCATCTTTGTTGATTTTTTGTGTGTTTTGAAGATTATTTTTATTTTATCCCTGTAAGTGCTTGTTTACATATCTGTATGTTCACCAAATGTGTTCCTGGTACTGCAGCGACCACATGAAGGTCTTGGATACCTATAACGAGAGTTCTAGATGCTTGTGAGCTACTACGTAGTACCAGGAACTGAACCCAGGTCCTCTGGACAAGCAGCCAATGGTCTTAACCTCTGAACCATCCCTGCAGCCCCCAGTTCTATATATATTAAAGATGCTTCCATGTTCATCGTATTTCCATTGATCAGCTACTATTTGCTTAGCATTTGAGAAAGTTGAGGATAAAAGTGCTCATTGGTCTCAAAATTCTATCTAGAAATAGAATATGATAATTAGAGTATTATCTAAAATATAAGGGCCAAAATAGAAATGATAAAAGCAAATCTGAAACATCACTCAATCGGGCTGGTGAGATGGCTCAGATAGTAAAGGCACTTGCCACCAAGTCTGATGACCTGAGTTTGATCCCCAGGCTCTACAGGGCAGAACTGACTACAAGAGAACTGACTCTAACTAGCATACACACCATGTCACACCTCCTGGTCCCATAAATAAGTAGATAACTCACTTAAAAATGTGATTACCCAACTGAAAAGTCAACTTGATTCTCATTGTTATGCCTACCCTAACATGTTGCATTTTGAGAATTCTGGGATATCTAATAAGTCATTTGCTGGGGAGGGGGTGTTCCTAACGACTGTCTGCTTTTTGGATGAGGTAAAGAAATGAGTAGTGGCTAAGTTAAGGCATCTCTCCCAGCTTGTTCAAAGTCAACCAGTATACTGGGAGATGTGATCATGCCTGCTAAGCTAGGTGTTGCAAACATCAAGCCAAACCAGAAAAAAGGGGGCAGATATTTGAGGTATTCTCAGCAAGTATTCACCAATCGTGGAGCAACCATGGTGGCAAGGCAGCCATACATTACCCAAGCCATGCACCCAGAGCTTCAAATCCTTTCGTTATTCACTCTGCAGAGTGACATTGTGAAGTTGGTGTCATTTTTTCTCTTTTTTACAATACAGAAAGCTAAATCATGGAAATATTAAATAATGTGTCCAAAACACACAGAAAAAGTAATGCAGTGGGAATTTAAATACAAATTCTTCTGCCTGTTTTTAAAAGTCAAATTTTTCTCACATCATTATTACTCTCTAAGTTATTAAGTAATCAATCAATATTGCTATTAATTCTTGCTTATTTTCTAGGGACACCAAGCAAAGTTCTGGTCCTTATAAGAGTAAGATAAGTTATGTAAAATGATTGATGTTTCTTTATAATATTTTAAGGTGAGATCAATTTGTGATTGTCAAAACTTTCTTCAAGCTAATGTCATTTCATGGCCAGTTCCTTACTTGGCAAGATAACATGGTGGTATCTTCTGAATGAATGGTATAATCTCACTGTGAAATCGGTGTTATTGTGCATATATTGTGCCAGTTAGAGTATGAGTCAGGATAAGCTAACTGCTATAACAGATGATCCCCAAATCTCAGTGGCTCAACATAATAAAAGTATACTTCTTGCTCATGCAAAGTCTCATTAGGCTATTCATTAATTGCCATTATTCTGAGCAGCTCTCTCAAAGTGGTGACTCAGGGATCCCGTCTCCTTTCATCTTCTGAAGGTGTATTCTCTCATGGCTTCCCTAAGGCTGTCGTGAAAGAGCAGAGCAGAAGCAAGGCACATTCTCTCAAACTCCAACACACGCCTGATAGAACCCTCAACACACATCACTTGCATCCACAGCCCATCTTCCAAAACTTATTAGTGGCCACACCAAAATTCAAAGGAGTTGGGGTGTGGAAGCACCCGGTGATGGAACTCTAACACTGCATAACTTAACATTACAGAAGGAGGAACTGTTGTTGGAAGGCCATGTAGCTGTTTCTACCACAGTTGGTATGAGCTGATCTGAATTCAGGAAAAGCATATAAAAAGCAAGATTACCTATTTAATGCCATGGACACTGTAACCATGAATCTTGTCCTATGCATTTCATTGGGTGAATTAATCAGCCTGTCATAAGTTGAATGATGCTTTCCTTCCCTCATCCCCTAAAAAAGAGATGTCAACTGGGAACCTTTAATGCGAACTTCAGAAAGAGATCTTTGTAGATACTAAGGACCTTGAAGTAATCTTTGCATAACTGAGTGTATCTTAAATCCAATGACACCTGCCTTCAAAAGTCACAGGAAGGAAGGTCAGGAAGAGATGAAAGGAAAGGTCACAGAGACCTCACCATGAGCCCAAGGAATGCCCCCAGGCTACCACAAACTGAAAGAGATAAGAAAGTTTTCTTTCCCTGAGCCTTCTGGGGCCAAGGGTCTCTAATGACACTTGATGTAGGATCTTTGGCCTGGAGAACTATCAGAGAAGACATTCCTGCTGCTTCAAGTTCCACATTTATCATGGTAGTCACACACACATACACACACATATGCGCGTGCACACATGCAGATGCACACATGCACACACACACATGCATACATGCACACACACACGCAAATGCATGCGTACATGCACATATACACACCAAGCAAACAAAAAACAAAGGCACAGTCTGAAGACGTGCGTGAGTAATCTCTAACTTGAACGGTGCTCCTCCAAAGTTCACTTTAGAGCCCTTGTCTAGCAGAACTGATGTCTGTTCTTGCTTGTCAGCTTGATTATATCTGGAATTAACTAAAACCCAAGGAGGAACCTTGTTCATGATGCATTGACCTCAGGTTTTCAGCCTGCAGAACTGTTAGAAATAATACCTATTGTAGAAAGTATCTTTCTATGGTGCTCTTACGATAGCCTCGGGTGGGGGGGGGGATAGCGTGTGGCAAGGCAGGAGGCCTGGGTGTCAGCCTTTGAATGAGCCCTTCATAAGCAAATGAGACGGAGCTCCAGCTTAGAACAGAAAACACTATTTACTCAAGAACAAGGTGAGGTGGGTTTTTTTGTCCCATTTCTGAAATGAGTTTTAAAGCATGTTCAAATAAAAATGTCAAGATAAGATTATATTTATATTTGAATACATTAAGGAGTATAAATATATAATAGCATAAATATAAAATAAAATAAAGCATATACTATATAATTTTCTACTTGAATTCTTGCAAATGCTTCAAATGACAGCAATGACAAATGAATAAAGTCACTTGCCATCAAAAAAAAGAAAAGAAAAATACAACCATTTCTGCTTAAAAAAATCTCTCTTTGAAATGATGGTTTTTTTTTTCCTTTTCACTGATGCGGGGGTGTCAAGTGCCCCCTTCACATGTTCCAACAACCTGAAAGTAGGGAACTGTTTGTGGGTTGTTGTGGGGTCAACCTGGGCCAGTTCATATGAACTCCTGTGCTCCTCTACCCCAGTCCAGCTCCTCGGTGAAGTCAGCCACAGCAGGGTATGACACGTGGAGAGTGTCAATTTCCAGCCTAGGCCAGACTAGGCAGCACTGTCACACCTCCCGTATGAAAGAGGCTAGAGCAAGGCATGATGACTTGCCCCGTTAACTAATGCTGGGCCTGAGCCATGCGCTCAGAATTCAACAAAGACCAGTCCCAAGCCCTGGTTCTTAATGCCTGTCCGGGCTGCCAACCATCAGAATAGTATCTGAAGGCACAACTCAGGAGCGCTGAACCTTCTTCAGTACCATAATAACAATGCTTACTGCACAGTTAGGGTTTAGATATTCAGCTACTATTCTCCTGTCTAGAATACATGTCAAAGTGTAAAGCCATAACCAGGTAAAAGGAAAATGCACTTACAAGTTCTGCTGTCACGTGACTAGACCATGTTAGAGGATGATAGCATGTCATCAAGCAAAACACGCCACCGATTTTCCCCCTATCCAAACTTGGCAACTCAACAGTGCTCAACAGTTCGCTCTTCAGAGAAGGAGCTGTTCCACGCTAGAACACACGCTTAGCATAGGAGCTTGTCACTCAGGACATCGTCAGCCATGGGCTACCTGTCCTAGTGACAAGGGAGACAGCATGTGACCTACCCTTATTTCTACTTCAAAAGATTTGCAACTCTATGGGAGAAAGGAATTGGGAGGCTTAAAATGCTGGCAAGTGCTCATTTGATGAAAAGCTGGGGAGAAAAGCTACCTCAAGGGACTATAACTCCTCCAAAGGCCAGAAAATAAACATTTTCTTTTCTGACAGTTCACAAATATTCATTATTTAGGAATATATATATATATATATATATATATATATATATATATATATATATATAGCGCCTCAAACTCACAGAGATCTGTCTGTCTCTGCCTCCTGAGTGCTAGGTTTAAAGATGTGAAAATGTGTGCTATTTAACAAAAGGGGGGAAAAAAGAAAAGACTAGAATATCCCTTTTGTCTAAAGTCGGTGGAATAAACAGGAAAAAAAAAGAAAAAAAAATCCAGCTGAATCCTTAGAAGCAATGAGAACAGTTGTCTCTCTGCAAGCCCTAAACACTGTTGCTGGCTTCCAGGTCCCTGCTAGTCGAACAGGAGTAAAGAAAGTTCTTTGTTTTGTTTATTTTTTCCTTTAAAAACTATGCACAGAACCTGGTTAAGTGGGAAAGGGTGGGAATAAACCCGGGTGTCACCAAGCGAGTGGTCTGTGCCGTGCTGGAAGCGGGGTGGAGGAAACTCGGGTCAGCCACCCCGCCCCACTCGGGATTCTTAAAGCTCTCTTGAACTGAAGACAAAGAGATCCAACTAGAACCAACCTTAAGATGAGTAGTAAAGCATAAACCAATGAGAAACAGATGGGCTTGGCTTTCCCAGGGGAGGAGGGAGGGGGGTCTCTAACTGAAGACCAAGGTGTTCTGGGGCACAAACCTTCGTACCCTTTACACAGCGCTCAGGCAAAGGTCACGCACCCACATCACATGTTGGCAAGAATGGGTTTGAAAGGGTCTCCGTGCCAAAGGAGAAGGCTTTGGAGCCCCGCAGGACATTGTTAGGCACCTCACAAATGGCATTTTATAGGTGCCAAAGGCCTTGCACATCTCGCATGTGCAGCCAGAAGTTTTCATTCAAGGACCCAACAACCATTTCGGCTTTGATCAGAAACCACAGCTCGGTGTAAACATTTCTCCTGCCACGTTTTATGATATTTACACATTGCGTGGATCCCCCGGTCTAATGATCACAAAGTGTTCTGTAGGCAAAGGCCGCTGAGAAATATTCATCTCATCTATGGGTGGAGGAACGAGGCAGGGGCAGGAAGGGTGACGTGTCAAAGGTCATTCTCTAAATTAAAGGGGCAAACTCTCTCTGTAGTCCATAGAGCTAAGCCTGAGCCCTACTCCCTCCAAGCTGTTTCCTCACCCTGCTTGGGATCAGTGTCTCTTGCTGTCCTCAAACCATTTATATATCACATTACAGCTCAGAAGGAACACATTTGGGATTTTATCATTTGGGGGAAGGATAGGGCCCCAGACCACGGTTGTTTGAAAACTATCCAGGCTGACTTTAAGGTTTTCAAAAATAATTTATTTGGAAGTCTTGAGGACTAAGGTTTGCCCGTTTGGCCAAAGTCACATTCCTTTCGGTGCAAATGTTACAATTAATGGGCCACATCATGCTGGGCTCTGAAGCAGCAGAAGCGGCCAGCTGCAGGCCGGCGGCCGACTGAGCGAGCTGGGTCTCCAGTGTAAAGGGCTGATATCATCGCCACCAGAAGGTCATAAAACTGATTGATTATAAACACAGCTCTCATTTGTTTACAGTTGACATTTTTGGGTTGGGGTAATTAGCACATTAGCCATCTCTCTCTGGGGGTGAGGGCTCACAGGTGCTGGCAGGAGCCTTGCAAGGGAAATCAAGCTGGGAGGGCTCGTAGAGCCTAGCCAAGCAATCTCAGTCCTGGAGCAGAAACAGGTTGAGGAGAATGCTGATTTAATGGTGGTGAGGGGGTGTGGTTTTGATAACACCTACGTGGGGTCACCTATGTAGGAGGCTTCAACTCTGAGGCAATCTCTTCTAACACAAAGTAAAATTGGAAAAATCTAAGATATGTCAGAAATGTTTGGGAGAGAGGCCCTCTGTGAGGAGCTTACAGCTGGTGTGGGCCTTTTAAGATTCCTGTCTCTCTCTTGGCCAGAGAGAAGTCAGATAAGGATCACCCTTACTGTGGTAACCAGGTTTTGTTTCTCAATCTCTCTCTCTCTCTCTCTCTCTCTCTCTCTCTCTCTCTCTCTCCCTCCCTCCCTCCCTACCTCCCTACCTCTCTCCCTCCCTTCCCTTTTCCTTCTTTCTTTTTTTTTTAACTTATAGTTAAAATAAGCTCTTGAGTTATCTGAAGACATTGCTTCTCAGACACTCACTTGCTTACAGAAAGTAGAATGAGTCTGGCTGGATCCTCTTCCACAGACCAGATTCTTGGTCTGCCTTGAGCCACCCACCATCAAGGTGGACTGTATCCAGACAGATGGGTTAGCGAAGATCGACTAAGAAGTCAACCAAGTGCCTGGTGGTGGTGGTGGTGGTGGCGGCACACGCCTTTAATCCCAGCACTCAGGAAGCAGAGACAGGCAAATCTTTGTGAGTTTGAGGCCTGCCTGGTCTACACAGTGAGTTCTAGAACAGGCTCCAAAGCTATACAGAGAAACTCTGTCTCAAAAAAAAAAAAAAAGAAAGAAAGAAAGAAAGAAAAGAAAGAAAAAAAGAAAGGAAGAAAGAAAAGGAAAAAAGAAAAGAAGAGAAAACCAAGGCTCTGGTAAAGGGTTTCCTTTTAGCTTCAAGGAAAACTCCAGGAAGTCCCAAAGTGTCCTAAACTTTTGCAAGGCTTCGGGTTTTGGTTTTTAAAGTGGTTTTGAGCAATCTCTTAATCAATTTACCCAGCATGAAATTCTTCTCGATATTTGAAGTGATAAACTGTTAAGCAGCCAACAGACCTGAAACTGGAAACAGAACACTTATCCATTGTGGACCAAATCCATAGTCAAAAGTTTGGATTCCATTTTCTCTTCATAACATTTCAACAATTAACAGCCCCATTGCTTGTCTTTGCTTTTTAAAACTTATTTTCAGGGCTGCCTCATTTACATAATTGCTCCTTCATAGCAAGGGCAGACATCTTGATACCTGAATTTCATAGGTTCAGAACCAAACTCAGGAAGATGGACTGCTTTATCTCAGATCACCAACCTCTAGTCCTTGTCACCCTCTGTGTGGAAATTTCAAGATGAAACCATTCCTGGAAATGCTGTGTCCTTCCTAAGCTTTGGTGGGTAGTGCAGGAGATTTGGCAGCCCATCCCTTTGTGGTAGACAGAAGTAGCTGCGTATGGTAACGAAGTGGCCCCAGAGTGTTCAGTTTTAACACTAGTGAACCCAGCGAAAACACCAGAGCTGCCTCTGGAGGACTGGAGTTAGAGTAGGTCCTTGCTCATGGCATCATGACAGTTCAGCTTCCGTGACTCGGTAGTACTGACAGTTCCTGTTGGTTGACCCAATATGCTTAGTTCCTTCATGAGGGTTCATTGACTTTATTTGCCAAAGGATTAACTGAGAGTTTACATGAAATTTTCAGTATTTATGAAACTTTAAGCACAAGTAAATGCCAGGGGGATAGATTGCTATCCCAGATAAACTGGTTCTCTTCTCCTGAACCAAAGCAGAGAATTCGAGGCAGGCAGAACTTCCTTTGAGACTCTTATTCATGTCTTTCTTTCCCGCCCTCCCTTGGCTTTCCCCAGTTGATCTTGAAATCTCACAATTCCCCTACTTGAGTCTCCCTAGTGGCAGAAATCGCAGGCATCACCACACCAGGCCCTTCTTTGTCCTGAAACCATGAATGTTATAGTTTAGGGCAGTGAATCCCAGGCACAGAGCCACAGCCCCAGCAGGTAAAAGACAGAGATGGATGGGCAATGAACCATGAGACCACGCCACAGGTCCCCAAGGTGGCACACTGCAGGTGGCGGCAGGCAGCAGGCAGCAGGGCCCAAGAGCGGCCAGTCCTAGGCAGGAACTGCATAGTTCCCTCCCTGAGTGGCTGCAGCGGGCCACGAGTCCCAGGTAGGGAGCCATGTGATAGGTAAGAGACAGACACATAGATAGGCATGCCATGAGAGTGAGGTTGGATATTTATTTAGTGGGTTATGGAAGGAAAGGAAAGAAGGGGAAGGAGCAGAGAGAGGGGCAGAGAGAGAGAGATAGAGAGAGAAAAAAACAGAGGGGTAAGGGGAGAAGCTGGGAGAAGGGAGAGACAGAAGCTGCCTCTTGCAAAGGGAGATGGAAAGAAGGAGGGACTCAGGCTGGAAGTTGAAGATCAGCTTGTCTTGGCAGACAGGGGAGAGTGAGAGGGTGGTTTGTCTCTTAAAGGGACAGAACAGACAATTACATTCCCATCTCTTTTTTTATAGTAAAAAGGCGGGAGTTTAGGCACAATAGGTTAAAGGAATTGGGGTGGTGGATTCTCAAGCCTGCTTCCTGCTTATCTGTGGGCATTGTCTTGGGTGTGTGTGGGGGGGAACCTGAGAAAGCTGGGTGCTGGTCACATGGCCCACTGTAGCACTTGGGGATCTGCAGCATCTTACTTGTACCGTTACAATGAGTGCACAGCATTTTCTCACACACTACCAAGGCATATCTGCGAACTGAGTCAATGGTCCACCTTGTCCACCATGGTTATGTGTCTAGTCCTTGGCACCCTGACTGACATGCAGTAGATTTGATATGCATTTGAATAAATCTCATTCATGTTGAATTAGAAACTCAAGTTAAATAAGAAAAAAAATAAAAGACACAAAATAAAATAAAGTACAAAAAAATAAAGTAACACAAGAACACACAGATATGTTTTGTTTATATATCTGGACATTTTCACAGCTCATTGCCCTTCCCTTTTCTTAAGTTCCTGACAACTTCCCTTCCCCCTCTCTTAGGTCTCTTCACTGTTTCAGTGTTACTCTAAGTCACCTCTCACCCATTACTAAATAGCAAATACTGTAGCATCATCTTCTGGTCTTTATATGGGCATTGCGATCCTTCATTAGCCTTTTAGCTTCTCTCCATACTCAATCTAACTTTGGGAGAACTGAGATCCAACAGCAAGGGCTAGAGAAGTACCTCAAAGGGAGTTCAGAGGTCATCCAATTATCCATTAGATAGACGTCAAACA